>NC_092799.1:9395538-9728179 GCF_918797505.1 Bemisia tabaci
AAATTTAAGAGGACACTCAAGTAAAAGCTCTCCATTGGTTAACGTTTCTCGTCCTAAGAGTACACAGAAACTATGGTTAGATCACTGTACTTTAGATAAAGAAACAAAAACACGTGTCTCATCTACACTTCTAGGACTTGGTCTGAAATTTGTCGTTGGCTTTTTTCTGTGGTGATCAAAGTGTCTTCCATCTCAGGGACTACCATTTCCTACCTTTACTTTTAATGAACACTTCAGGTACCTACTCCTATTAAAGAAATGTTAGAGTCATGATGAAAGAACAGCAGTGGATATTTTTCTTAATGGCAAAATTACAAGGGCAGGAACGTGAATATAGATTTCAGTTCAAAAGATTTTTTTCCCTAACCTTTTTTTGTGTGTATGTGTGTGAAGCAGTTTAAAAATTGTATCGGGTTCTTATTTTTAAGTTTTCTTCATTTAATGTCAAGTATCGAAAGTTAAAATATCCATACTCCTTCATCTGTGCTATATTTTCTGTACCTGAGTTGGTAACCGCTCGAGTCAGTGAAGCAAAGAACCTCTGAATTGAGATTTTGATCTACAGCCTTGGTCTGTACTGAAAGTTTTAATTCAGCGGTAGCCGTAGCAAACATGAAAAAATTCAAGGGCATCAGGGTTGATTTTTTTATTTATTTTTTTTTTTTTGGTGTGCACGGTTGAAAATTTGAGTCTTGCCAACTACTTATAAAATGTATTATTCTCAAGGAAGTAATTGTTAATTTTTATTTTTTAGGCTACCTGTCATTTAGAGTTTAACAAAATCGAATGTAGTCTCCCTCAATGAATCTTATCTGAGTTGAATCAATGAATATGAAGAAACTCGTTCATGTTTGCACAATTCACAGACATCAAAGTTTTATTCTCTATTAAAATTAAAATTAGATTTGTAGAAACTGAACAAATTATGATAGCTGGATAATTTTTTATCTGAAATAAATGAATAATTTATTTTAAAATCTGTTGTTGGAGTTTTATTATCTTATAAGTCCTGAGGTTTTTGTCTGGTCTTCAAATCCGGCACCACCCTAAATGTTGATTATTTTATTTTGTTGTGCCTGTTGGAGCATGAAACTGGAATTTGTTTTAAGTTGAAAAGATTTGGAGTTGGTGAAAGCTTATGCCCACTTTAAGAAAGGAAAAAGGAGGCAACTTAGACTAAAATGGCAGGCAGCATATCGCCGGTGAAACTACCAGACCACGTAAACCGTTCGCAGTGATTAAAAATCTTGGCTCTCATTTTATTTTTTTGAAGGAGAGCAAATCAATAGCGTTCCTTCAAGTTTTTACAGATCTTTCTTCGCACTCAGAAGAAAAATCAAGCAAGTTTTCAAGAATCAACAATGAGATGTTTTCCATTTAAAAAATCAAGTATGAAGGGAAGTCTGCAAACTGAGATATATGGTCTTATAGTTTCACCGGCAATATTACATTTTTCACAATTCAAGGAACTTGATTAAATTAAACTGAATGTGTAGAGCAATAAAATAAAATATTTACTTTCGAAATACTTAACAAACAAAACACAATAACAATCATAAAAATTAAAAAAAAAAAAAAAAAAAAATTCGTGCCACAGCTTCCAGTTGGCTGAACTGTAATGAAGGCAGTTTAATGTGCAGAAACATTTGAAAATTAAATAAGTCTATGCTTGTGGCAGTCCCTTGAGCTTGGATTATATTTCAGGTCCAGCAGAGCATTTTGTTGCATTAGGCCTTGTCTCCACGGGACGTTTCAAGGGATTTGTCCCAGGGAAAAATCTCACTTGCGAAGTTGGGAAAAATATTGAGTTAGTCAATACTAATTACAGTGGCAACTAAGAGTTCTAGCGGAGTCCCAGAAATGATATAAAAAGAAGAAGAAGAAATTTTGTTAAGTTTTTTAACAGGAAAAAAGCCCAGAAGTTTCACTCCTGCGATTCGAACATGGGAAACATCCCGTGGAGACAAGGCGTTACAAACATGAGTACCTATATGATGTACATCCTACTTGTACAAATTAGAACAGTGAGGCATTTGAAAAAGAAAACTGACGATTTAATTTTTACAATTTGAATGAAACATTTGAATATTTTTTAAAAAGTGAAATTCAGCCTGCTGCGGGGCAATCAAAGGGCTTGCTCTTCATCTGTCCCTCAATTAAAATGACAAAAATGGTATTTTCTCCTGCCTCTGTTAGATCCTCTAAGTTCCAATGAGGCCCTAGACAAGGTAAAAATGAAAACACTGTGCAAGATGTTTCCTCTTTAAAATTTCACGATGAAAACGAATCACACAAAGGGAGGTCTGAAAATCAACTCCTAAACAAGAAATAAGTGTTCATGATTAATATTGATGATCACTTCTTTTGTTAACTTTATCGGCCATACTTTATCAAATTTTGTAGAAACTTTTTCTTCCGATTTTACTAAAATTTTTGATACTTTTTACAGTACGGCCGTTTTGAGCAACCGCTCATCTTCAGGTGTTTAAAAATTTTTATGAATCGGTCACATTATCAGTCACATCATGAACGCGAATGCGGATACTGAACAACTTCTCACGATTGTGAAAGCGCACCATAATTTTAGATTTTATAAAATTTTTTTAAACACCTGACGATGAGCGGTTCCTCGAAATAGCGGTAGTGTAAAAGTATCAACAATTTTAGAAAACTCGGTAAGAATAAGTTTCTACAAAATTTGATAACATTGATTAAATGACAAATGTACGAAATATCTGCAAATATCTCATTCAGAAATTGATTTACGAAATTCCCATCGTAAGGTACGCTTTCTATGAAAATTTTGAAGAAAATTCATGTGATGTTAATATTCAGTTCAGACCCTGTCTGGTAGTCCATTAAGCAGTTTAGGAAAATAATCTTTTGAATCCAATAAATTGAAAAAGAGAAAATTCATGCCATTTATTGAGCTCAAGGGGCCTACTTGAAAAAATTAGAAGATGATGAAAAATGAACAAAAGTTTCTGGCTAAATTAAACCAAGTCGTCAAAGAAGGCTCAAAAAAAGTGACATACAAAATTATCTAGAAAATAACAAGTTTGTTTTGGGTGTTTTGCTAAAATACAAATTAACATACACATAAATAATCAGCATGAGAGAGAGCAAATCGTGAATGTTAAAAATCATACAGTAAATCAAAAATTAACTTTTCGAAGTTAATGACGCCACTTCTAAAAAATAATCTAAAATCTTTGGTTTTTGACATCATGCTTAAAAACAGCAAAGTTTGATTTCGCACACAGTGACTGTAAAAGGCAAATAAGTAGATCGGAATTTCAGAGTTGTCAACATGCAAGAATCACAACTGAGGAGGCCCTGAGAAATTCTTTAAGTAATTAGAAAAATTAGAGTGAAAATCTCATCAGAAGATAACAAAATAGGAAATATAGCTGATTCTGTCCGGAATCAGCCTAACTGTTGCCTAATTCCAATCAAGATATATTTTTTAACAGAGAACCTAACAACATAATGCCTTCAAGCTTTCTGTACATTTCATTGGTCTTATAGAGAATAATATCCACATTCCAAGTCGAAATGTATATTATCTTCCTGTTGAAAAAATAAAACATAAAAGGAAGGTCAGGCAATGCCTGAAATAGTTAAACTGATTATGGTTGAAGTCGCCTGATTGTTGGAGCCATTCTAGACTAGCACAGGTGTAGAAATTAAATGATGGAATTTTCCAGTTGTACTTTATTAGGCGGCCAAATAAGATTTCACAAACTTTCATACGGCGTTCAAATGCCACTCCCACGTTTGGATAATTTCAAATTCCAAGACATTCTCCATAGATTGGCCAAAAAACTTAAACCATTCTATGGTAGTTCAGGTATCATCGTGAAAAGTTTGACGGTAAAATGGTTTGAATTACCCCTAGCAGAATTGGACAAGTGAATACTGTAAATCATCATGTATCCGTTTTGCAATTATCACTATAACATGGTGCTTTTACAGCTCAAAAACTTTCAAGATCAAATTTAAAGTGATGGTAACTGATATTTTGCAGAGCTTTCTCAGTAAATTTCCTTAGAATTTCGAAAATTGAATCAAATGGGCGGTGAGATGATAAACCATGATTGTGAGATGATTGTGCATCCTTTTTGAGGAATAATTATCTAGAGCAAATTTTTCTCTTCTATTTTTCTGTTTGAATTTCTTGCACGTTGGCTTCTTGTTCAGATGAAAGACATTCATTCTCTTGATTTGCAGTCTCATTTGTAGTCTCTTTCTCTGAACTCTCTTCCGGTTTTTCCTCTTCAGCAGGTTCTGCATCCTCTAGGACTATTTCCTCAGGATCAGGAGCACGAGGTAAGAACTCTTCCTCAGGGCAAATTCTCGAGAAAATTGACTTAGCCTGAAAAAAATAGATGTTTATTAATTTCAGACGATCAGACAGTAGAGGATTCATGAAAGCCTAAAACTTATTTTTTCTGCCTCTTGAGAAAATAAAAGGAAATTAGCCCTTTCCAGTCCGCGGCAGTTTTCCACGGCCGCCATTAAGCAAGGTTAAGGTAGCAGCGATGTTGTCAAAAAAGACAGTGGTTTCCAAAGGGTCCACCAGAGACCGCCACTTGTTGGAGCAGTTGAATATACCCGACAACGGGCCTGCGCAGGAGTTCAAACTTTTGGGCGACTATATCCGACATTGGACCTAAACGCGTTATTTTTCACGGTGAATATATCCGACATTGGACTGGAAAGGGTTAATCAAACTTACCGATAATTCTGTTTATTATACAATGTAAGAAAGCCAACTTTTACAAATCCCATTCTCTTTTTTCTTTCTATTTTTTTCTTTCAGTGTAAGTCCGAGTTATTTTTCCGTGGTACAAAATTGAGCCTATCACTCCAAAAAAGGAAGGTGGAGAGATTATAGTTGCTGTAATTGCACATGCGTTCTTCTTGTGACTTTACCAAACTGGTCCTCACACTGAAGGAAAGTAAAAAATTACAAGGAATCAAGGTTGATGGACTTTCATCACATCAATCCCTTTCTCCCTGTCCAAATATGCACATCTACTCATTGAAAAACAATTCTGCATACGAGTTAAAATATTAAATTTTTTTCCCATGACTGGATATTTGATTCCATATAAAAAATTTCGATCAGATTGTCCTTCATCTTGTGTTATTAATACGTCTGAAAGCCACTCACCTGATTAACAGAGGCATCAAAATCAAGATCACCGTCAGGTCCAGAACAAAGATGAACATTTGCTGGTACACTGGGGCTGAAAAACTGCGGAGAGGTATCCAAAACATTGTAATAGAGAGCCCAAAGCAAACGTGGCTTCCAATTTTCACTAATTTCTGCTGAGTCACCCTGTGATGCAAAAAATTAGGGAATAATCAGGCAAGGATAATTAAGAAATGCATCAATTGAGCTGAAATTATGGTTGGGTTTTAATGTTCTTCCGCCTTGATGAGTCATTTAGCAGGGTTAGAATTCTATCTACCTGGAGGGATTTGCTTTAAAAATGGATGTTGCAAACCTGTGCTTATTACGTTGAATTTGTTTCCCTAATTTGGTAAATAAAAGTCTCTTGAAAACATAAATGTAAACTCAAAATTCAATGAAAATAACAGTTAAACAAAAACTTGAGGCTGACCAATGCAATATATCGTGTGTCGTTCTGATTCATAATCCTTCAGCCATCGAGTCATTTTAACACATGTAAAAATTACCTCCACTGCGGCATCAGCCGATTTTTCATCATCTTCAAGTGTATATGGATTAAATAAATTGGAAACAATGGGTAATAAGTCTTCTTGAGCAGATACTTCCTGTTTACAAGTCATGTGAACGACATCTGAAAGAACAAATCACAGGCGTAACCAACAAGATTCTGATTGAAAGGAAATTCTCCAACAAGGTATAAATTGCAATTTGCCCCATGGAAAACAATATAAATTCTATCTCAGATAAGAATTTTGCCCAAGTTAATTCGTGTGAGGATTTGAACATCCTTCATAAAATCAGTTTTTTGAATGCCAGGTTCAATTATGTTGCCTTGGTGATGAAGAGGCAATATTTGAGCACCTTTCAAGCACTTTCTGAGCACTCTTCTCAAAATTAATTCCTACACAAACGCACACAGGTCATTTCCCGGGGCCCAATTTTAATGATGAGAATGTAGACTGATTATTTTATCCTTTTTGAGGATAGAGACTCCACTTTATTTTCATTGGGAGATATTTTCCTTCAACTTTTCAATTACACTTAAGTATCTGTGGGAATTATCAAAAAGAAAATTTCAAGCACTTTTAAAACGTAATCCAAAAAATCAAATAGTTTCAAGGTCTTGAGCAAAGAGTCTTTGTCCAAGAACTGCATGCCAGAATGCCTGACAATACTAAGGTAACACAAAATAAGAGAAGAGCTCTAACGTACATTGATTTGTTGGACATGCACATGTGGCGGGTCCAACTTCTATCACAGTAATCAGCCTGTTATTGATTGGGTACTGAAGCAGAGTTAGTTGTTCTTTCTCCGATGGTAAGATGGACCTGTGAAGGATTGAATCATTAGTGTGTAAGCGTACAATACAGAATATGTTTCTGTGTTTTGAGAACATTTGTAGGGAAAAAATAAATATGGCTCGTTAAAGAAGTATTCCTTAGTTCTTTTGTATTTTTAAGGAGAAGTTTTCTTTCAAGAGATGTAGGTTGAAAATTATTGTTTACTTTATAGGCAATGATTGTTTCTAATTAGAGAGTTTCAGAGAGACAAAGACAAAATGCTTTTGAACTGAATAGCTCAATTGAGAGAATTGAATAAAAGATGATGCATTAAAAAAAGAATAACTCAAACCTTTTTCAGGGCTGCCTAAATTTTTTTGCATTTTTAGTGGACTGTTCTCTCAGTTGCTCTCATTATGACAAATCAGAAGAATACATCTAAGTTCAGTTTATCTGATATTTTTGAATGATACATTAAAAAAATTGACAAGACTGACTCATTGGGCCGAAGTAAGAGGCCTTTTCAACTTATCAAATGGACGTATTCATGCTAAAAGAAAATATGTGCGTAGGGTTTACAAGCAACATGGTTCCTTCAAGATAAATGTGTCAAAATAATTCCCTAGAAGAATGATAAAAAGGACATATTTTTGCTTACCTGTCAGTTATAAAAATTCCTCTTGACAGACCCTTCTTTTCAGGATTGACTAAGAAAGATTTCGGGAATGAACTTACACCTAGAACTACATGAGGAGCCGAGAATATTTGATCTTCCGACACGATGCCTTTGCAAGAGTTATCACTATCCGAAATGACCAATGCTTCAGCACCTTTCTTCAAGTGATAAATCCACCAAATACTGCACAAAGCCTATGAAAGATGAAAAAAAAAAATAGGGAAGAAAATTACTTGCGTCATTATTAATAAATCAAACATTAAAATATTGGAAACATAATAACTTATCAAATTTGTTCCAGAATATGGTTGTGGTCAAATATCTATGTAGCTTACATGAGAAAACTGGATAAATATTAAAATTTATGCATACAATTAAAAAAAAAAAAGAAAGAGACGCTGGTCAAATTGAATGCCGGTCTGACTACAACTGAGCCCTTGTATGTATCACTTAAAACAAACATCCTTAGAAAAACATTCTCATCCAGCGAGAGAGTGCTTTTGGATAGAGATAAGTATATAATACAGGCTCTGCAAGACAGATTTTTTGTTTATTAGCATAACTTCAAAATTGCATCTCAAAGACAGCAAAATGTTATAATTACCGGCAAAAGCATTGAGGAAGCTCTCCGCTTCCGTACATAGACCACAGAAATGGTGAGTTGGAATATCGTCCTAAACTGCTAAGGAATAACTGAGATCGGGATAGTCCTTCTTTAAACGAAGTTTTTTCTGTTCCCATGGCAATGGCGTGAAGTACATAATGAATCAGGTTGTTTGGCAACTTCTTGCTCTTTAGAAATTCCAAAAATGTTTTGTCCTGAAAAGCTGTCACACAGAAAATCATGAAATAAATAAATGGTCAGGTATTCAAAAAATTCTCTTTTTGCATCCATTAAGAGAAAAAAGTTTTCAGGAATGTAATTGTCCGCTGGAGAGAAGCCCTTAGTGCAGGAATGTAATTGTCCGCTGGAGAGAAGCCCTTAGTGCTTCTTAAAACTTAAAATTAAGTTAATGGTCCAAGTGCATGCGGGAGTATGATACAAATATTTTGCCACTTAAAGCATCGAAAAATACAGAGCAGAGCAAGAGTTATGATGGTTTAAGGTTTGCAAATGCTTCAGTTGAGAAAAAGTTATTTGAAGTTGTAATATTCCATGCTTGAAATTTCAAATTATCAATTGAATAAATTTTATTCCCTTCATTGTCACAAAACTGGAATTAATTGCTCGCACCGTGCCCTTGAAAATTCTAGAAATTTAAAATTAAAAACTCGAATTCTGATGTCTAATATTTACTATTACAAACTGAACTTTTAATGCTTCAACCCAACTTAAAAAAAAATCATCTTCCTGAAAAGTTTGAGTCCTTGTACAAAAATCCCTGTTCTTGCAGCAAATTTTTTTAAATTAGTTGGTGGATCGACACGCACTTCTGAGGGTTCAAAGCTGTTTGAACTGTGTTATGAAAACAGTATTGACAGCAGCTGAATTTGTAGGCGACAGGCTTACCTTCAAATTCACTGCTAGAGTCAGACTGAGTGAAAGATGTAAGTAATTTCATGAGCATGCGTTTTTCTACCACACTAACATCAGTGGTTGCAAAAACATCCGCTCGAGAGCATGGGACGGGTTGCAGTCGATTATTTATCCACGTAAGAACACGTGTCACACTGCGGAATTCAGTATAGCGACCGATATTTGATGATATCAGAAGTTCAACTAATGAACCTTTGGCGAAAAGTAGCTGCAAAAAAAGTTCAAAACTGAGGTTAACATTGTAAAACTAAAAGGATTGATCTTGATGCAACAGGAGAGAAAACAGATACCAACATTTTTTACACATCCACCTACTTAAGTTAGGTTTCTTTAGAGAAGAAAAATGTTCTTATTTGAGTAATGCAAATCTTTTAGACATAAACTCTTAGAACAGAGATCGCTTTTATACGAATAAAACTTTGAAAAAAGTCCATGAAAAACTCGAAAACAGCTTAAGTTGAAAGAATTTTTATTTTGATTGAAATTGAGCCTGTTATTACCTTGGAGCAGAGGTGAAACTACTTCCCACTCCAGCAACTATGTGGTTACATAAAAATGAAGAGGCCCAGGCTCAAATGAGGGGGCCAAGAGTATTTTTTCGTTTCTTTCTTAAAAAAAGAAGCAAGAAAAAAAAATTATCCTGAAACTGTTTTTAATTTAAAATCATAGTAATCGAAATGAGGGAGCCTTTAGCTTTTGAGTAATTTCAAATTTTGCAGATTTTTTAGTATTCAAAATTCTTACCTTAGGAGCAAGGTCTAGATTATATTTACGACTATTTTCTAGGAATGTTTTTTGGCTCCAGGAGACCTCCTGCTTTTTGGGTTCAACAGGCTCACTTGGAGTCGGTTTGATTTCTTGAGGTTCTTCTGTTGGTCCAGATGCATTGTCATCAGGGACCTGCTCTAAATCTTTATTGGCGCTTGGACTGGTGATTGTTGGTTCTGGTGTTTCTTCTTCTTTATCTCTGCAGAAATAAGACAAGAGAAAAAATAAATCGATCAAGATCGAATGCAACAGTTGGTAAAAAATGAAAGATTCGGAGAGGGTTAGTACTTGATGTTGCAATACTCTACCTCCAGTCAATGAAATTTATTTTTGTCGATTTTTCCTTCCATTTAGATGAACTTCTTCTTGGTTTTAATTATTTTTTTCTTCCTTTTGAATGATTCTAATTATGTACGTATCAGAATGAGGGATACTGCAGCTGGGAAAGTTAGAGAGAAAAAAAGGGGAAAAGAAAAACCTGGAGAGAAAGTTAAAAGCTAGTCATTCTGAGTAAAACTTTTTTGGGAGATACTCTCTAAGAAAACTGATCATAATAAATCATTGTCTTGCCTCATTTTTCAGGTTTGAGTTCATTTCTGTCATAGTCTTCCCTGTAAGTTTTTCATTTAATGCCAAAATTTTCTCAAAATTACAACAATTTCTCTCAAACCCCTCATTTGTGTGACCTATTGAACACTGGTCAGCATCTAAAGGTCACTTCAAGGGAGAAATTAGAGAAAACTTTGAAGAATTTGTGATTTTCTATAATTTCCCAGCATACCACTCAATCGTATTTTGAATTACGATAAACTTTAGCAGACTTGAGAATATATGGATTGCATTTTGCAAGAAGGAGCCTGGAGCATTGCAATGTTGCTAAGATTCTGCAACTTCTTTTGTCTTGGAATAAAAACCTAATTATCCATTGACAGTTTCTATTTTACTAGCTAAAAACTGTAAATTTAAGACAAATAAATTAGCATCTAAAATTTCATATTTTTTCATGATTTCAGTAATTTTATTGCAAAGGATAAAAATGCACAATCTTAGCATCATTACAATACTTCTGGTTCCTTGGTAATCCATGTAATGTAACCATGTAAATGTAAAATCCAAATGTAAATGTAATCAAATGTAAAAAATGTAATCCATATATAGAAATAACAATTTGTACTTACTCTATGAAAAATATTTCCTCTATGTTCGAAACCAGTGATCCAACGTTTTTGATTTGTAAACATGAACAGTTTTCAGGAACAGAGAAACCAGAGGAGCCAATCAAATTTTCTTCTGAAACCTTAGGGGACTGACTGCTAATCCATTCCTCAATTCCTTTGAAATTGAACGTTGCCCACAGGTCACCGTAGTATGAGTTACTGCCAAAAAAAAAAAAGGTTGAAATTCAATTTTTCTTGTCTAAAATTTTGTGAAAAACCCAAAAATTTCACCATTTCTAAGGGGAGAAAAAGCTAATTTATCTGATACCTAATTAAAAGCTGACGGACGAGCTGATTGTTAGGCAGCGTGTTTCATTAGAGTGAGACAATGTCTTAAGCTGAATTTATCAGATTAGCAAGCACTGTTAATTCTATTTCCTCTGCCTTGCTACGTCATCAAAGCCCACCAAAAATATTGTTCAAACTGGTCCCATTTTTCTCATTTTCAAAACAGGGTTTTTTGTCATTTAGGGTTTAAAAAAATCTGAAGAAATTGTGAGAAGTTCATAGTTCACACCATACAAAAGTGAGAACGTTCCTGAAAAGAGAATGAATTAGAGAAGATGTGTGCTACTGACCGATTAGTTTACAGTCTATGGAAAATTTCAAATAATGATCACAAATCATAAAAGTTCATGATCTTGGTTGCAGATATATTACCTGTCCAAGTGAAGAACTCTTTGCCCAACTCTACTGGCAGCAGCTGCAATAATGGATTCTGTCATACCTGAAATAAATTGAGCAAATCATAGAAGAATTAAGCTGGATATGTTATTTTGGTAAAATACTGGAGAAAGTATTTATGAATCAACCGTAAACTTGGTTCAACAAGTCAATGTTTCTCCTCCATTAGGATAGAAAAAGATTATTTCTTTTATTCGAATATGATTGAACAATGAAAAATAAAAGCTCTAAGGTCAACTCAGAATCATTGTTGCGATATCATGCTGTCTCATTTGAAATCATTCGTGATCAACTACTTACTTAGAGGCTTTCCTTTCTGTATGATCGCAGTGGGATACTACAAACTATAATGCTCTTCATCCCTATCCCAGAGGACAGTTCATTGCATCACAAAATGGCAGCATTACCAGAGGGATGACTCTTTTGCGCTTATGTTGAAGAAACTTTATGTTGATGGTCCTCAATAAACTTCTCGGAAATGGATCTTATTAATTTAAAAGAAAGAGCCCTAGGCACTTTTGTTGAAAGAGAAGTCTCTTTACCGTGACAGCAGAAGGGTCTTCATTATTTAATTTCATTTAAAAGAGATGATCAGTACCTTCCTATAACTATTTGAGTGTTTCTAACGGCTCCAGATTTGCTGTGTTTTTAAAACATCATGTGCGCGCACCTTTCGGTTTGAACACTCCTTATATTTACATGGTGTCAAAGCACTTTGAGACATACCTGTGCCCACGACAATGACATCATATGATGATGGAATATCTTCATTCATCCTGGCTATGAAATGATTCCGCTACGTCCTAGCAAAGATGAAACTATGCAACAATAATAAATACAGCAGGCAGTGAAGTTTCGCAGCGCTTGGAGTAAAATCAGGGCCAATAAATTTTCAATAACAAATAGATTCAATGTGGTAAAACTAATAATAAAAACCCTGAAATTCAGTAATTCTCTCAGATATATTACAAATTATGCACGGAAAGAAACGAAACAAATAACTTGGAGCACGAAAGAATAAGATAGTTTTTTTTTGACATAACCTGTTGTAAACAAAGGTGAACGTCGACAATTTGACCGTCGACATCTTCTTTTTCGATTCGAGTGATTCGACACTATGACCAAGCACGCGTTTCCGGTGTTCGACAATAATTCGATGAGTTGCTAATGGAGGTATTGAAAATCCCGTGCGTGAGTGTTTTTTCCCCGCATTTTATCAGCATTTTCTCCTAAGTATCGTAAAATCAGTGGTATTCATGTAAAATTAAGAGCACGGTAAGCATCCTAAGGTCAGTCTACCATATTTTTTACAGACTTTATACGTTAAAAGGTGACGCACGCCCTTCGAAGTGCAAGTCCAAACATGTTACCCAAACATCACCCCCAAGCAGAGGCCTATTAATTGGCATTTAGTTTTACGAAAGTCTCGGAGCCTCTTTTTCACTCTCGATTATTTTCCTTATCACCAATTAAAACTATAGTATCTAGGATAGAGTATCCAACAAGCAGCCTCACTCAGTTTGCTTAGCACCTAGCAACCGCAGATTGAACCTCTGATGGGACTCCTTAGCTACGGCTAGGATCCCAGTGATATGAACACTGTTCGTACTTTTCCCCTTCAGAACGGTGCCAAAAATTTGCAAAAATTGGCCTCCAAGAGTGGGGTTTAATTGTGAACTTGAAGCAATAGTGCAGTGAAGATAAATGAGCATGCCGTCAAGATCTAGTCACATTAACTTTTGACGGGTGAACCAGCCAAGGAGGTTCACCATTTCATCGAGTTTAACGATATTGGGAGACTCCCATTTTATTTTCAACCGTGGAGTTTGTTCCGTTTATGTTAAGTGGCTCCAGTACTGTGCTGAAAGAGTGTTGACAAATCTAAGCCTAAGTTTGAAACCTGATGTAATAACTCCCAGTTCTCAAGCTCATGAATAAGTAAACTACAGTAAGCATGGTGCAAAGATTTTGAGGACATGAAGATTTATCATCGACATGGCAGAGGCAATTTTGCAGCCATTTTTAGCCCTGCTCAGTAGGAGATTAAACTTAGTTTTTGCCTACACCAATTGGACCGCATTTAGCAGAAAGGAACCGAGCCACATCGGTTACTGCTAAATTTATCAGGGCTATTCAATTTTTTGCAAGAGAATGTTCGTGCGGATTCCTTTTGAAAATGTTTAAGAACCTGTTGAATAACATGCAGGAAATTCACCTGAATATGCTGAAAAATCCGCACTATCGTTTTCATGCAAAAAATTGAATTTCTCAATTAAATTTGCCTATAGCTGATGTGGCTTGGTTCCTCTCTGTTTAACACAGTCCAACTGTCAGGTTGGAAATGAAAATATATATGCGAAATGTTGATGAAAGAAAACCTTTGATTTGATGCTATTGGGGCCTTGCCGTAGCTGAATAGTAATGCCAAGCTAGAGCTTGCGCATGGTATGTTGAGACAAACGTCAATCTCAGATTAGCTCCGAATTCGCACCACTCAACAGGCTAATACATGCAGTCAGGTGGCACCACTGGTGAATGGTGACAAACAATACTTTGACGTTTGTCTCAACATACGATGCGCAAGCTCTAATAGTTGTAAATCAAGGTTAGTTTCTGGGGGAAAAGTGAACTCTTCACATGGAAAATATGGTGACAGGTTTAACATGTACACTTTAAGAAATAGATCGGATGCCACTAGTTGTTGGAAACACTTATCTATTTTTAAAATTAAGTCTATTGTGACTTGATGCAAGATGTAACTTTGTCTCTATCTGCTTACAGGTACAATGCAGGCAACATGGGGACAGTGGGGCGCGCAAGCCGCCACCACTGGTGTGGCTTCAAGTATGGCTGGCTTCTCAATGCCTCCACCGACTACAGCAGCCAGCACAGCAAGCACTGCCGCTACAGGGGCAGCAGCGACACAATCTCTTGGTGCTTTCTCAATGGGCTCCTATCCAATGTACAATGCTCAAGCAGCTGCCCTTAACCCAGCCGTTAGTATTTTTCTTATTAATTCCTCAAAGTATGAAGTCAAGGATCAGGAAAACCTGGAAAATGTCATCGGTTTAATTACGGAAAAAATCTTTGCTACAAGCTCTTAGACCCTTTTGTCATTAAAATTCTACTTCCTCAACTGTGAATATTGAAAAATGGAAAACATCAGTAGTTTTACTGCAAAGATGCTAACTGTCAAGGAAGACATATATTTCTCAAGAGAATATGGTTGAAGGGAGAAGGATGCCAGAGGTTTCTATGTAAAATGTTACTTCTAAAATTTAAGACCTCACAAACAGTACAGGTCAGTCAAAGCCAGTCCTTTAATGAGACTAAAATTCACATTGCTAGTTTTTCTGTCATGTTAGGAAAAATAGTGAAGCTGTAACAGTGTTTAGCGACAGGGAAAATTAGAGAATTGCAAGTATTTTAATGTAGATGGTATAACTGTTTGAACCAAAAATATCCGTGATAAAACTTCCCAGAAATTAGGAAATTTTGGCATTTTTCAGTAAAATAACAGGTGAAAATTAAAATTTTGGTCGCCTGAATGATTTTATCGCTAAAATCTGTCGAAAGTAGTTGCTTCGGCTGTGATTCGGTAAAATGAAAAAAATGTAAAAGATGAAGTAATTTCTTATTTTTTACGCTACTAGTAGAATTGAATTAATAACTGAAGTGAGCTAATTGGATAACTTTGCAACAATCCCATTGCAGACTTGGAAAATGAGCTGAATTTTGATAACAACAATAATAATTTTGTATTTGTTAATTCGTCTACTGCGTTTCATTTCTTGAGGTTGGTCAAGGCTGCTTTTCACTTAAAGTGATTGATATCTTTGATTGCAAAATCTGCATCGTGTTCAGGGAACTGAACTTATTTTTTCTTTTATTTTGTTGATTGCTGAAGCATTGGAACTCTTAACTACAAGTTTTCTTTAAAAATATATCTAGTTATATTTTTTCTTTGATTTATAGGCGATGACAGCAGCAACGACTGGTGGTGCCGGAGTCGCTGCAGCAGCAGCAGGTTACACACCTCAGCAGTGGGCAATGGCGCAACAACAAAACTGGCAGCAGTGGGAACAGTGGCAGCAACAATATGCCCAGTGGCAACAACAGTATGGGGAGAAAGTGAGTAAAAAATACTTTGACTCTTGGATTATATCAGAAAGTCAAGGGACCACTAGATAGGGTAGAAATAAAGTAAAGCGAAACTTTTTTCCCATCCACAGGTCGTGTAAAACGTGCAAAACTTAGAGAGCATTTCAAAATTAACTAGTCAGTGAGAGAGTAGTTTTTTCGTAGTTTTCCAGGGGTTGAAAAATTTTTGGATAATTTTTGAGTCAGACCTAAGCATAAAAATTCAGGCAATCGGAAAATGAAGAAATTATAGAAACTTTGTCCAGTGGTAGGTATGCCACAATTATTTTGAAGATAATAAGGATGAACGCTTGTTAATTTTTCTGTAATCAGATATTTTTTCAGAAACAGTGTTGCTGTTTCAAATTACGCATTTTGCCCTCAATATTTAGGCATCCTCACAAATTGGATCAGACTTAAATAACTAAATAAGAGGGTTAAATTTCCTCAAAAATGTGCGTAAATGCAATTACGCACACATCGGAATTATGTACTGGGCCTAATTAACTCTCAAAGTTAAGTACAGATGTTTTACATTGGAGGGCAGTGGACAATAGGCAGTGCATCAGTTTTTCACAATTTACTTTCAATTCATCTTGTCTAAAATTAGTGACTTTCAATTTTTCAGTATCAGGCTCACATGAACGCTACAATGGGTGTTGCGCCAACACCAGACGCAACCCCGAAACCACCATTGCCAACAACTGCTCCCCAGCAGCCTCCTCCTCCAACTGCCGCAGCTCCATCTCAACCATCAACTCAGTATGACTCAGGGTAAGCTCAGGTTTTACTTTCTCACCTCTCAACCCCCCCCCCCCCCTCCCCCCAGCGAGAAGGGGAAGTGTTGTCAACCTAGATAGAATGAAAGAAAAAAAAGTTAAAATTTTATCATATCTAGGCGTTTTAAAGTGTCTGGAGTGAAAAAAAAAAAACCTGAAAGAGTGTTTGTCCGTCCATCAAGCATCCTTGATTCGGGTTTACAGCCGCATGTCAAGATCTATTTGTCAAATTTAATTCCAATTTAAACACATCACTTCACAATCACACCATGGGCTGTTTTCTATAAGACTATGAACTTGGAAAAAAAGACTTTTTTTCCCCCTAATGCCCAGTCGATGTAGGAGTGGCTCATTTTTTTAGGTCACCAAAAAGGTGTCATCAAAGACTAATTTGGTTAATACTTCTATCAAATTCAGTATAAGTTTTTGGATTTCCAAAAAAATAGAGTACAGGAAATGGATGACCTTGTATTCATGAACAGGTTAGGAAAGTCGCAGTCTCACTCTTTTAAAAGTTGCCGAGTTTTTTTCTAGATTGTTCCTTTTTTTATGAGTTTTAACAAGAAACATTCCCAAGACTTTTTTTAGTATCTGCGTGAAATCCCAGAAAAAACAATTTTCTGCGCTTCTATGAAAAATTAATGAAATATTTTCCATATCATGAGTATCAGAAGTTACTCTTAGCTCATTTAATAAAGCCAAAAATGATAATTGCACCCTGCACTCTCATTATAATGGCATTTTTTGTAATATTGAAGCAATAAAGTATACATACCAAGAGGAAGAAGATACAAGATACAATAGAAAGTACAAAACAACTCTCACTGTGAATCTCAGATTAGTTTTTACTCTATCTACCACCGTGCCCTTTGCAAATTTTTTGAGAGTCTGAGATGTAAAGTATTGACTTTTTTGCGCTAATATTTTTTCTTTTGTTTTTTCTGTCTTAGGAGTAACAAAGGAACCAGATCTCAGGTACTGATAATAATATTGTTTTTTTTTCTTTTTCTTTTTCCTCTCCTTCCTCTTAACTTTGATTTAATGCTTGTCAGATTTCAAACATGACTTTTTTTTGAGATCCCTCGGGTTAACCAAAACTCTTAATAATTCGTATTTTCCATATAAGTTAGGACTCGAGTAAAAATGTCACTCAACTTATTCCAACAGTAAGCTCTTCAATATCTTCAAAAGCGTAAGCTTCAAAGCTCATCTATCCAAGATAACTGATTCTTTCTCGAGAAGTGAAAGGCCAGGAAAGTTTTGCAAAATTTTGATTAAGTTGGAAGAAGTTCAAAATATTCTAAAGTGAGAAAAGAACTTCCAATTCTAATACTTGCTTTTCTAAGTAGAAATGAATCAGATCATCAAAAAACTGCATGAACTTAAATCAGACAGGTTTGCAAAACAGCTTTTGAAAATAATAGATCCAAGGGGGAGGGTTGCATTTTCATTGAAGACTTAGTGTTTTTGAGACAAGTGTTGAAATCGCCAAATTACAGGAATGCTGCTTTGAGATATCCCAAGCCCAAGGTGTCAGTTTTAACCCATTCCCTTAAATTGACAAGTGCATAAATTCATCATAGAACTCTCTGAGAGTCTATTAGTTAGTTTCATCTTAACAAGAGTCGTATGATCAGTGACCACCTTACTCACAAGGTGGTTTTCCCTCCCATTTGATGGCTTGGTTTTATTGTGTCTGCACATCACGTAACGTTCATGTGTGATCATAGCTGATTTCAGTGATTTTGCAAGTTTCTTGATCAGACAGTTGTAAATAAAAAAAAAAGAGAATGCTAAATCTGTAAAAACTGTTTATTTTCTAACTGTGTTCTTGTTTACTAACCATTTCAAATTTCAAAACCACCGAATTTAATTCAGAACTACTCAGAGGTGTCCAAAGTTACCGTTTTTGAGAAGAATAAAAATTAAATGCATAATTGCAAGGGAATGGGTTGAACGTTAAACTGTGCCTCAGCAAAAAATTGTGTGGTTTCTTTCTTTTTCTAAGCTTTTAATGGCACCATTCCTCTCGATTCTGTTGACAGGCTGATGAAAGCCTTAAGCGGGGTTTTGATGATAAAGATAGTAAAGATGATGCAAAAAAATTCAAGAGCGACAAGTCTGTAGATGATAAAGCTAAAAAGGTGAGGAAATTTGGTCGTTCTTCCTGTTGATGTTGTTTTTGTCATCGTTGTTTTGGTTTTTCTTTTATTTTTCTCTTGCTTCTTTCAAATTGTTTTTTCTCGTACAACTAGAAGCTTGTGTCTAGTACAAACCATCATCAAATTTGTATTTGATCATTATCTGGCCACCGTGTAAAAACCCTTATTTCCTTCAAGAAATTACTTTTTCTTCATCATTATCTTAGGGCTCCCATTAAATCATCAGCAGTGTTGTGAAAAAAGGTGTAACATTTTTTAAACTAGTAACTGAAAAGGAGTTTTAGAATTGTGCATAAATAATTGACATATCAATCTGTTACTATTTTTCTAGTCTCTGCTCTATTTTATCTTAATACTTATCAAAAGCTTATAACAAAGCCACAAATTTTTTGAATGTACATAAATTAAATTCAATTAAATTGCAATTGAATTGATTTTTTTTTTCATGAGATTGTAAGTTCATTGCATCATGCAAAATTACTAAGGACAAGCAATTGCCTAGGATACCTAGCCTGTAAATCCGGGCATTTTTTTTTGTAATAAATGGACTGTCTGTGGTAATTTTGAATTGTTCCAATTAATTTACACTCTTTTGCAAAAAATTGATTTAGTCGTTATTCGAAAAACTACACTCCAGATGTTTAAAAGCAATGGTTGTGGCTTAAATATTTGTTTCTTAGAAATAACCCTCTTGAGATTTGTGAATAACGAATAAGTGATTTTCTCAGCCAGGAATCCATTTGCTTCTGAGTTTTAATCAAGAAGTCAATATTTCAGTATTGTTTAGTTGGATCGGCCACTCTGCTTTGTCTTTTGTACATTCATTTTACCATTTGTTCTTTTTTAATTTTGATACCTTGGCACATCCTGCAGTTCATTTTTCTTGTCTGTTTCTAGCATTGTTTTTCTTGTCTTAAGTTTCATGTTCTCTGTTTAACTGTCATTATTCTGGGCTCTCTATCCTATTTTTGAAAAAAAAAAATAATTAATCTCTTTCCTTTTTCTAGGGTGAATCTCTTGAAGAGTTGGCGGAAGCCGAGAAAGCTTTTGACCAGCAGTTTAAAAATTGGGAGAGTCAGTTCTTACGCTGGAAAGAACAGAACATTAATCATCCTGATAAAGTAAGTTGCATTTTATGTATTTCTATTTCTAATAGTTTGACAGGCAGAATCCCAAATACAAAAAATAGAATGTAAACAAAAGCAACAAGCCAAAAAAGATCTGCATCCGCATCATAATGAAGCAATAGAAATAAGATCCAATAGAGTTTTATTAACAAAGATGGGAATGCCATTGAACTCAATCCAGTCAAATTGGCGTATCTCAGTTTTTCTGAAAAAATGTGTGTCATCCCAAAAAATTGAACATCTTGTCAGGATGGGATGTTTCGGTTTGTGAGACCATATTTGAATTTTTCTGCCTATTTTCTTGAAGACCATTAAGAAAAAGATGCTTTAATAAAAATATTAGCCAAACAAGCAAAAGTATGAAAGCTTATAAATAACACTTCAAAGTGAAATAGCTCAACTCATTATGTCAACAAAAATTTTCCTACATTATTATTTAGGGCGAACGCAACTGAGAAGACCCTCTTCGCAGTGTTGAATTTTTCAAATTACGTGTATTTTATGCCTAATTGTGATGATTCTGGAAAAACCACCAACAATCTTGCTGCACTGAACAGTCATCTGTCACAATATTTCTAGAAAAAATGGGGGTGTCCCAGGCGAAAAAATTCACTCATCGGCCCAGCTTTTCAAATGATTGGCACTTGAAAACATTAATTTACAGGTTTTGTTTTGAATTTTAGATGAATTTTAATTGCGTTGAATTATGAATAACTCCAATTTTAAGAATAATCTGCCCAGTTCAAGCAGATTTAAAAACATAAATTGCGTTCTCATCAATTTTACTTTCTCCAGAACCAGTACAAAGAATATGAGGCGAAATGGGAAAGTTGGCGGGAGCAACTGTTGGATAGGCGCGAGCAGATGAAGAAGCGTCGAGAAGCCAAAGAGGCGCAGATCAAGAAGGAGGAAGAAGCAGCTCGCGAGGCAGCTGCCAAAGAAGCGAAGAAGAACGAAGCACCAGCGGTATCAGCTGCAGCAACTATGATGAGCGGTATGAACTCCGCTGCTGGGTCCATGAATCCGGCCATGTTCCAAATGAACGCCGCAATGAATCCTGCCGCGGCTATGGCAGGCTTTGGTGCTTACGGTTTCCCTGGTTATGGGGCCTTCCCAGGAATGGCAGTGCCGCCCCCTATGACTCAGCAAACCACTCAGGCAGCCATGGTGAGGCTCTCTGCACACTTATTATCTCTTAAGATTTTTGATGCCTCGAAGAGTCCTTGGATGCTCTTAAATTTCGTCCCCCTTACGTAAAAATCGGAAAGTATCAGGAATATCGGTCCAGGATCAGGAAATTCAAAGTGGGTCAAGCGTTTTTCAACCACATGCAGTTCAGCACATGCAATAGTGAAACATTTGATTCAATCTATCAAATATATTGGTTTGTAAATTTAAGTGAGAGTCAGTTTGTGCCTAAAATGTAGAAATTTTATCTAAAATATCAGGAAAATCCAACTTGCTAATTTATGACTCCTAGGAACAACTAAAGAGCAGCGTCCAATTTTGTTCCCATTGTTTTTAGCTACATAGTCAGTGAGTTTTCAGGGGTTAGTGAAAATTGCGGGAATCATCACTTGGTGAATATGTTAAGGATGCACAAAGCAGATTTCTCCGGCAATAATATAGTACTCACAGGACATCATTCTCGGTCAATGCCACTTGAAATTCATATTCCAGACCTCAAAATTCAAATTACCGAAGCAGAACCTAGTCTCTTTGCCCTGAAACTACAGCAGACACACTGCAGTTTAGTTTCAAAATGTGTACCTCTCTGAAAAACCCAATGAAAATTATTCATTTTAATTCTAATTCTATATTTGTCATGTTTTTCAGAATCAGTTCCCAGGAATGAATGCTGCAGCCATGAATCCAGAAACCAATACGGCTCCACTTGATTTCTTAAAGTCCGGAAGCAAAGGTATTCCTGGCTTAGACCTTGTTGGTCAAGAAGGAGACTCGGGGAACAGAAATGATCCAAGTAAAAACAGTCAAGAAAGGAACGACTACTCTGGCCGCGACATGAACAAACCTTTAACTACCTCCGATGACAAACCGTTCCAGTTTCCGCCTCCTGTTGGGCAGATGCCCCCCTTCATGCAAGGAGCCAATCAGCAAGTTGGTATGCCTCCATCGTTCGCACCGAATGTTGCTCCACCTGCAGCTGGAATGTTCTCAGCACCACCGCCAGATGGATTCGGAATGACCCCTGCTGCTGGTGCACCCAATATGTATGGAATGCCAAATCCCATGCAAATGTACCCAGGAATGCCCAATGCAGGATTTACAACTGCCCCACCAACTGCAGCCCCATTCAATCAAAATAGTTCTCAAGGTCCGAATGCCTTCGGCGGCGACAAAGCCAAACCGGGCGACTCATCCAACCGATTCGGTAGGGGGCAAGATTCCCAGTCTGACAATTTTCGATCTCAGAATAATTACTTTGACTCGTCAGGTGGAAAAGAGAAAGGGCCTGGCGGCCTCCTCCAGAAACCAGCAGGATTCGATCAGCGCGGAGGAGGAAGGTTCAACCGGGACTTTCAAGATTCTAGTCAATACCCAGATGACGATATGGATGTACAAAGCAATGGGTCTTTCAATAGGTCTTACGATGATCAAGAATATTCTGATTATAATAAATTCAAAAGTGGGCCACCTGGGTTTGATCCTAAGAATAAGCCTCCTGGTTTCATGGATAGATCAGGCCCTCGAGACACTGGGAACAAAGGCTTCAATCAGCGAAAAAGCAGGTTTGACGATCCCATTACTGACCGGGAACCGTCGAAACCCTCTCTTGGAGGTAGTTTGAATAATGCCGGCAGCCTCCTCAGGCCAAGCTACTTAATGGATAAAAGAGACGCTCTTGAACGGATACGAACCAGTGCCGGACTCCCACCTTTAAGCTCAATCACTGATGCTCCGTTCGGTCAAAGTTCAGCTATGAATGATTTTAGATCAAAAGGTCGAGGACAGTTCGATAACTCAAGGACCAGAGAGCCTTTTGAAGAGCGAGGACAATTTGATGGACCGAATAGCGGAGACCAATTCAATGAAATGGATGATAGGTTTGATGAGCCTCGGGGTCGTGGAAAGTTTGATGAACCTAGGGGACGTGGCAGATTTGATGAGCCCAGAGGACGTGGCAGGTTCGAGGCAAGGGGACGTGGTCGTTTTGATGGATCTGATAGAGGATTCGATAGCAGAAATAAGTTTGATACGGTATGAAAATTTTATACATTTATTTTTTCATTGTTCGGTACTTAACTAACCTGAAAACAAGAAAAATAAAATCGTAAGAAGAACATTTTATTAAATTATAATTTAGAGGAAGCAAAATTATTTGAATTTTTACCAATATTAGGGAGGCCTTCCTGAGCCACAACATCAAATCTGTCTTAGATTTCTCATCTTTCTCTTGTAATTTAGAGGTTGTCTTTTACTGAGACAAGTGCAAGACTGATAAAGCTTACTATGGTTTTTAACATAGTTAAATTCTTATTCTGTATATTTTACTTTGTGTGAAGCATCATATCTCTTGAGTGCCTCAGAATTTTCAATTCAGAGTCTGCTGATTTTTTATTCAGTTTTAAGTAAAATTATCAGTTGCATAAGTATGTGTGTACCTAAGTAGGTTAGTCGTCTTTTTCCTGTTTTGCGACTATCATTTTCTGTGGTATGAACATAATAACTTATTCAGTTTATCTTCAACAGGAGAACAAGTTTCCAGATGATGATTTTGGACCTCCGAGACCCTTTAGAGGCAAGTTTTCTTTTTTGTCTTTTCTACTTATTAGCATTCTTTTTCTGGTATGATCTTTGTGGACAATTCTTTTAGTTCAAATCATCTTATCATGGGAACTTACCGCATTTTATTTCACCTTGCCTGCATTTTTCGTTTTGAAAATTGAAACATGAGAAAATTTTAGAATATTAATTAGTAAAATCACTATATGTTCTTATTCTAATTAACTTTAACTAATTTATTAACTATCTAATTAACATTAACTTAACTTTCTCATAGATGAATATTATAATGGAGATGCACCTATAACTCTAAGATAGATTAGTTGCTAGTTGTTTTTTTTTCTTTTTTTTTTTTCAATTACATCATACACAAAACGAGAGGAAATTAGGCAACGGTTAACCCTTTCATTGTCAGGTTAGGAATCAGGTGCTGGAATTGAGGTGCCCTTTGTCAAAAATACAATTTAATTATGGCTTGTATTCTTGCAGATAGGTAGCGCATCAATGACCAAAGCATAAAGGTGCATAAGAGGTCTGTCCGGAAAGTATCCAACCTTGTTGATTATCTCGCCGTCAATGGTTGATAAGAGTTTGAGGCTTGGCATTTTGGCAAATCGAGATTCACATCCTTTTCCCCCTTATACCCATCAATATGCCACATGCTCAATTTTATGAAGGCACCTAGAAGCAAAAGCAGGAAAACCAAATGCACAATGCAAAATGAGAATTCTCAGGCATGGCTCGAGACTTTCAATTCTTGCTACACAAGACCATTCATGTTTTGTACCTTTATTACTGTTGAACATCTTCCCGAGTCCTGAAACTATTTTTGTAACTATGTTTTTTATTTATCTTACAGATGAAAATTTGTCACCCGGCAATATACCTAATAGTGATAGACCGTAAGTACTTTTTTTTCCTCATTCCTCTTTTCCTATATCCTCAATCCAATCAATTCCTTCATAATGGCTCTCTTGCTAGCTGTGTTCAGCCTTTTAATCCATGCTGCAAAATCAGTCAAGACATACTAACAATGTACCTTCTTAGATTAACTTTTGAGTCTTCATTACTGCTGACCAAAGGTACATAATGGGCCAATCATACAAATTTCAGAAAACAAAAAATTCTTGGTGAATACGTTACAATACAATAATTTGCTTACATACCGGTTATTATGACTGAGGTCAAGCCCCTGAAAATAGTGAAGTCAGCCAAAATAATTACACATTGTTTTTTTTTCCTGCATTTTGATGATGAAAATATCCCGAAAAATGAGTCTGTTGCACGAAAGAGATACAGCCAACTGAATGTAGTTTCTAAGGATAAATTCACTCGAAAATCACGTCGAGCACATCAAACAAGTCTGAAATCCACTTCTAGCGGGCAATCTACGTAGTTTGTAACATACTTTTTCAAATGTATTGTGTATGCGGGCAGTTTCTCTTGGTGGTGGGAAGGTAGGTTTGCCCGGAAAGAGACCTACCTTAACTATACAACCAATCTCTTGAACTGTTATAAACTCTCCTTGCGTAAGATTTCAATTGATTCAAAGTTTTAATTTTTGCAAAATTAAGAAAGAAAAAGGAAACAAACGCTAGTGAAATCGTTTGTTTAGTTAAGTTAGTTTTTTTACCCAGCTACACGAGCAAACCTGGTCGGGGATGATCGAGAAAAACTGCCTGCAGACGTGGGAAACTTGGAAAAGCGTGTTACGCACTACGCACATTGCGTATTAAGGAGTGGATTTCAAAATGTTTGACGTTCCCAATGTCATTTTAGTGCAACTTTACCCATAAAGAGTATACTTTTTTGGCTGTATCTCTTGCGTGAAACAGACCGTTTTGTACGCAAATGATCAACAATCGAACCCATATCTTTTAATGACCTAATGAATTCTAATTTGGTTTGTCTTGACAGGAAATGGGGCCGACCCGAGCCTGCGCCTACTCCTGCACCATCACGTTTTGAGCCAGCTCCAGTTCGCCCTCGTTTGGAAGTAGAATTCCTGAGGCCTGCTAAAGTCATAGATTACAACCATAAAAGACTTGAACCTGGTAAGTTTACATTCTCAAATGTATCTTGACTCAATTATTTTCTTTTTTTTTTTTTTTTAGGACAGGCTTAAGGACTGAGCTCTATGTATTGTTAAGGGACTTGTCAATTTATCAAGTGTTTCTGAGGAAATGAATAATTTTCCCTAGTCAGTAGGAATTGAAATCAAATGGCTTGTTGCCTCAGCCACTGGCTTCTACTGCTTGTATTTAAAAAAAAAAAGAAGAAATTCTTCATTCGGAGTTCAAATTAAAAAGTTAAGAAAGACCTGTGTTTAATTTTTTTCGACTTCATACCTGTATTAATTGGAATTATTTCATTATGATTAGCATTCCCAAGCTTTTAATGCTCAATCTTTGATTGTCATTTTCAGACTTCTTTGAACCGGTTACAATCCAAGACTATGGTCACGGTATCGCTAACTACTCCAGCCGATCCTCAGTTTACGATAAAGGTAACTCAGATGTCCACTTGTCAAAAGTAAATTATTGAATAATTTAGTACCCAATACAAAAAGGATGTTTACTTACAAAAGGCCAGGGTATACTTTTTCCTTTCATTTGTTGTGATTGTTGTGAAGAGAAAATAAAAAGGCCCTGAAGAATGGCTTTAAAAGCGAGAGCAGCCGATGTCTGTCAGTGTAAAAGTTGAGTTTTTTCCACTAAATCAAAGTAAAAGTTACATGTTCCTCAAAACTGTTGTGAGAACCCTGTATTTTTAGGCAAAACAGCAGCAATTTGTTTCTGCCTCGGGGAAAAACGTTATCGTTTTGAAATATTTGAGAAGGAACAGGCTTTTAAAATGGGAAGACTAAGAACTCTCTGCGTTCCTTGTGAACTTTACGGCAGAACGATTAATGTTGATTCGATCCAAAAAATGGTTTTTTCTAAATTTTGATTGGAAACTCTTTCTAGTAAAACATGAAATAAGTTAAGACTGGTCTTGTTAATTTTATTGTCAATAGAGGGTACTGACAATTTTGTGTTCCAGTCATGATCTGCTATGTTTGGAACATGCTATGGTTGGAACTGCTATGTTAATAGATCAAGTTTCCTTTTCTTGTGGATGGTCATTTTTATTTTTTCATCATTACAAGAAAAATACACGACTGACTTCATGTTGGCATATCCAAGAGGAGACAACTCATCCTTTTAATGAGCTAGACCAATCTACACAGTTCAGTCATTTCCAACGACGAGTTTTGGAACTCTACTGTGCAATGACGTATAATTGGCTGTGTATTTCTTATGGGAGCAGCCAATGTAACGTCAGATTGGCTATGGCCGAGTTATAGCCGGGCGGGGGAGTGGATTTCCAAAAGATGCACAATGACTGACCTGTGTAGATGGTCTTGTTCAATGAGAAGGAAAGTTAGATAACAGTGCAGGAGACATCGTTTTTTGGGCCACTAGACTTATCTCTGTATGATAAATAGAATATTTGAAATTCAGCACCAAATCCCTTGCTTTTAATCATTGTTTTATGATAATCCTTCCTGAAACTGACTTTTCTATTCCTTTTTTTTCAGGTATTAGAAGGAGTGAATATGAAGATAAAATGCCTAGATCAAGACATAGTCGAAGCCCTGTGAGAAGAAGCCCACCTCGTAGAATGTCTCCTTCACGCCGCAGCCCTGGGCGAAGGTTTTCACCTAGTAGGAGTTCGCGCGAGAATCCATCTAGGAGTCCAATTCGACGGAAATCTCCCAGTACGGATAGAGGTAACACTCCAGTTTTTACTCCTAACTAATCATGAGTTTATCAATAGCCATATCATTGTACCCTTATAAAACTGGGTATGGAATATTTTAGGAAGACTTACTTTAATCAAGGTTTTTCAAAAAATGGCGGTTCTTCAAGCAAAGTTCCATACCATTTTACCTATACACCTGCTATAAAATTTTATGCCTAGACATTCTCAGCAAATTATTGAATCTACTGTATTTTTTTAGCTGTGGTATTTTAAGCTTTTTCCAATCGTTTTGTCACCTTAGGGATTTGATGAATTAACATTCTGAAATTCCCGAAACAGGTGTTCAAAAAAATTTGATCTTTAGAGTTGTCAGGAAATCCATCTCCTCCTCCAAGAAAAAAATTTTCATATCTTTCAAACCTGATAATGATGCATGTTGCAGTGATAAGGAATTTTTCCTGGGTTGCAGGATAGTTTCTTGAACATAAAATTTTGTGAAAAAACTTTATAGTTGATTGAAAAGTTCAAAAAATTATTTCTAAGTGAAGCTTATTAAAAGCTGATAGTTTAGTTGAAATAGTAAGGCAATGTCAGAAGATGTGTTCAGCCAATGCTGTTTCCCCCTTTTGGCTACATCATGAGAGTCTGCCAAGAATATCGTTTCAAATGGATCCGTGTTTGACATTTTCTTAATGAGGAATCTTTGCCTTTTAGTCATAAAAAAATCTGAAAAAACTCCTAAAAGCTTAGTTTACCCTTTACTTCCAGAAAACGGATTTTTAAAAAAATGCAATGGGTACTACTGACTTATTTTAAACAGAGGCTAAAGGGTAAGAAGAGGTGATAGAACAGGGCCTTGAGTAACTAGATGACCACTTTCGCAGCAATTTTACCTTGGTAACATTTATGTTCACATTCTTTCAGACTAATTTTATTTTGTGCTTGTCGTCTAAAAGTATTAATACAACCGCTATACAAAATGCAAACTTACTCTAACTTATCGTGCTTGTTCAATCTTCCGTGTTTTATTTTCACTGAACTCCTCTTTTTTTTCCAATCATGTCTAGGTGGCAAGAAGTTTGAAGAAAAAGACTCTGAAAGAGATTCAAATAAAAACTCAGAACCTCAAACGGATTCTTCCAAACAGCAAGGTGAAAGGTAGGATTGAATTTCACCTCATTTCTGTTTAGTTTTGAATGTTAAATCAAGAGATAAAATTTCCACGTATTAAATTTTCTTCCCTTTTTGTTTTTTTTTTTGCTCAAAAAAATGGATTAAAGTAAAAGGAATCCTCAATGACTCATTCCTCTAAATTTGTGTCTATTTTAACCGATCTTCCTTCAGCCTACCTAACAAATTTAGTCTGTTTTCTTTGATTGTAGTAGCAGCGCTCCTTCAAGTGCGTCGACGGGTCCTAAGCAACAGTCTGTTTCTATTAGTGATTTACTAGAACCGCCTGGCAGAAATAACAGACCAACAAAAATAGTTATAATACTCAGGGGTCCACCTGGTTCTGGAAAATCTTACGTAGCAAAATTAATTAAGGTATGGTAAAACAAGAATTACTTTCTTATATCTACCAATAGATGAAAATTTGTTATCTCTTATACAAAGGAATGTATCTTGATCGCGCTGTTTCAGTATTTCTACCAACATTTTATTTTTTCATAGGAGAACCTTTGCATGAATTTGCTGGAAATTTCAAGTGATTTTTCTTTACTTTTGTAAAAAAAGACACTATAATTTTCAGACATCTGTGCAATGGTTCCCCCATGAAAAAAGTAAATGTTTGCAGAAATACTGAAGCAGCAGTGACAAAATAAGTTTCTCGTGCTGGAGACTATGAATTTTGACAAGATGAAAATGAATATCTCAGATAAAAAGGAAAAACCTTTGAATTCTTTACTTTGTCATTTAGTTAAACGCATTGCGTCTCTTTATGTTGTTCATGGGTTGTCTTCTAATGGAGTAGTGGCAAGGAATTTTTACAGGGTCATAGAGTTGTTACTCCTGTGTAAAATTTCATGGGTAAACTGAAAAGTTTATCAGTTAGTTTATAAAAGCACTTTTAAGGAGGAAAAAATCTAATCCAAATTGGACTAATCTGGTTAAGTAAGTTCTGTGTGAAAGTTTCATAATCTACATGCATCTGTATTGCATTCTGATTGAAAAGCTTAGAGAATTAAGAACAATGGATATGAATCTCAAACAAAGTAACCTACATAACCTCCAATTGACCTACAAAATCACACCGCCAACGCGCCGCCGCCGTGTATTCTTACACTTTGCATTCCGCCGCCATATTGATCGTGACGTGTACATTCAAAACCTACGAGCGCGCGGTTCAAACGCCGTTTTAGGCCACCCTAATTTTTGGCACTTTCAAATGAACTTTTTTCCCGTTTGCAGTCATAAAAAAAAATTAGGAAAAAAACTGTAAGCTTCGGTCACTTACTCCTTTCGAATGACACAATAAAAAAAAAAAAATGACTCAACTGACTCATTACATGTGTCTCTCAATTAATTATTTGTCAACTTTTCTCATCTCAGGACAAAGAAGTTGCAATGGGTGGAACAGCACCACGGATATTGTCCTTGGATGACTATTTCCTTACAGAAGTTGAAAAGGAAGAAGTCGATCCTGATACAAATAAGAAAGTCACTACAAAGGTTAGTTTTTCTTTATTTACAGCCTCGTTTATAGTTCCTTTAATCTATTATCTTTATCTACCTATTGTGGCAAAAGGATGTAACATAGGACACCTCAAATTCCTGAAACTCGTGCATCAGTGCAGAAAATTCAAGTAAGTAGCAACACGGTTGCTATGGTCTGGAACACCGGGGAAACTGGAAAATGTCAAGGAATTTTAAAAAGTCAGAGAAAATCTGGAAATGACAGGAAAAATAACGAAAGTGCTAGAGAAAAATTGTTAAATTTAAGTGCCTTCTAAAATATGTTTGATGTTTTGAGTAACATGTTTTGCAGGAAAACTATTTTAAATCACATTTTTTTATTTTATGGCATTTCTGCAAACATGTGGGGATTCCATTTCCGAAATTCTGTGCAAACCTTGTAGCATTCATAATGCACTCGGATCAAGAAAAAGGTAAAAGAAAATTTGAAGCCTGAGTATTTACAACTGTCAAAATCACAACAGCAGCAGGATTAGCCAAAATCACCAAAAAATTAGCTCGCTGTTATTCAGTAAAACCTATTCATTGCACCAGACGAAAAACTTGTTCAAACTTTCTCAATTTATTTCAAGTGCATGGTGGTTTTACGTAATCTATTTGTCAGCAGCAATATAGCCACATTGGTCATACTTCAATTGTCTCTAAGTAATATTTTAATGCATTGTGTTTCGCAGAAAATGGAGTACGTCTATGAAGCTGGGATGGAGAAAACGTATCTGTTATCACTAGTGAAGGCATTCAGGAAAACAGTCACTGAAGGATTCTTTAATTTCATCATTGTTGATAGTGTTTTTGATAAAATCGCACAATATGGTGAAATCGTTGGTCATAGCAAGACTAACGGTTTTAAAGTGAGTTTTATTTTAATATTTTTTCTCATGCATTCATCAACGATCAGCCTGTAGTATACCCTTTTACAAAGATTTTTACAGCAATATGTAATAAGATTACTTACCTTGATATCTTTGAGGAAAAAATTATTTCGGTTTGTTTCCTCTGAAGCTTTAATTTCAGTAGACAATCATAATGCTGAAACTGAACTAATGTAAAGATAAGAAAGATCATCCGCTTTTGGTCTGCATTTTGCAATTCGGAATTACATTTTCTGGCTCAGTTTAGAAATAATGTACATATTTCTGACAAGATGGGAAACCAGGGAATTTGGAAATTTTGGAGTTAAGGATGAGCAAAAGAAGTCAAGAAAAGCCAAGGAATTGGACAATGAAGGAACTGTGATCCAAAATAATATGTTGATGAAACTTCGTTCTTAAAATATTTACTTATCTATTTCAGCCTTACATTTGCGAAATGGACTTAGATGTTGCTCAGTGCTTGAAACGGAATATTCACAACCGCTCTGAAGCTGATATTCAAGCCATTGTCAACAAATGGGAGAAGACCCCTAACGCTCAGGTGCCGCTGGATATTAGACCTCTCCTTCAATCGGACAGTATTACTGAGGTAAGTCCAATTGGTAGATGAATATGGAACGTAGATGAATATGGAACACATGTCTATTGAACATGTTAATCTTCTAAAATTTTTGAATCAGGCAGGTAACATTTATATTTTATTTATGTGCTTCTCTTTTCTGTGCGATTGATGTCAGTTATAATTTCTCATGTTTAGTCAGTACACCCTTCCCAGAGAGTAACTGTTTCATCATTGAATAATTCAACTTCTGCAAGAGGCTGTCCTCAAATTACATGTGGCTCAATTTATGATTTTTAACCCCCTCTCTCTGCATGAAACACTCTGCAAATTACGTAATGCTGGCCCTGACTGCCTTTTCTTTAACTTTTACTGAAAATTGCACAAAAAGTGAGAAAGAATAATTACTCAGCTCAGAGTCACTTCTGAAAACAGTACTTCAGTTGAGAAAGAAAAAATACAAAAAAAACTGAACACATTATTTGCCCTAGGTTTTTTTTCTTCCTATTTTTTTTCTTTCTTCTTTTTTTCTCTCTTTTATTGTTCAATCCTAATTGAAGTTAAATTAAAAATAGACCCTGGAGAAAATCCACTCAATAATTCAGCACCTTAATAAATGCTTTTGCCCAGGTGAACATGGAAGACATAGATGATGACAGTCAAAACAAAAGCGAAGACAAAGCTGACACGGAGAATGCCGAGAAGGCAAAAGACGATGAGTCTCAAGAGGTAAAAATTAGACTTTTATAAGATTTCTCTCAATCTTTATTTTTGCTCGATTCATGGCTCTCCCTCTTTTAATTTATTTTTTCCTCCTCAAAAAAATTAGAAAAAGAATAACTCCAAAGTTAATTGTCGTTTCAAAATTACCTAAAAGGGAAGTTTGCTATTTGCCCTTGTCGGAGGCCCTTCGTTCTCTACTCTGAATTTTGGATGCCATCTTCAGGTACGTCCTCCGCGGCGGAAATCCCTGGAGTGCTGTGTTGCGAAGATTCTTGGAATGTGCTCATGATCCTGGACTTCAAGTTAGAGATCAAGCATCTCAGCGCATATTATCGCATCAAAATTTCATGCAGGACATGGTAGACTCATGGAAAGTTTCCAAATTTTATGCGTAAATGAGAAATTATTGGTTTTTGTGTTTGTAAATTCAAACTTTCCGTTCTTTACGTAAACATAGCTCTCTTGAATCAAAGCAGGCAATAAACGGGTTTAAAGATCTGTAAAAATTTCAGTTTTAAACTGAAGTCTATTGCTTGTTGGCCAAAAAACTAATGGTGTCTTAATGACCTGTGCGTCAAAAACCTGCTCATGGTAATTTTAAGGTATTCCGCGAAGTGAGAGTCTTCTCATTGTGCATAGTTTTGCTGATAAGTTTACCAGTATAGTTCATCAGAGGAGAAGGAAAAATTTAGTGAAATGCAATGTCAACTATTTGCTCAACGATAAGTTTTTACTTGATAACAGAATTGACCCACTTTAATTTTGGCTTGTTTTTGCAAGCAGAAAGTTTGACTCGACCAATCTTAAAATCACGGTTAGTCTCAGAAAAGTCAATTTGATTCGCATGAGCTCTTAATTTAGGGAAAATGTCTCATGGTACCTCAATTCTCACTCTGCTCATCGTCTATCAAGGGAAAATATCTGCGCCAAATTAGAATCGGAAGAAAACGGTTTGCTCTAAAAGTAACTGAAGTGGCTTTTTGTAAGGATCACAGAAGATTTAGCCTGACTAATAGATGGAGTTGGGAACAGTATATCATGAAAATCAACATTCCTCAGAATGGCCGTGATAAATGACATCCTGTTAATGCCCATCTTTATCTGATTCTGACTCGCTCGGGTCTGATTTTTTTCTCTGGTTGTTCATCAATGAGCAACTGTAAAATCTTTAATAAGTAGTATAGTTTAAATTTCGAATTTCAGGATGACTCAATTTATAAGCCACCAAGATTAGCAAGACAAGAAATTTTAATTTTGTATTGTTTTGTTTCTAAGGTGGGAGCACCAAGCACTGTGTGGCTACAGGGTGTTGGGTTTAAGGTTCCTCCGTATTTTATTCGTAACCGGTTCGCCGGTTTCAATTTGATACATTATCGCTTTGTGTGTTTGAACAGTTTTTCACACAATCAAATTATATATTTCTCTCATCTCATCTTCAGGCTCATGTGTATGATCTGGTCTCTCTCTTTTCTCTACTATTAGTAATTTTTTTATCATCACCGTTCCATGGTATATCATGGAATTCATTTCTGCGCAAATTTTCTGTGTTCTGCGAGTGCATGAATGTGCTCGCTTCCAAGGTTTATGTACTCTTGGAAAGACCTCAAATATCCTTGATGTTTTTTTGTTTTCAAGTACTCGACAGTATTTGAAAGTACTAATACGATGGGAATTGGGAGTCGATTTCTGGCATATTGTCATTTTTGGGTGGGCAACACACAGAAAATTTATTATTTTGTGTCTTCTCATTTCCATCCAAAGATTTTCATGTACAGATTCGGCAATGCTGTATGACGGTTTCGACCATCTTTGAAATTCGCGCACAGTTTGTTGATCATGCTGTGGAACCATGAAGTTTTCACATGGAGTCTAGGATTTTTTGCTTTTTGCACAAAGAAATCATGGATTTTTTTTTGGATGATATCTCAAATAATTGGAATTTTTCGCATTTTGGTCATCCAATTAATAATATCTGAGAATTTAATGTTGAAGTGTCAAGTCACCCTAATCAGAAGTTAATTTCTTCAGGGGTGCCAGAAATTTATGAGCCTAGGATTAAATTGAATATGTTTTTGCTTTACTAAGATTTACAAGTGAGATAAGGTGTATCAAAAAGGAGCTAAACTGCTGTGATCCATGGCAACAAATTTTAGTGTATTTTGGGGAGGGGGGGTACGGCTCGCATGAAACAGTTTTTGACTTAGAAATTATTAAATTGGGAATGGGGAGGGGGGGTGCAGTGGGTGCTCCAAATGTACAATCTCGTGATTAAATTTTCCTCATTTTGCTTTTTTAAGTTTTTCCGGAGAGAAGGAGTTGATTTAAACAGCGGTGAATTTTGTAGAGTAAAAGTTGATGCAATTTTAATTTATCTGAATTTTTTCGCCCGCAAGAAAGAAATTTTACGCATCAAAACTTTTAGATAGAGCAAACGACGGCAAAATTTTTCATATCTGAAGATAACACCTTGAATCACTCTGCACTTTATGAGTAAACAAGACTCACACATTCTTTCCTTCTTGCGCGTGTATTGTGTGGTTCTTCGTGGACTGGAGTGCCTAACTCCAGGGCTGCTGAAACTAAACAATCGCAGTTGCGTGGCTGGTTGCTTGAAACAAATGTGAAAGCTGTAAAAAATGGGAAGGCAGGTGTGCATTAGCATGTAAATCCCGTGATTTTCATATGTATTACTTTTTGACAACCTAATATTGTAAAGAAGTTCAGGTAGATCAGAAGAATCATATCAATGGAGCCAGAACTTTGCTTCAACCAGAAAATTGACTAATTCAGAACAATGTGAAGACCCTAAATTTTTCACTGGCAGCATAATGTCGCTGTGAGAGAGTCAGATAGCGCGGAGAATTCCCTGGCCTTCCTCAAACATTTTTTTTTGGGGACTTCATGTAGAGAAAAAAAAATTCTGTCAATAAAATACTGTTTTATCCAGCATAGCTGAGCACTTGTAACAAGAAAAACCAAGCATGAACTTCGCATGTTTCTAATTATAGCTATTATATTTACTATGGGAAGAGTATATTGAATATGATTTATGAAAGTAGTCATTGCACCAGGTTTTTATCAGCAAATTTCAAAGTTTGATTTGTTGAGATTTACCTGTTTACTCACAAGATTTACCACTGCCAGCCAGTGTAACATTTTAAACAATGGCCAACTGGAACTTTTCTCCAGGGAAGAGACGATCTTGTCCCAAAGAACTGAAGTTATTTATTTCTGATTCTTATCCAACCTCTTGAAATGTTAAAATCAAGAAAGAGATCACCGGTTTCTCTTCAATTCTGCATTTGAATTCACTTGGGCAGTAGTAACTTTTCTATTTTAGCGTAATACCACCTGTTTTCGGCTGATTAAAATTGGAGTTATTCGGTTGGCGATATTTTTCCAAAAACCCGCCTCCTTCTCCCATATCCACACACAGAGTAACAGATACACAGAGATACACAGTGTATCATATACACAGAGTAACTTTTGGGCAGCCGTCAGTGGCTCTCAAATCCTGAATGTACCTCCTAGTGGAATCAGGTCGTTTGTGTCTGTGACATAACGTAACAAGCCATGTTCTAGCTTTGTCTCTGTACGAACCAGTTGTTTGTGAGTTTGATTGCTTCAGGATGATATACCGGCCAGTTTGTTTACAAGCAAGTGGGAGCTGATGGATTTCAATGATGAAAAGAAAGGTGTGTATGTCGGTGTTGTTAATATTTTTGTTCTGTATGTTATTTAATCTAATTTTGTTCTTATTCCCTATTTCCTATCCTCTCCATTCCTTTATCAACTTTTTTCAGAGAATTGAAAATTTCTAAACCCTAAATAGGAAACGCAGCTAGTACTGTTTTTTTAATGACTGCTGATTGTCTCTCGAACTGTCCATTTGCTTTTTTGTTTTTTGTTTTCTTTTTTTGTAATTGAAGTCACATGGACATGAATAAAATCAGGGGAGATTCTGTTTAAGTAATTGCAAGATTGACTTAGAGAGGCCTTGACTAAGGGTAATTTTAAATCTTGGAGCAGTTAACACTTTTCAGGTCAGATCCTGATTGGTTGTTGATAAGTTTAATTTTTCCTCAATATGGAAGAGGGAAAATATAATTTTTTCAAAAATAATTAACTGATAATTTTCTTTTGAAGTTGATAAGCGTTAAAAAAATTTAAATTTCATCAAATCAATTTCTTAGAAAATTTCAATTAAATCCGTGCATTTGTCATCTTTAATTTCACAGGATCTTATTTTGAATATTTTATTAAGAATGAAGAAAGAATAATGAATTTAATTGAATTAATGAATAATGATTTAGTTCGAAACTTTTTTAATCTTGCTTTTAAAAAAAAAGAAAAATTTAAAATTGTAAGATTGAGAAGTTTCTTCCAGTTTTTTCTAGGGATTTATTGTAAGTCAATTCAACTCTCTCATTGTAATTGCTTTTTTGAAAGTTGACAACAAAATTCCCTCGCTTCGATTTTGCATGGTTTTACTCCATTCAATTTAAAGTTAATGATCAAAATCTGTTTTAACACTGCTTAAGGGGAGCGGTTAATCATACATTTTTTTTTCTTCCATTTTTACAAACTCAATTCTCTAATGACCCATTTCCTTTTCTTCCTCATGGCTTCTCTCTTATTTCGTAATGGTTTTCCGATTTTAACAAATCTGGATTGAGAGGAACTTACACACGGAATACAAGAAAATTGGCGTAAGCTAAATTTCGATTTATTTGATATGATATTTTGTGAGCAAGATGAGCTTTAAAAATCAAAATTCCATGTGCCAACCTCGAGAAAAGCTAGGCTGATAAGTGAATTCCTCGGTATTTTTACATGCCATATTGAGACGAAAAGTTGCAACATCTAATTTGTGATAGAGGATAACTTTTGTTTCATCGCAGTCCAAAAGGATAAGGTATACAAAAAAATCAAATCCAATGATAACAGTGTGCGGCGGGCGCAGTATCCACACTGACATAGCCACGATTCCACATCTCCGTGAGGAAACGTTTGTTCGGAAGCGGAAGTATCTCTTCAACCTCACTTTTATTGACAATTTCATTTACAAACATTGATTTTAAACACTCATCGTGCTCAAGAAAGCCTAAGGAATGTCATATAAGATACTATAAAAATTTTTCTAGCGCCAAATTTCTTGATACTCCGTGTGTAGTTTTTTGTGTAAATTTTGAACTTTTACCCTTTATAAAAATGGAATACTCCAAAAGAACCAAGAAAATCCCCACTATTTTACCTTGAATTTACAAATGAAGTAAGGTCTATTAATGAAACTGAAGCTCCGTACAAGTTGTTGAAAAGAGCAGTCGTCCACACAAGTTCGATTGCAATTAATAGTGACAAATTTGAACTTCCCCAACAATCTTTTAGAGCTTAATACCGGAAAAATGGACTCAATGATCAATATCATGAAAATGTAGTTTCTGTGCTGACAGCTTCGCTTTAAGCAAAAAAATTTCGGAAGCTTCTTTGAGAACTTCCAATTATTATTTGGGTTGAACCGTGAAATAAGAGAGCCCTTTTTACTGCTCCTCAACCAACCTTTCCCGTCCTCTGTTAATCTCTCAATACCCTAGCTGGAGTTGAACTTCTTATGCCTTTGAAGAAGTCTCAGGTTATATACCTTTCTGATTTCAGATCAACTCGACGGTCTCCGAAAAAAGCGAGCCCCCGAAAACTCAATCCGAGACTGGCTCCAAAACAACTCCCGCTCCGCAGAGGACGCCGTTTTCGACACAGAGAGGAGGGTATCAACCACGGTTCCAGGGAAGAAGAGGGTATGTATCGCATTTACATCATCATTTTACAAACCAAAATATCAATGGCCTAAGTGCAAAACCACTTATCTCCGTTTGAGACTTTACAGACTTCTTGTTGGACTTAATTTCTACCTCAGAAAACGAGTCAACGTAATTTCTTGAAAACTGCCCTAATTTGTCCTCTCTGTCAGTAGAATATCGATGGCCAAAGTACGAAACCATGTATCTCCGCTGCAACTTTGTAGATTTCTTGTTATACTCTATTTTTTCCTCATAAAACTACTTAATGTTCATAATTTCTTAAAAATTTTCTTGATTTTTCCTCTCTGTAAGCAGAATATTCTATATAATCTCCAAGCTATAAAGTTGGCTTGTTTCTCTTTGAAAAAATAAAAAAAGGAGTGGAAATTTTGAAAACCGCAATGGAGATACACGGTTTTGCACTATAGCCATCGATATTCTGTATAAATTTCAAGCCATGAAGTTGGCTTGTTCTTGTTAAAGAAATAATGATTGAATGGAAATTTGAAACATCGGGGTGGAAGTTCATAGTTTTGCACTTCAGCTATTGGTATTTCTTCTTTTGGGAACGTCTTTAGTCATTCCTCAAGTGATCAGTAGCATCAGTGATCTGTTACTACGAGCACAAGAATAGACCGCACTTGTGTAAAGGAAACGAATCTACATGAAGTTGCTACATAGAAAAGAGATGAAGAAGATGAAATCCAAGACAGAACGACAAAGTGAACCAGAAAATTCAGTGCTACTTCGAGGAGGATTTTGAGCCTATCAAATAGTGAAAAAGAAGGATTAAGGTAGTTTTTTCCATGATAACTATTTTTTACAGTGGGCTTTCGGGATAACAAATGGAAGGGGAGCCAAGTTTTTCAGATGAAGTGATAAATAATTGATGAAATCCTTCTCTCTGTTTAGTGTTGCTTTAAATTTAAAGTTTACTTACCAAATCTAAACTGTGTCTTAAAATATCCATTACAAAAGTAGGTCTAAGGGTCTAGACTTCGGCCTCTTTTTCTATGATTTTCAAAATGAAAGGTACCATTTTTCACGATTTATAGGAATGTTTGACCCTTGAACCCCTCCCCTCCCTCTTGTGGGACATTTTTGAAAATAGACGCTCCTCTCCCTACTAATGAAAATTTTCTAGCTGCACCCTTATTGACCTTGATATGTCAGGGTGTCTGCAGGTCTGGAAAACCGGGAAAGAACCTGGAATTGTCAGGGAATTTCATTTTGAAAATCTTGTAGACACCCTGTATGTATATTTTTAAGACAATTCTACCGTGAAGGACTCTCAAAATTAGAGGAGCAGAAACCTTTAAGAAATGGGACCTCTGGGCTCATATATCATAAACTGAGGTATTTAGGGTGTCCACCATTCGTAGAGTCCTGAAAATATCCAGAAGTCAGCAAGAAAATCAGTCATGCATCAGGAAATTTCGAATGCATCAAGCATTTTCTCAAGTATATGCAGTTTAGCACATCCAATTCATTAAGTATGATTATTTGTAAAATCAAATGGGTATCAATTCATTTACGCAAAAAATCAGGAAATGTCATACAAAGTATTAGAAAAACCCAATATAAAATTTTAGTTGACACCTTGTTATTGATTCCTCCGATTGGCCGAGTGTTTGCAGACCATCCTTAATAGAGACTTGCGTAAACTGCTTTGCTTATGGCCTTTCAGTACATATTGAGTTCTCAATTTGGAGTACTTACATCCATGGTCACATTTCTTTCAAATTTTTTTTCTAGGTTCGGTGGGCCGACATGGAGGAGAGGCATGCCGTGGCGAAGATGAGGAACTTAGGATTCGTTGTTGGGCAAACTGACTGGAATCGCATGATGGACCCTGACCAAGCTGATAACAAATTGACACAAATTAAATATTTTTAATTTTACTTGACTACATGTTTAACTATTGATTGTCTCACGTAAGTTTGCCACTCTTCCTCTCTCATTGTGAGTTATTGTTTTTGAAATCGAAGTTATCCTGCAAGTTTCATGGATCATCAAGAAAATATTGTTTTTACAAGTTAAGATTTTAATTTTAAGCTTAGTGTAGGAAGCGTTTCTCTTTGTAAGTCACGCGTGAATTCTCTTTTATCACTGGCAACTCAGTTTAGGATTGATCGTCTGATGTTGTATATATTCATTCCGAAGCGATAGAATGAAACGAAAAGGCATGCGTTCTCGAAGAGTCATAATGCCATTACTATTGCGAAGTTTTTTTTTTATTTGTTTGTTGGATGGCAAGTAAGATATTATAAGGTAAGGTTAACTATCTTAATTTATCAAAATTATGAAACTGTAAAATTTTTGTACTTTAGACAAATAAATATTTAAAAAAATTTGTCATTTTGAATTTTATGTTGCAGTAATGCCACTTATACCAAGTAAGATGGGTCCTTGGAACAAGTGAAAAAATGACGTGAAAAAATGATAACAGTGAAATTCCCTCTTTCTAATGATCTTTCTAAAGGTGTAATTAGTTTTTAGATGCATTGAAGTCCAACATTAATTTTGGTCGGAACCCCTCCCCCCCCCCCAAAAAATGAAAAATAAAAAAAATAAAAAATCCCCTATTTGTAGGATCTACCTCATGTCATTCCCCACAATGCAAAATTGCGAGTTGAAGAAGCGATAAAATAATTAATTTTCAGGAATTTTTCAGGTATTCTCTCTTAAAATTTTACAAAAAACATTATAGTCCTAATGATTTTATCTGAACAAACTCCCAAGTTCAAAAAAAATTACATATCCAAGTTGAGGCTGTATTGGAAGGGATATTTCGACATATTGGTGAAAGTCCAACCCCAAATCCAACCGAACTCATGCACAGATAGGTAGTGAATGCATTAGTAGGGTTGCTATCGTTCCAGCTTTGGAGTCCCCTAAGATAGTGGCAACCCTGCTGACGTATTTGCTCTGTATCTGTCCACGAGGATCTTGCCTGGATATTGAGGTGGACTCTCACCATATCAAAGGCAATCTCCGTCTTTGTGGCCTCAACTTCGAGAGCTTTTCTAGAGCTCAAGAGGCACCAGAAAAACTAGTGGCACCATCATGTTTCTCATGAAATTTTACCTAAGTTAAAAGACCCCAATCGCAAATACTCTTGACTTGCCAGAAGTCCATTTCAGCATTTCAGTATGAAATTCCTGACTATCACAGATACAAATTATCCAAAAATGTTTTGAATCAAGTGAATGAAAGTTACGTGGAATATCTGTTTTCAGTTTCTCATCGCCCTTGATTAAAATAAAGGAAGAGAAATTTCCAACACCTCGCATTGGGTTAGCTTTTCTAACTTTCCTCTTCAAAAAAACTACTATCTTCCATTATAAAATATTTCACAGTAATTTTTCAGATTTTCTGCTTTATTTCAATGGAAAAATTCAGGGGGGGGGGGGGAAGCCAGGCTGATGCAGTTGATAAGAGGCGGCCTCTCGGGGGAAGAATGGGTCATGAGGTTGGCCAAAATGATTAACATAATGCTCAAACAACTCCTAATTCAGCAGAGAAAGGAAAAGTCAGGAGATTGAGTTAGACAAAAGTTTTATTAAGTCTTAATTTCTGAGTTTGTTAAAAAAAATAAAGGAGTTAGAAAATGTAACAATAAGTGAAACAAGTACAAAAGTAAAAAGTAAAAACAGGCTTTCTGCCACTGTACAAATAATAAGTTTTAACAAAATATGGAATGATAAAAGTGACATCGAAGCAGAACACAAGTTAGTATCCCCTATATCTTATCACTGAGAAGTCAAAAACATAGAAGTCATAACTGAATAAATTTATTCAAAGAAAAATTGTACTGTATTTGGACAGGATTTTTTATGGCGCCGGCACTCGGGAAACAACACCTCAATGCAATTCCGGGTCTCACTAACAAAATGATGTTGCGACTGTATCATCGGTAAAAAACCGTTTTTCTATTAAAAGTAATCCGTTCGCTATTGTTCTCATCAGTTATTATACAAGTTCTAAATGTGCTGTTGTGATTTTCTTTTTTGCCTGATTACTTTCTCTGTGACCTTGTGTGTGGATTTAAAACTTCACTGCACTAAGAAACAATGACAAAATCCTGATACGAGTGTCGCATTCATGATTCCGGAGGTTAGTGATGAACTTTTGAAGATGAGTCTTCATCATCAGGACAATCAAGGAGCATCTCGGGGTTTTTTGTAGTCTGTTATTGCATGGCAAAAGGGAAGCTGAAGTTCGGAAGGAAACGGTCTCACAGAAGAAAGATACTCAACCTGTCGAAAATGAAGATGTTCAAGCAAGTTACCCATCATTCCAGTAGAAAGTGAGAATCAGACTAAGTTATGCAGTGCTATAATTTTATGGTGAACTACTTAATTTGTGACTTACTACTTCTTTTGTAATCCTTGTACATATTCATGTTATTGAATTTTGAATGTTATTCAGAATCGATGAGGCTACTTTATGCCTTAGTGAAGTATTTAATGGGTGATTTTTCTTGGAATTTTTCTATAAAAAATTGTAGAATTATCAAGAATATTCAGCAAAAATTTCAATGAAATGTATGCATTCTTTTTGCCTAAAATGAATGAAATATTAGCTAAGATTCTGAAGCTTTGCGACTGAGTACTCTCACTGCACCTAGCGCCTCATTTTCCACCCAATCTGTATTCCTCTCTTATGTTAGGTTGTAATTATACCAACATTGTAAAATACATAAAAAAAATGTGTACTATTTTCCTTTTTAGGGATCTACAAATTTATTTTCATAAGAATCAGTACCTATTGGAATCATTGGTCTTTGGAAATAAATGTGAGAATTTAGGATCCTCAAACACAGTTTCATTCCCGTTATAATGGCTCCTGCTATGTAGTTATGGAATGTTTACCCAAAACAGTTTGGAACCACGGTAAATCATCAAGGGAAACACCATTTTTAAATAATGCCAGCTTGTTTTAATTGTTCTTGTTTATTGTTTGTTTTCTAATTTTGTCAAATCCCCCTGAGTTTGCTCTATTCTCATTCTTATGAGCTTGTGTTATGGCAACAAGTAATGCACGTTGTAAACATAGATTATCAACATTGTGGGTTGAGGATCCTTTTTCCTTTGCGTAATTACTCTAAATCTATCTTTGAGGCATTATTTTTCCCCTATGACCCATTCCGATAGCATTCTAACAACAGCAAATTTTACTCCTAATGGACCAGCAACTAAAATTTCCTGGATTGCGTTGAGGACCTGTTCAAGTGTTGATGTAATTGCCTCAAAACTCCAAGTGGCCACATCATCAAGTGATATAAAAAAGGGATTAAAAAAATGAGCTTTTCTTCAATTTTTTCATTTTAACTGGCAAATAAATTAATTTTTCCCTTGAATTTTTAGGGGCAAACTTAACAGGCATCAGGTTAAATTAAATGAGAAACAGATACAATTTCTAAAAATTTCATGAAATCATAAGTTGAGAAGAAAAAGGTACGTATCGAATTTTTGTGATCAACAGAAAGAACTTTCGAAGTATCTGTACAATCATAAAAACGACTCAAACAGTCTCTCAAAACTGAATATAAATTAGCCATAACATTATATGAGTATTTAACCCTTTATGAGTTCATGGAGGACTTTCTGTGAAATTTTAAATGGTCCCTTTTCTTACCGAATTTGGAAACCAGTCTTTTGCCTCTTTCCTCTTCACTCATTTGAACTAAGAATTGAAGGCTTGTTCAAAAAAATTAAAGATAACATTTTTCTTCTGCATATTTACAATAGATGATAAAATAACTTAAAATCATTACATACAGAAGAGACTTCTTCCTGCAAAAGGAAAAAAAAAAAAAAAATCACAATATGCAACGTTTAATAAAATGCATGGTTTCACCTTACAAAATCATAATATTCATTGGAGTCTTGAGAATGCCCTATCCCTTTTTAAGAATCAATGTACCTACGTGTCGTACAAGGTAAAACAAAGGCACTCATGAAGCAGGTAATCATCTACCTGATAATAAATCTGGTTCTCTGGTTATAAGGCCTTGATGCATTCCAATACATTTCTTATCACAATGATAGATACAACTTATTTCGTGAGTAATAAAACTACACAACTGAAGTATGGCTTCATAGTGAACGGTAATTGGAGAGGATGGAATAGAACAGAGTCAAAGAAGGCCATCTTTGAAAAACATGAAATGGTGGAGAATTTTGGGTTGGAAACGGAATATCTAGGATATTCTATAACATGAGGAGATACAATCATAACAATACATGCAACAGTTTTTAAAGTCATTAAATTTAAGGTTTTAATCAAACTTACATGATAATGAAATGCTGTGTTTTGCAACCTGGATATAATGCTTAAACTCAGTTACTCCCACCTCTTCAGTTAGCTACCCATTCTCTTAGTGTAGCTCAATCAAATTAAAACATCGACGGAAGCTTTTCCTGCTGCAAGAAGTTTCAATTCAAACGGTAAAACGCATCGGTTCTGCACAGAAAAATTACTGGGTCTTGGAGGGCACTGCTGAGCTTGGCATTTTTCTGAGTGCTCGGCAAATTCAACCTGCAGATTATTATCACCTCCGTTTGGTCCAACGAGGATATCACATGCAAACTCATACTTAAAGCAACATCTAACGTAGTGATAATCAGTTGTGAATTTTGAATTCATCATTTGATGAGAGACACCCGCTTTTCTAGCCAGTAATCCTGTCACATAAACATCATCAATCCAGAAGTATGGGACACTTCGGGTAAAAGATAAAAGTTTGAAGGCTGCAGAGCGCGATAAAATGTACAACCATCCTGACAAAAACGGGGGGTACTCTGACTCAGGAAATTCTGCATTTTTCACAAACCACTTATTTGCATCTCTTCGAATGACTTCCATGTGTGTCATGACGTAACCTAACAGGTTAACTTCCTCTTTGTAGCTTTTTAGAAAAGACAGTAGTTCGTACAAATTAATGACGATGTCATCATCCATTTTCATTATGTATTGAAACTGTCCGCAACTATGCACAGCCCATTTGAGTCCCATCACATGCTTATAAGTTAAATTTCTATAATCCTCCATGAAATCCCCTTGAACGAGGTCATTATAGCGAGAGTTTTCATGGAGAACAGCATTCTGACTGATCTCGTTTTTCTTCGACCGGGCGAGTAAAAAAACTCGCCGGATGCCCAACTCTCTCAAAAGAGAGGCCGGGTAAGATCTCCTGGATGCACTTCTCAGCTCTACGTGTGAAAAATATGATGTGATGATCCAAATTACTCGGGGCTGAAAATCAGTTTTGCAATCATTGTTGATCACAAATCGGAAATCCAAGTCAAATAATTTTGTGAAATTCTTGTCTGTGAGATCTAAGTCTGACTGTTTCGGTAGGAATCCATACGGTTCTGCAACAGTTTGCCGCAAGTTCTGAGAATTTAATACATTGTCTAGAAAAATTAAGAGAAAAATATTGACACATATTATGGTGAGAGTGACTGTTACAAGTTTTGCAGAAGGAAATCGGAAGAGTTTCAGTCTCTCGAAATTCATATTGTTGACAAGCAGAGAGATGACAGGCCTCTGATCACGCTGGTTTCTGCGGATTCTTGTGAATGGTGTGGCTGGTTAAAAGATGGTTCAGGCATTTTAAGGCTTCCCATTCCTTGGTCTTGTATCTGAAAATAGAAGACGTACGGCAAGACTTTGAATCAGCAGGTGACATCAGCATTCTCATTTTCGATAAGATCCTCTACTTTTTATGGTTGGGTATGTTTCAAAGACTATCGAAGCCAGGAAAAAAAGGTCAACATTTTTTGTTGAACGAGCTCAAATCTCAATGCATTCAATTAGGCAAGTTTGTATTCAAAACAGAGGGCAAAGGCTATTGGAGTATTTTTTGTGATGAATCCTTCTGAAAATTACTAGTACTTGTTTAATCCTCTTGAATGAAACCTAAAAATTAGTCTGGTAATCACTCATTCAACTTTGCAAAGGGAGTCGATATTCTAATATCAAGTTCTGACTGCAGCAAGGATTATAGGTGAAAGACTGATTGCGTATTTACTGGCGGATTTCATCAAACCTAAAATGTTAATTATCTTCAAAAATTAATTATCTGCAAGATGAGGTGATTATTCATGATAGTGTCATGCAAAAATTCCAAACTTTTGCTCAATTTTTGATCAGACTTGGCTAGAGAAAAAAATTGGAGAGAGGCTTTCACTCATTTTGGTTGGAAGAGCAAGGCAGGGTCAGAGTAGTGAAGAAGGCCTGGCCGTTAGGCAATGCTATTTTTCAGAAAATGTCAATCTCTGAAAGGTGTTCATTTCTTTCACTTTCCAGAAAAAGTGTCAGGATTTGAAGAGTAACAGCAAAAAAAGATTTCCTTAACAATCAATTTTGAGACCAAATGAATGAAAAGACTCCCAAATCGTATCACCGCAGATCGCAGTTTTTCCAATCATTTGCGTCAAAAATCGATGTCTCTAATCAACTTTTAAGTGCCTGCCTAACTTTGCGATTGCCTGTTCCCCTTAGATCCTTAAAAGTGAGGACTTCAAGTAGGTCTTCTATTCTTCCTAACAATATTGAGGATGCTCCGGAGGTTTTCCCTCAAAAATTACTCATCCCACTGACGGAATACAGTATAAAATTCTATTACCTTTCAGGTCAATTGTATGTTTGAGCCTCCAGTTGTGAGATGCCTCCTTACAGTCTACCTCATCTTCTACAGCCGAAAACTCCAGCTCTAGAGCAAAATGGTTAGGTTTCACCTCCAGGACCGATCTGGAAAAGCGGGTCGATTCATGAAAGTATTGTAATCTTACAGCAACATTTAGTCTGAGATACCAGAATGGATGGAACAGGTCTAGATGTTCTTAACTTTAAAAAATTGGATTGTCTAAAGAATTGGGGCAGTGCATAGTATAGTAATGCAGCATTTGATTGCGTAATTTTTTAGAGAAAATAACAGCTGTGGACTTAGCATCGTGTTCCTTGAGTCTTTCACTGAAAGAGAGGAAGCGTATCAAAGTATTGATAAGAAAAGCTGCTGCATCCTGGTTGGATTAGAAATACTATAATTCCATTATTTTTATAGGGCTGAGTTGCCCGAAGTGTATACTTACGATGTGCTGTTCTGTTAGTTCCTTATCAGTTAGGATGATCGAAGTGGACATTTAACAGAGAATTAATAATGACAGAAGTGTTTACCTTCAGTTAAAACACAGCCTGTCTGTGCGTTTAAAAATATATTCAGATTAACAAAAGTTTTTGCAAGTAGAAATCTTTTTTTGATCTACGCGCCGCGTTGTTTATCATATCACTTATCACCACACCAGCTTTTGTTTTGTTCGAGGTTTAAACGTTGCCGATTTTAATCGTTCCGTTGATAAAATAATAGCAAATTTAATTTTTTTAACTACTGCGGATAACTTTGCCGATGAAATTTTCAATTTGATTTTTGAATCAATAATTTCTTTGGTTTAGTTGCCTGTTAATATATCCAATTTTGAAATTATTCCAATCATTTTCCTCTGATAATTAATATGTCGAGACGATCAGGCAACATTGTGAGCAGCACTAGACAGAGATTAAGGTTAAGTAAGTTAAGCTCTCCCCCCGAAAGTTGCACTGCGAAAGCTTTTGTTTTGGAAAATTGCACGAACTGCACGAAGTATTCTCGGGCAGCCAGCAGAATCAGACGATCGAGAGTTTTAGAGCGTGCCCTGCTTTAATTTAGTTTGATCTTTACTTCATGGTTTTACTCTGCCGGAGTTCGCAACGATAAGATGTTCCTGGGGCGCCGCTGAATTTCGGAAAGTCCATTCACCTTTGTCTGGTAATAACACTTTTTCTTTGTGACTCTAATTCCTTGCTGATCTCTATGTGTATATCTCTCATTAATCCAGCTTTTTGAAAGTCCATGATTTATGCATTCGTTTCTGTGGTTCATTTAATCATCCAGACAGAATATTCATTCTTATGTCTTTCAATTAAAATAACTTTACTCAGTAAGTCCGAATTCTCTGATAAGGGCACCTTCTCAGCACTGCATTTCTCATCCACCACCAACTCATTCTAATCTGCAGTTATTGCAGTCGTGTATCTTCATTTTAATGGTCGTCTTGGCTGTTGGGTTGAATCTGACTGGGTCATTTTCCGAACTGTCAGTCAGGCAAGGCATCTACCTGGTTGGTTGTGTCGAATCGCTGGTACTCGTTTCTTGCTGTAACATTGAGCCCCTGCATTGTAATTTAAACTTCTTGACTCGGTAACTTTTTCCTTGTGTCCTTTAGGAATGGGTGTCCCCTGCCATTCCACCATTCCTTGCATTGACAGTCATTCAAGTTTGTTATTTTTCTGCAATCCATAGCTTGAGCATCGGGATGTCTTATCTGTATTTATCTACCAGGCAAAGAAAATATTTCCCTTACCACCTGTCATAATCCTGCACATGCTCCTTAAGATTTTCACTTAGCCTGGTCATCAAATACAGATAATGAAGCCAAATTGGGAGAGGTTGACATCGTCTAAACTTGTAACCTCTACCCACACCATGTGACTGTCCAAAGATGATCAAAGGAAGAATAAACATGATAGTTGTGTTTTACTGTTTGTTTCACAGTTCATCTGCTTCTCAGAATGAGCAGGGCCTACCAATGGCCCTGAAAATGTGCGAATAAGATGAAGCTTGAAGCTTTATCATCATACATTCTCTTCATTTGTCGGGTTGTACCCTATATTTGTACAATTTTTACAAACATTGAACTGGATTTTTACTCCTTTTATGCGCATTCTGAATCGGCAGACCAGTGAAACTGAGCTGATGGTGATTGAAACCAATGTTCATCTAGTTGAATTTTTGGCAAAATAAATTACTGCTTGTGCTTGTCAAGCCCAGCTTGTTGAACTGGAATATAAGGCAAGAAAGTATCCACAAATTGTGCACTACATACCAACAACAAGGGCTTCAAATTTGCTGTTTAAATTCAATCAACTATTGATATTTCCTCGATGAAAATATCTCTGAATTCCGAGGAACCTTCAAGAATCCTTTATTATGTCAACTTTTCAGTTCAGGAACTAATTGCCATCTTTGTTTCTAAGCGTAATTCATCCCTGCAAGCCCTCTGAATGCTAGTGTAAAAATAAAGTAATTTGTTGTGTGATTTTTCAGGGAAAATTATGGTTTTAAATAAGGCGGATATAGTTCCATATTTCCAATATTTTGAAATGGCTTTTGGTAAATACTTCTTGTAGTTTTTTTCCTGTTTTTTGTTCTTCACTGTAGAATGACAAGGTCTGAAATGTCAGTAAATTTTGCTCAACCGCAGGAAGGCAGGGGAAAGTCAGGAACATTAGTTTTCAAATGCAGGATTTTTTTCTTTCTCATTCAACTTTTAAACAGTTCATGCGCTGTCAATGTTAGAGTTAAAAAAAGTTCATAGATTTTTTCAGTACATTTCATCTTCAGCACATTAGAAGGTAGTCTGGTTTGTTTGAAACCTTTAATTTATAGAACATTTTCTCCTTTGTTTTCTTGTTTTTTTTTCTTTTTCCTTGAAATGCTATTTTTGCAACAAATTGGTCTCATCATTTGGATTTTTCCAAATATTTTCATTATTTGAAATGGAAGAGGTTTAGAACAGCTTTACTTAATTTCAAAGGAGGGCTCCGAACCTGAAAGATGAGGGAGGTCTGGGGAAGTAAAGGGAAGGGAAAGGAAGGGATCTAAGAATCGGATCGGTCGCGTAACATCAATAATGAAAGGTTTCTGTGATTTTTTTTTACATCGCAACAAATATAATAATTGATTTTTAAAGACTATTTTCTTACCTTTGAAGATTCCTGCCTCTCTTTCATTGCCTACGTCCTTCAGAAGTTAAATATCATTTTAAAATGTGGTTGAAGATGTGGTGGTGGAATTTTTGCCAATTTTTGTACATTGCATGACTAATTACTCTCTATTGAACTTTCAGACATCTTTGTCCCAGTAATCAAATGGATTCCTGACGATTCATCCGAAACCTTTGATGTTCCTTCATTTTCATCGGAGACAAATCACTATGACCATATTTTCTTCATTGTGAAAGATACCATCAGACTTTTGCAAGGTAAACATTTTTTTCTGATATTTTTTTGAGGGACTTAAGTATGTGAAGTTTCCAGGCATGGATGAGTTTTATTTAAACAATCAATAACTTGATCTTTACTTGAATTTTCACACACCAATATTTGCCTGGGGTAATCTGGATTCTTTGACTTTAATTAATATTTCTTTGGGAGGTGAATTTTTCATTATTTCATTTTAATGTGTAAAATTTAATCTGTAGCTGTAAAATTTCTTTAATGAGCTTGGCACTAAAGTGTTTTGTTCACTTTATGCTGGCATTTATAGGAGCGACCACTGTACTTCAGCAGCTGTGATAGAAACCGATTCATTTTCAACAACAATGTTGTAAAAAATATTGTAATTCAAAATGTGTCTCTTAGTAAGGGTGAAACTGTGATAACCCTAGTAGCAATGACCTTTTTAATCATTTGTCAAAAGTTCTTAAAAAATCTGTTACAATTTTCATATTAGGATTCCCTTTCTGCCTATTTTTTTTAAGTAAAGTTAAGAAAAAAAGTGTTAAAAAAACTATTAAAATATCAATGTAGTTTTTTAACGTTTTTTCCAAACACTTTTAGCGTTGAAAAAGTACTGCAGATATTTGAAGAATTTTTTTTATAATTTTTTTTACTTAAATTTAACCGCTCGCAAACACCTCATCTAAGTAGCCAAACACGGTTTCCTAATAAGAGAATTTCAACAGTTTTTTGAAAAGTTGTATTTTTTGAAATTTATGATTTTTTCTATGTTGTTTTTAACAGTCATTGCCTCTAGGGAAGTTCTAGTTACCTCTCTCAGTCATTAAGAAATGGTGACATCAGTTGAAAAGCCACTTTTTTTTTTTTTTTTTTTTTTTTGCAACGACTCCTTAACAAGATTTTCCAGGTCTTAATAGCCATTTTTATTGACTCTCAGTACTCTCACTGTTGCAGGAAATGTTTTCATTGTGGTGACAGTTTTCCTCCTCGCAAATCATGAATGCTGAATTCATTTGATTTATTTTTCATTTATTATTTGTTTGTCATAAATAGTTAAGAGACCATTTTTTCCCCATTTTATTTTCTGTCATTTCCTCGTATGTACCTGATTGAAAAAACCTATCAATTCTACGGTGAAATTTTCGTGATCACTTATTATTAATCTTTGATAGTGCCAAAAATTCTAATGTCATCCCTCTTAACTACAGCATGCCATCAAAGAAGTCTCATTCGTTATCTCCGGACTCGCCCCGAGCACAAACAGACTTTGACAACCACAAATTCAGTGACGGCTGCTCCTCTCTCTCATCCAGTATATCATCAAATGGATTCGATATCTGTCGGTGAGTAATATTTTCTCTCAAGAACTTTTTCTGAATGGGTAATTTTAGCTCATGATGATTCGGTTAAGCTTGAGATGATTTGATTCGTGAGTTTTTGCTTTTTGAAAGCTTTTTAAGTCTGTGGAACAGCAACCTCCCTAAAACTACTTTCCATAGTGAAATCCCGATTGGTTCATGAGCACCATTTGTTTCCCTTAAGAGACTCATACACTAAAAAAATGATGTGAATATTGTATTTGAATTGTGCTTGTTTCTGTTTGAAAAAACGATAGAGGGTTTCACAAACTTTCTGGCAAGAAGAAAAAAAATGCCAAGAAATTTCACGCCAAACCATTAGAAATTTGCAGTTAAAACGCAGTTAGCGCAAAAAATATTGAGACTTAAAAATGTTAGATTTGTTATGTTCAGGGCTAAAAATCATCAAATCGTTTGCTACTTCTGGGTCTTTTATTGGCATAAAATTGGACTGAAGCTCTTTCAAATAATTTTTGGGATACCCAGAGGTTATCTGTTGGAGATTCAAACTCTCATTCTGGACTAACTCGACAAATCTGGTTTTTCTGAAAACTCTAACTCCTTGTACACAAGTCTCTTTGGGGAGATCGCTGAGACCCTGTGGAAATTTTCAAGGTACTGTCGGAAAGATTTCGAAGACGAGAAGAAATTAATCTATACTTCTGTTGATTGTGTAGAATTTGTCACTGCGAAGGAGATGCAGAGGTGCCTCTCATCACTCCGTGTTACTGTGCTGGATCCCTACGATTTGTTCATCAAGCTTGTCTTCAACAGTGGATCAAGTCCTCAAATACTCGAAACTGTGAACTCTGCAAGTTTCAGTTCATCATGCACACTAAAACAAAACCATTCACTGAGGTAATTTCATTTCACTCTCTCTCCTTTTAATGGCCTTGTGCCCTCGCCTCCCCTCTTTTTTCTTTATTATCCAAGTAAATAGAATTTTTTGAGTCTCCTTTAGTCGAAATGATTGCAGGTTCCCTGTTATCGTCCCACCAAAACTCTTGATCCCTAAGAAGAAGAATACAGAAAGTGACATTCAAATGACAAGTTGAAAAAATGGAACAAGAAAAATTTTAATAAGTTGTCTCCTGCATAAAAGGTCTTATCTCGATTTTGCTGTTTCAGTATTCTTACTCACATTTTATTTGTTTATAGAAAAACTGCTGCATGAATACCTCTGAAACTTCTTGTAATTTTCCTCACCTTTGTGAGCATAGACTGAAGTTTTCTGACTAATTTGTGCGACGGTTCTTTCATGAAGAAATAAAATGTTAGTGTGAAAATTACAACAGTACAAGACAAGATACTTTCCTTCGTGCAGGGAACAACAGATTTTTATTCATAAATAAAATCTTCAACTGTTTCCAGAAAGTTAAATATGATTGATGTTCAAAGAGAATCTTGATTTTGTGTCAAGGTTCCATTATAATTCTACATGATCACCCAATTATTCGTATTTTCTCATTAATTTACTGCTGTATAGTGAAGGAAAAAAAAGTACCAGTTGAACTTTCAAAGAATAAAAGAATGTCTGATTCTCTGTAATCATGTCAACGCAATTTTTAACTATCCATCCTCTCTTCTTGATACCACTGGCATCAAAAGGAACGTGTAATTTCATCTTATCCCCACCATCAACAGTGCTCATCTTTATTGTGATATAAATAAAATATTCTGGGTGCCAAAAGAACTAGGTTAAATGCGATTAATCAATACTTAATGTACCTAACATGTTTCTTCAGTGTTTTGAACAGAGTGACTAGTTCCTGTAAAGTTAGGGAAAACCTGAGATACTCCAGGAATTTTTTTAACCTTGGAAAGTCAGAAAATTTTTCGCTAGAGCCTTAACACTTTTCAAAATTTGCTTCCTCAATTTCAAGAGATTTTGCACTCATCATTCTTCTCAAAAAGAATTTTTATGAGGAATCATGCCAATAATAACGTAGAAAAGTCAGGAAATGGTATGTTCAAAATTCCTAGAAAGCTAGCAAGACCAATCCACACAGGTCAGTCATTCTCGAGGACGAGTTTTGGTACTCTACTGCGCAGTGACGTAGTATTGAGTGCCTGCAATGTATTTCTTATGGGAGCACTCAATGCTACGTCACAACGGGTGCTGCGAGTTAGGGCCGGGCGGGGGAGTGGATTTCAAAAAAGCCGCGCAATGACTGACCTGTGTGGATTGGTCTTGAAAGCTAGGGAATTTTAAAATCTTAGAAAATTTGTCATCCAGTTTAAGTCGTGCCTGTTCTTTTCTCTACACAACTGAAAAACTTTGAAAATCCTCTTCAATAATAATAGTATCTCAGAAGAATCTCCCCGAAAATGGCTCAAAATTAGTCTCTGAGAAGATTTTTATGGGGAAAAAAGGACAAGTAACTCTTTTTTTATTTTGTTCCTGGAAGGTTATCAGTGGGAGGTTGCGGCCTCCATTTCCCATTTTGTTTAAAAATGATTATAAAATCAATCCTCTTATTTTCCAGTGGGAGCAGTTGGACATGTCTGGCCTAGAGCGGCGCAAACTTTTCTGTGCTGTTTTATTCCATGCGGTAGCATTGACATGTGTTGTGTGGTCCTCGTACGTCCTCATCGATCGAACAGTTGAAGAAGTTCGAAACGGTGTCCTTGAGTGGCCCCTCTGGACAAAGCTGATTGTTGTCTCCATTGGCATCACAGGTGGTGTTATTTTCATGTACATCCAGTGCAAAGCTTACATCCAAATATGTCAGCGGTGGAAAGCCTACAATAGGTATGTAAAATATTGGTAACAGTTTAAACTTGGAAAGAATTGGACTAACCCGACTTCATTTTCTTTTTGCAAGCTCAGTTCAAGGTTTTACTTCGAAATAATTAAAATTAAAATGATGATATGGAAAAGATAATTGCAGTCATTTTAAGTCCAAAAACATTCAAACATACCATGAATTGATGTTATTTCTGAAGGGTTTTAAGGTCTTGAACCTGTAAAGTAGCAAATAGCTCTCACTTATGAAGCAAATGTTGCCATCTTTAGGAAAAATTTTGAGTTCAAATTTTTGTGAATGTTGTTGAGTAGCGAGATATTCAGTTTTTCTGACAAAATTCTGTTTTTTTTCTCTGCCATAAACAGGGTGTCTACAAGTCCGGAAATAGTACCGATTTTTTAAGGGCGGTCCGGAAGTACTGAAAAGTGCGGAAATTCCGCAAAAGGTCCGGAATTTTTTTCATTTTTGGTCATTTTAATCTCAACTTGAGCGAGAAATTCAAATTTTTGAAATTTTTCGAATTTCGTGAAATGGAGGTACTGAAAAAGTACTGAACTTTTCTATTGTGGAGGTACTGAATTTTTTGGGAATGTGCTGAAAAAGTACTGGAAAAGTACTGATCTTTGGCCCGCCTGTTTTAGTAGACACCCTGATAATCCTCTCATCGAATTTAAGAGCCCGCGTGCTTCTGCTGGTTACAAATATTACTCAGTTTTCAGAAGTTTTAGGGGGTATCCCTCTCTTGTCCTCATCAAAAATAACAAAAAGATTTCAGCAAGAAAAATTTGTAATAATCCGTGTCAAAGAAGGTGTATGAAATAAAGACCATGGTAAAAATACTTTTGTCTTTGATAGTTGTGCATGTTGACAAGTATTCTAAATTATTTGTCACGTAATCATTTTTTCAATTCTATTAATATGTGATTCTTTTCCAGGGTGATCTACGTACAAGACGCTCCACCAAGGCTACCGACTGCACCAGCCTTAGGAGTCGTCCCTGTTTCTTCCATCACTGCTGGATCATCGCGTTTGACGGATGGAGGAAACAGTGATCTTTTAACAAGGCCCTTGTTTGATTGTCAATGGAAACCGTACCAAGATAATTTTGATTGCCCAACTCACCGCCACGGTGCTGCTGAAGGAGAAGCAACCAATATTGATTTTAAAGGCGTCCGGAATGTTCGGATTTTCTTTGATAATGACAATGGCATCCATCTGAGCAAAGGGGATGATTGCATCAATGTCAATGTGAATGACACTTATGCAGCAACCAGCAGCAACAATAAATCCGTAAGCTTAGACACGAGCAAAGAGGGAGAACACGGTGGGCTATCCTGGCGTATTGAGATCAACAAAACGGCCAAAAGCAACGCAGAAAACGCTCAAAATGCAAGTGATAACTATGACAGAGTACTCCCACCTGTGGATGCCAATGATTCCAGGGATGTCTCGAAAACTCATATCATTTCCCCGGAAGCCAGTGCGGTTAGGAATGGAACGGAAAGTTCAAGCGCAGGCGAGCTGCCCGTTCTAAAATTACTGATTAAAATCGCAGACATAGTCATTCAGTTTGGGGGGCAAGCCGCTGGTGGCGCATCTGCCAGTGACCCAGCGACCGGTGAAAAAGCGGTCAGCAGTGATGCCAAAGCAACTGGCTGTGATGGAAAGTCTGTCAACATTCAAATTGACAACCCTAGTGAAGCTACCGATCCTTCTGACCAAACCCCTTTCATCATCGACCTGACATCACAGTTAGAACAGCAGGTCAGTAAAGTGAGCAAAGGTAGCGGGAACGTAAATCCGGTGAAAATAAGGTTCGATTTTGGTGCTGAAGCTAATGGCTCTGGTGGGGAAAGCGACAGCGACTTGACCGTCAACAAAGCCTCTACCAAATTGCTTCCTAGTTCTGAGCTCAAAAAGAGCAAGTTCCAAGAACCTTTTTCTAGTTATGTATCCTACCCGCCAAGTTTAGAATCAGATTTTAAAAATGACTCTGACGGACAAATCTCATTGAATGAGTCCAATGATTCGTGCACTCAGCTATTGCTGAAGCATTCTGATGATAATGCGGTTTTGACCAAAGTTTGATCAATTTCTAGGTTATGTGTTGACTTTTCGTCCATCTTGTCAGTCAGCATTGTAACTCCACGACTTTGCGTATATATTTAAGTTCCTTCCCAGCATAGAAATGGTTAAAAAAATCAAGGAATTTTGGGAGCATAATTGGTAAGTGATCAGAGCAAATGAATGCTGTATCAATTTCATGCACTTTTTATGGTAAACTTTCCGTAAATGATGAGTCAGTAAGCATATAACTTATTTGCAAGGAATGCACTGCAAGTTGAATGACACAAATGTTTCTATGTTGCCAAAATACTTTCCCCTCTTCTTGAACTGTCCAATGTTTTGTTTGGTTACTTCTTCCTTATTTTTTAACTGTAAAATGTCGTGCATTATCTCTCTCTTAAGCACATATTACAAGTTAGCTCCTCTCTCTTTTTTAATTGTTTATGTTATATCTCTACCTTTTTTTTACTTTTTTTTCGTAGTTTTAAAAATGGTGCTGGAAGCACTTGCAACTATTGCAGTCAGAAAACTTGGTTTCATTTTCCGGGAAACAAATTCTATTACTTTTTGTATAAACACGGAATGACAATGACGGCAAAAAGTCATTTCTTGATTTTTTTGCCATTTTTTGCTACTCGTCAAGATTTAAAAAATCTAACTCTTTCAGCTCTTCCTCGTCATTTTGGAGCTTCAAGCTTGACTGATCAGATGGACATCGTTTTGCTTTGTATCAAATTATTTTGCTCGCTTAAATTAGTTTAAAATTTTGATCGATTTTAGAGACTGATTATTTTACGTCCGTTGACACTCTTTTGACCGTTCATTACTCAGGCTGCAATGCAAATGTTAATTCAAAAATCAACTATCAATTCTCATATCTTTCAAGTTTCACCTATTGTATAGGAGTTAAAATGAGGTTTTATAGAATTTTGATTTCTTCTTTTTTAAAAAATAAGTATTTTTTTCTGCTGGTTCATACATAATCTTCATTTAACTTCATTAAGCCCAAACCATAAGTTACCATCAGGGTGTCCATTGATTGGAAACTTAGGGGTAAGTCTATGTATAGATAGAGAATAGTCTTGGATCGTTAATCTTCAGTGAAGGCCTGGATTGATGAAAATTTCGAATTTTGTCTATGTCAAGCAAGGCAACTATCGAAGAAATTATGTGATTCTTGCAACCGAAGGTGAAAGACGGTTTATTTTAACTTAGTTATATCATTATTATTGTATGTCCATTTGCAAACTTCCATTATCAGTCTATGGCTTAAAAAAAAGTTTTTCAATTAACTATTTCGTGCAATACCCATTACTTCTACAAAGAAGGCTTCGATAATCTGTCCAAATACTGTAAACATCTTTGCGCCCCTGTATCAATCATGTTAGTTCTGATAGGAATGGTCTCAGTCGTGGACAGCACAAATTCTTGAATTTTGCAGCGATTTAGAGTCAACTGTCTGTGTTATTTTCTTTATCCGTAGTTCATTATTTTCCTGACGTCTATTTATCGATTTCTCATTATATATTGTCGATATTCTTGTAAACTCTCTCCTTTTACATGGTCGAATTGTAGGACTAAGAATTAAGATGATTAGTTTTTGTACTTTAGATTTTCTCATTTTTATTATTTTGTTTTCGTCCTTTTCTTTCTTTGTTTTTCAATGTAACATTATTCAAAGATGTATGATTTTTTTTAAATTAAAAAATATTGAAATGATACTTAGTAATTTTATACTCTGTCTTGCTTGTGCCGACACAATGTGAATTTCAAGAAGAAGAAAAAAGGGTATCAGATTTTGATGATTTCCAGGGAACTGGAAACCTTTTTTAGTCTGTCTGATGAATTTGATCAGCATAAAACGTCGAAAATAGGTGCCTTTCTTTGAATTGTTATCACCTCAAGGAAATCTTACATGGAACCAATTTTGCGCTTGGTTTCTCTTTCTGAATTTATGCGTCTCTTTTTGCATCCAGAAGAGGGAAACCAAATTATTATAAATGCTGAAATCTCTTTTCTGATCTAATCTATTTATATCTAATTATTTTCTTTCAAAGCAAAGAACCCCGCACACCTCATATGGGAAGCTGCACCATGAAGAATTGCCTTCTGACTTATGTATTTCGATTCTCCTCAAGATGGTGATCAAAAGTTATAATTGCGCCAACTTTCTACGATGCACCGTTTTTGCAAAAAACCTATGAGAAGATTCAATTATTCGGTGATAAAAAGCCAGAAAGATTCCTCATTTCAGTGCTCGATTGACAAGCCGCTGTGTGTCAACAAGGAAATCATGGGGACTCCTGCACCGAGCGGCAGTCTTATCTCGGATTCCGCACGCCGTTTTGCTCGACCACCATCCAAATCAGATTCTTGAGGAGCATAAAAACAGAAAAGTCTGAACGTCTACCGGGCGAGTGCGGGAGGGAGGTAGCCCCTGAGTCGGCAGGTACAGATAAGAAGACGGACACATGCTACGTTTTTTCCTTATTCACATCGGGCCTGTTCTCAAATGCTTTGTTCTTTTTTATTCATAGTCGCTGAATAATTGAATCTTCTCATAGGTTTTTCGCGAAAACGGTGCATTGTAAAAAGTTGGCGCAATTATAACTTCTGATCAGCATCTTGAGGAGAATCGAAATACATAAGTCAGAAGGCAATTCTTCATGGTGCAGCTTCCCATAAGAGGTGTGCGGGGTCCTTTGCATTTTCCAGTGGGAAAGGAACAAAATTTTAGTGGTTCATAATTGTCTTATTGAAAAGGAAATCATGATGAAAAATTGACCAACACTAAATTTTTGAAAATTAAAATCGAGCCTAGAGGGCCCCTGACCCCCTGGGCCTGTGAAAATGCAAAAGGAGATACACCTTAGCTACTTTTGCGATGTTATCGAAGACATTTTCGAAAGGGTTGTTATTAAGAATGTTGCAACACTGTCAGAGCATGGCAAGGAGATAATTTGTAAAACAAAAATGCATGTAAATATCAGCATGAAGTTCATAGCTTCTATACCTCAACATTATTTTGGTGGAGACCCAAGGCGGAAAATTTATTTCCAAAGAGCAGGAGAATAATAAAGCTGAGAGATGAAAACAAATTGTATAATATTAAAGGAAAACGCACAAAAACAAATTCATTGACTGACAATAATGTGTACCAAAATGGTCAAAAATAAGGAGGCAAAAAGGCCTCAGCGCAGGTACTTTTAAAAATTAGAATTTACGTAAGTTTTATCAGGTAAGGAATTCGGAGCTTGACAAATTTAAACTAAAATAGGGTGCCAGTCTCCAACACGCTTATAATTTTCCTTTGTGAATTTTTGATTAGCTTGTGATTCCATGCAAAGCAAAGGCAAACCTCCGTTAAAACCAAAGAGCCTCGGCAAGTCATTAAGCACGCTTTTGGCTCAGAAAATTTGTCTGAGTTTTGCAAAGACTTCAGAATAAGAAAACAGAATATGTAATAAAATACATACAACCCACAATACAAAAACATAATTACTCAAAACACACAAAACATGAGGCTAATTACTTATTTTAAGAATGGAAGACACAGCAGATACACTAGAAATTAAGAGAAATTTTTCCCTGAGAGAGGAAATACATATCTGATTGAAAGGACAGCCAGAACTTGTAATCTGTTCTTGCACAATGCAAATTTATTATGCAGAAAAAACCTTAGCAAGGAATGCGAAAGCATGGAAAATGAAAAGCAGTTCTTTCAGTTGCCTTGAGCTAAATATTAATATCCTGCTTCGATACCGTTGAGGTCTGCAGTAAAAATTTTGGTTGGTATAAGTACCAAATTTTCTGGTCGAACATGGCGCTTGAAATGGAATGTTTTCACTTAAAAAAAAGAAAGAAATTAATCACAACATATATAATTTTCCTTCGATTGAGGAGACATTTTTAGAGCACTGCAGAGGAGGAAGCAACGTTTGGAAATTTCTCATATGAACCTTCAGCATACGATTTTGGTTGGTGTGATGGAATGACCTGTGAAATGAACAGCAATTAGTGATAGATTGAGAGAAGTAGGAGGCATGTGTAGCATATTGCTTTAAAAGCCAGGAACTCTAGTGGCAGCGACTACTTGTTCATGTATCATTTAATTTTCTTAAAATTTAAGAGATTTAAATTTTTTAAAAAAATCACCGAATGGAACTTGATCAGTCCTTTGACAAGAGCGAATGAAACAAATGTTCAAAACCAGGCCAATTTATTGGAACACTGAGAAGCATTTGGACACTTATGGTCGTCATAGACTTGTTTTCGCCAAATTTTCGAGAAAATTCACTCATTTTTTGCAAAAGCAAGAAAAATTAATTAACAATTGAGTACCTAGCAATCAGTCCTTAAACAAAAAGTAAACTTGGATTTTACAAGCTTTTTACAAATTCTTTTCAGTAAATTCTGACTGATTTCAAAGCGAAATATTCCGTTTTCTGGTAAGTAAAGAACTGGAGGAAGATCAATTATTTTGTTTTCTTTTGGCCACATTTTATTCGGATTGAGTGAGATCTAATTGGGCATTAAATGATTATAGCAAGGAGTTGGTGTCCTGTTTTGTGAAATCTTAACCAAAAAAATGTTTTCAGAGTGCTCAATGTTGTTCTAAATCTTCCTCTAAATTTCTGAGCACAGGAAGGACAGATGAAATTTACTATAAAATATGATAGGTACTTACTTCAAGTAAAATTTACTTGTTCAAGGTAAGATAATCATCGCATGACGGGCATAGAGACAGAGGCTTGACTGTGAGTTACATCTTTTTCTCGCCACAGCTGTGTGACGGTTTTTGTCTCAGTGTAGAAGTCAATACCCTGAAAAATTGAGGGGAAAACAAATGAATTAGTATGAACCCACAATTTTACTTTCAGATTTTTACAAAGAATGCACAAGATAATTACTGAGAAAATTTAATATGAGCAAGGGAAGTTGCATTTGGGGAATTTTAAACATATCTAACGACTGCAGGGACCTCTATTTTGGAGAGCTTAGACCTGAGAACCATCCCAAGTGAAATTATTCCAAAACATTTCTTTTCCTACCTCTTAATCCAGGAATTGATATGTACTCCTATTATAAACAGGGTTTTTTGGCATAAAGCACTTATAGGATGTACAAAATGTTGTGCGCCTAAAAGGGAAATTGTATCTTCCTCTATTCTACAAGCAATGATGCATTAATTTCATAAAAAACTAATCAAACATCCATATTCGATGTTTAAAGTTTTTGATAGATCAATAATGATATTTGCAAAAATTAAATGAATTGACAATAAGTTAGGTGCAGTAAAGTATGCATTTTCTTGCGCACATGTTTTTTTTTTCTTTTATTTTTTCACTTAAACGTACTGTTATGTAACAAGGTGGAAAAATGGTGCTGGGGCCACACCATTTCGCTGGGAAAACAAAGCCAAGAGGTTCCAAAAATTATAAGTAGAGTCAAAATTAAATTTTTTGAACTCTAATGCGTGCAAGTACGAAACTGAGGGTGGAGAGTTTCGAAGTTTCGTACTGGTACACATTAGAGTTCAAAAATTTAATTTTGACTCTAATTATAATTTTTGGAACTTCTTGGCTTTGTTTTCCCCGCGAAATGGTATGGACCTAGCACCATTTCTCCACCTTGTTACATACAGTTCGGGCCACTTCTTAGTGTTTTTTTCTTCATACTGTTAGGTCTAACATTGAATTTTATAACAATGGGTGAGCAATAATTTTTACTACACGGAACTTAGGTAAATGTTAGAAACTGAAGAAAAAGGAACAAAACTGTATGAATTTTCACTGACCTGCTGACCATAGAAGTGAGTGTCTCCTCGGAACGAACCTCTAGATCCCGTGAAAGAGAACATTGATAAGGGTACTGGGATAGGAACATTAATACCAACCTGAGGAGAAAGAGATTAAGAAAATTTATTCTGGATTTTAGAGGAATGTTGCTTGCAGCAGTATGTCTTATTAAAGAGATTTGATGACCGACTAAAACCAATTTTTTTGTTGTTGAAAATAGATCTTTCATTGTCAAAAAATGCCAGTTTTAGAAAAACCAAGGGGGGGGGGGGGCTGATTTCAACCCTGGAATGGGGCCAATTGCGCTTCCAAACACTGCGCTTCCAAAAATTAGAAGGAGATCTGCAGAAAACAAAATCTATTCTGTTCTTGTCTTCATCACTCAAATAATTTTTATTGGCTTTACAATTAACATGTGCTACAGCCTATGGCTTGTGCCTATCAATATTTTGTATTTTGACGGTGAAAAAAACAAAATGCGTATCGCAGATCGTAATGTTGTAATTCCCCACTCATTTATTACTTTTTTAAGGAAAACTCAACACTTTCTATTGTATTTTCTAGATATTCCCTATATGCATTCTAAGAAAGTTGCTCAAAATTGCTAGGAACAAAACATTTAGTAATTTTCCTTAAAGAAAATAGAACATAATCGGAAATCTTTAAACATTGAAATTTAGATACACATTTAGCCATCGATCAGTAAAATTAAAAAAAAAAAGAATCTTAAGTATTACGTAGCGTTTAAGCATTAAAAACCGATGATAGGCTGTGCAGAGACAAAACATATGAATACAGATAATAATTTTACCTGTCCACAGTCTGCTTCAAAAGTGAATTTACGAGCTGCTGCACCATTTGTGGTGAAGAGAGCTGTGCCGTTTCCGTAGGGGTTTGCATTAATTATAGCTATGGCTTCATCTAAGGTGTCAACATTTAAACATATTAAAACTGGTCCAAAAATCTCTTCTTTGTAGCAGAGCATATTAGGCTGCAAGAGAATCATACCTAATTACGTAAACAGCATTCAAAAGTAGAAGTAGAATCAATCATCATCATTAAATTCTCAAAACTAGAATTTTCAGTTGAAAAACTGAGTTGTACAGGACTGTATTATAAATGCAACATTGAACGGGTATGATACACATTTTACTTTTAGGATTGAACTATTCCACAGTTTTAGAGTTCCTGAATACAGATTGTTACAAATCAAGCAAGGAGTAGAAAACTACATCTTCACCAAATGAAAAAAAAACTTCAGGCAGAAAAAGGAAGAAGTTATCATTTCCAAATTATAATTTTCTAGACCTGAAATAGTGTTTAACTTAGCTTGGCACTGTTTATGCAGTTTAGTTAGAGTGTGAAGAAGTTAAACAACTTATAAGACCTACATATAGCTTCCTTTCAATTAATGATGCTTAAACGATAATCGAGAAACTGTAATTTAAGTTGCGTTCTTACCTTCACATCAGTTAAAATGGTGGGTCCAACAAAGTTCCCCTGCTCGTAACCAGGTACGGAAATACCTCGACCATCTAATAATAATGTGGCTCCTTCGTCAACTCCTGATTGGACTAGACTTAGAATTCTTTCTTTGGCTTTGGGCGATATGACTGGACCCAAGTCTGTTCCGGGGACGTGACCTGTTAATTTAGAAGCAAACATTGAAAACTTCAATATACTTTGCATTTCCAATGGATGAATTGTAAAAAAGTAATAGACTAAATAACCTGGACAAGTCACAGATTGTGCTAGGTTACTCGTGCCACACTTATGTTGCGCAAAAAACAATAGAAGTCGAACAAAAGAAAAACTGAAGAAAGGTTTTTAAAGGAAGAAACTTCATCTTAGAGGAACGTAATTGAAGAAAAACTTAATTTTCTTGTAGAGAATGATATTTTTTTTCAGATGCTTTTTTTGATTCCTGAATCTTTAACTTTTCTCTAAAATCTTTCATATATTCATACAATTCTATTTTGAAAGATTAATTCGAATAACAGGATACGAGCTAAATAAGACACAAGTAAAAAAATGACAGAGATCTATCTAATGAACAAACGATCAAACCATATTGACGGTGTGATTTCGCAACCATATATCTCATTTGCAGTGTTTAAAAATCTCCATTGCTATTTTATTTTTGTAAGGAGAACTAATCAACATCGTTACTTAAAATTTCCGCAAAACTTTGTTCCCACAAAGGAGAAAAGTTACAGTGGTTCTTAAGAATTGCCATTGAGTAGTTTTCCATTTGAAATATGAAGTATGAACGAAGTCTGCTACATCGCAAACCGAGATACGCGGTTGCGGACTTACACCATTGGTATGCAAAAAGCTTCACATGAAGGTATTTTCAACATTGGCACAAGGCAAATGCTACTTTCCACTGTAACCTCCAAATGTTCATGGTGCACTTTTACCGTTACCATGGAGACACATCAACAAATAGACCTTCAAAATAGCTCCTCAAGTGTGCTTGACTTTGAAAGTGTTCTTCAAGTTTATTCATTAGCTGATTTTTCCAGACAGTGTTCATATAAAAGTGAATCCATCTGATAGCGGGAGAGAAGTGTAGAGTTAAGAAAAATCAAAGAGGATACCTTAACTGTGATTAATTTTGATTCATTGAAAAAAATCAATGTAATAGACTATGGATGTGTTGAAAAAACCTGCCATTAAAGAAGACATTAATGAGGAAGTGGTAATCGAGGAGATAGATCCAGCCACGGATACTGAAGAAGAGGAAGTGGGAAAAGTGGATATTGAGGCGGCTGAAATAGAACAAAGAACGATTGAAGAAATGGATATCAAAGAGATAGAACTAAATGAGACAGGTGTCTTGCACGCCAAAGTCAAAGAAACAATAATAGAGGAGCCTATGCTTGAAGAAACAGTAATTGAGGGGACAACAATAGAGGAAATTGATTCGGCAGAAACTGAAATTGAGACCTCCGAATCTGAAGATATAATAATTGAGGAGTCTTTGTAAAACTCCTGACACTTGTGAAAACAATTGGCATACTTCACTGATACAATAAACCTCGGATTATCCGAAGTAATGTGGTGGTCGGCCGGTTCGGATAATCCGGAGCCCTGTTCTCTGGCTTGCGAATGCCACAAAAATAGAGTGGCTTCAACTTCAGCATAGGAGCCTTTCTTCATACTTTTCCTAGAGCTCCCAGGTTCTTGTTGGCTGACATATTTTTCTAGCTTAGCACGCTTATTTTTCCAATCTGTTACAGAGCTTCTACCAACTTCAACGCAAAAACGCATAAAAAAAAATTGTCCTCCCAAAATCAGTTCGGATAAACCAGGGTTCGGGTAATCCGAGGTTTACTGTATTGATTTGTTGGCATTGAAGACAGAATAGTTGGACAGGCAATAATAAAGCTTAAGGTAAACTTAGATAAATAAGATATAAGGAACCAAAAGAGAGGATTTTGCCCAAATGGAAAGAAGAGACGAAAGGTGCAAACCTTCAGAGACTGAACTCAGAGAGTCTATTACTGTCCTTTGACCTTTAAGCCAACTAACATAAAATGCTAGGTAGGTAAGATACAATTTCCAGTCTTCTAAACTTTTGTATTCTTTCAATCAACTTGAAGATCAGCTTGAAATGAGCCACAGATTTTAGGGTAGGGGGAATTCTTTTATTAGATTCATCTAGGAGCAGTTGCAATTCATTAGTATCACTATACTCTCTCATGGGATATATGTTCATGGATTGTCTCTTGGACGAATTCAAAGAAAATAGTGGGAAATAAAGGCTTTGTTTAGATTTCAAGAAAAATTCCTTACACTAGAAAAACTAGTAATTAAAAATCATCCAATGAAAATTAAATCATGAGAATTCTATCATAAAAAAGAACTAGAAATGACCCCTTACAAAAACTTCTTTTTTTTCATTGATTTAAAATGTATCTATTTATGTTCTGTTCCTTTTTGCACTACTTTTCTTCCTATGTTGCTATACATCAACAATGCATGGCGCCTGTAAGGAACAATTAAATAGAGCTGTGAGTACAGGAAATAAAATATTTTTTAACCCTGCCCTGTAGAAAGAGTTGGTGACAGTACATATATCAATGGTAAAACTGCAGGAATGTGCACCTCGGTTTGCAACGTTGCAGACTTCCTGTCATACTTTATTTTTGAAATGGAAAAATACGCAAAGTTATTTCTTGAAAATTTCTGTGATTATTCTCCTCTACATGAAGTATAATTCACGAGCATTTCAAACAATGGAGTTGGTTTGTTTCCATTTGATAGAATAAAATGGGAGCAGGGATTTTGAAACACTGCAAACGGGATATCCGTTTCTGCAGATTCACTGCCGATATATAACTTACCCGCATTGACTTTCAGTTTTTCTGCTCTGATCTTAAGATCAGTGATCCAATTTTTAGCTTCGCCGACAAATATGGCAGTGCTCAAGGCCATACATCGCTGGCCCGCAGCACCAAAAGCGGCTCCGACCAACTGGTTTAGTGTGTCCTCTTTGTTAGCGTCTGGAAGAACGACTCCGTGATTTTTGGCCCCCATGTTGCTTTGTACTCGCTTTCCATGAGCGCTACCCTCTTTGTATATATACTTGCCCTGTAAAAGATGAATTAAAAATTTTGATGAGATACCTTGAAAAAGAATAAAAAATCGGATGTATTTTTGAACACAGTTTCTACGCCAAGAAGCTTAGAATTCTCGTTTTTTACCTTTCTTGTTGGCACCTCGTTTTAGAGATGGCATACCCTTAAGGTGATTCGATGGACTCCATATTTTGTGTCAGAACGGCATGCGATATATCTCATCAATTGGTTCCATTTTTTCAGCTACTCTTCATTTTTCTCCAATTTTGAGATTGCCATTCTGTTGTCAGGAGACTAAAGCACTCACTTACCAATTTTAACAAAGAAATTCAACGTAATAAAGGCGTGGTTTTTTTAGAGAGAAAATATAGCATTCGAGTGCAGTTTCGATATCAGTATCGAATGCGATGTTTTCTCTCTAAAAAAAACCACGCCTTTATTACGTTGAATCGGACGTATTTCTATCAAACGGAACTAAACGCCAATTCGAGTTCCTTTTGAGGAATTTAGAATCCCGGATAGCGCGTTCTGTCAAACGGACCTAAGCACCATGGAAAAGCATTGCGAGTATAGGACGGAATAAGCCGGACGCCCGATTCCGCCGCCAATCCAAGCCCCCCTCTACCTTCCTCACCCTATGGCGCTTAGGTCCATTTGATAGAAATACGTCCAATTTATTTGTTAAAATTGGTAAGTGAGTGCTTTAGTCTCCTGACAACAGAGTTGCGATCTCAAAATTGGAGAAAAATGACGAGTAGCTAAAAAAATGGAACCAATTGATGCGATATATCGTGTGCCGTTCTGACACAAAATAAGGGCGTCCATCGAATCACCTTAATCAAAGTATTAAAATTATTAAGTATTTGAGATTATTAAATTTGCTTTTACACAAAACGAAAAACCCTTAAAGATCCTGAGATGTGAAATATGTACTTTGAATCACTGAAACCAAATACCACATTTGAATTTGTAATGAATCATTTGTAATGGAAAAATAAATTCATGCACAGAAAAAAAGGAAAAGTAAAAACGGTGGAATCTCACAGCCTGATCAGATCCGACAAATGATATTGCTTGGATGTCTGGATGGCGGCAGATGAAATTGACGGAGTCGTGAGTTCCGTGAATGACATTCACAACACCTGGTGGGGCACCAGCTTCGGTCAACATTTCTACTAACATCATACACGCACCAGGGTTTCTTTCTGAAGGCTGTAAAATTTGACACATAAATTGGCTTACTTATCCGATGAGGAAGAAAGAAGGAAGATTTATCTATCGGTTTAATTTTTCTTGGGTCTTTAACACGCAGGGGCGGACTGATTTAGAATATTCAGGGAGGCAAGCATTACTGAAAAAAGGATTGGAAACATCTCCTGATAAAGGGGGGGGGATTCAAGAGAGGCCCTGAGAGGTTCTGTAAGATTTCTCAAAATGCCTTATGGGCCTCCTAAAGCCAAAAAGGGCACCGGTAGGGCCCTTTCGGCCAAAGTTTAGGGAGTGACTGTCCCCTAACCCTCAAGGCAAATCCATCTGTATTATCATGAGTCTTTCACACGCAATTTTTAACCTTTCATGACAAAATTTCCTGAATGGTGGGTGCAATTTTTTGCACAATTAATTTGTAAATAGAAATGAGGAAGAACTAGTACATTTTCTGGGAATATACGGCCATCCAGCTTGATTTTAAAGATTACGTTATTCCTTTGCTGAAAAGGGCGATATTCCGCTAACACTCGTTCTCCATTTAGGGCAAGAGGTAGAAAGAGCAATATCCCCTCGTCTTTTCAGACTTAAGTACAATCCTGTTCGTAATTTGTTTACGCTTTTAATACAGCAATGCTTGATTGAAAATTGCATCAAACATTGAATAGAATCTATCACAAGAGTAGAGAGGCCATTTCTTTGAACTGTCCAGCAGGCTGATTATTGAAATTGATAGACAAAGCAATAGACAAAGAAGACAAAAAGGACATGGAGGGATCCTATTGGTGGAAGCGGGTGGTTGCAATGGACAAAGGACGTAGGTAATAGACTAACTAACGACAACCCGCGAGAGACCCAATAGTTAGTCCATCATTTACCCCCTTAGTCTATAAGAACCACAGATTTCAACCAATAGGATTGCCTTATACTCCTTGTGTCTTCTTTGTCTAAAAATTTCAATAATCGGCCCGCTGATAGATAGGGCTTCATAAGTCAAAGTCCCCTCTAAATATGAAAGGTAAATCGATAGCGACCCCCACATACCTTGATAACATGAGTATTACCACAAGCTAAAGCAACTGGGAACATCCAAAGAGGTATCATTGCAGGGAAGTTGAATGGAGTGATCCCAGCAGTAACACCCAAAGGTACTCTGTACGAGTGAATATCAAGGTCTTTTGCGACACCGGCTAAAGTGTGACCCAGAAAGTGAGATGGAATGCCACAGCAATGTTCCACAACCTCTGTAGAAAACAACAAAAATGATAGGCATATTATCAAAATGAAGTCACATATTGAATTTTTTGCAATCCACAAGTTAAGATCTTCAACATCAACTTTCAACGTTAAAAAATAGTCAAAATTTTGTTTAATTTCAGAGGGTATGGTGTGACACCTGACATAGTAAGAAATAGAGCTCCTCAGTACATATTTGTTCATCAACATTTCACATCAAACACGGTGGACACACAAAAAATGTATGTATTAAACTTACAAGAGTAAAATCAGCATATTTTTTTGTGCTCTCCAATTTAAATTTCCTACCCACCACGGAGCAAATGTCTACTTGAGCAGAGTTGGGCACTAAATTTGCTTTGGTAGGCTTTGCAATGAGATTATTTTTATTTCAAATTAGAACCCAATTAACTGCTGCACAGATGAGTTTGATTTTAATGGCTGATTTGCCGCAAGTTGATTCAGGTTTTTTCGCAAACCAGAAGCTTGGATTTGCAGATCCTCTTCTGAGTGATATAGCTAATTTCTCACTTTCAAGTTGATTTTGGGGCTGCGTTGATCCACGGCACATAGAAAAGGCCTCACACTACAGCTCAAGTAAAATGTCCGAGCCTCACAGATTTTTTCAGCATTTTTTCTAGGTCTGAAAACGCTCTTTCCTTGATGATCTTGGCCATACATTTATGGGAGAAATCAATAGTCCATAAAATTTTTTTTCACCAAACAAACTGGCAACCTCATTAATATACTCAGCCCTATCTTTGCGTTAATGATCGGACTGAATGAGGAGCTAGACTCTCTTACAGTCAACCTTTGCAATAGAACATTAACTTCAGGAGTTTTTTTATGTGCTCAAGTTAATTCTTTTTTAAAAAAAAATAAATAAATAAATAAAGTATTGGATGGTATTTCTGAAAGTGAACTGACAATAAGTGCTATCAGCTATTGCTAAAGTGCATCAGGGAATTCGCTTTAGGCAACTGAGGAAGTCCTCTGAAATTTTGAAGAGCATCAATACACCCCTTCCCTTGATAAAAATAAATTGCCTGACGAAATTTGGCAATAGCTACTATCACTTTGTTCACTGTCAAGAAACACTGCCCTGTTGCATGGCTTGCAAAATTTAACACTGAAACCTTTGTAGCTGAATCGCAAATCCTGTGCTCTCGAGGAGCGTTATTGGATCCATATTCAGGGCTGCAACTGGGATAATGAAAAAGAAGATGGAGGCAGGGGTTTGACAGATCTAAGAGACATCTAACAGTTGTAGATATTCTCTTGATGGTGGGAGTTGAGTTTGGGGATATGAAGAGAGACCAACTTCAGGAGAGGAAGACAGGGATATCACTGATTAGAGTCAATTGGGTCTGGCAGCTTGAACTGTCATAAATCACCCAATTACTGTCTGAAACCTCTCACACAGCATGTAGCTCCACTTCTCACACACACTCCTAAATGTAAACCGAAACTACTTTATCTTACAACCTCTCCAGCTGAGCACTTTGATAAATAACCTGGAGATTCATACATTCATATTTTCACAAGCGAATAAGTTGTAATTTTTCTACATAATTATTCAGACAGTGTGCAAATGTTCTGAAGAAGATATTTTGAATGGGAAAGATTGGTTTGATCTAACTCTTTGACAGATATCCGTACGTAAGCGGGGGATAATAAGAGTAGCTACTCACGTAAGCCACGTAAAACATCCCCTTCTGCATCCGCTAGGGTTTTCCCTTGTTCTAGAGTAATGTTTGCTGCCAGTTCTTTCTGAAATGAAGGAATCATTTGATAAAAGATGATGTTTTTCCTGTTTTTTTTTTTTTTTTTTTTTTTTTTTTTTTTTTTTTTTTTTTCACCTTAAATTATAAGCTCAAACAAAAAGTGGTGAAAAACAGATTTTCCCATCATTTTTCAATAAAATGTTGAGCCCCCAAAAAATTCTAATTCTAATGTTGGATATTTCCTTTGCCCCATTTTTCTTCAATCTTAAATTGTGAGGTAAAGAGATTTATTCATGGTTGCAACCAAGACCCACTTCATTACCTTCCAGAAAGATGAACATGAATTTTGTTGATACTATTTTCTGGTATGAAGGCTTCCAACCATTCTGGGGTAACGTCAGGATTGGAATTTGGAAATCCTAGAACTTGGCTTTTGGCACAGGTTCATTAAATTCAGAAATCCGACCGTTTTAGAAAAAAAAAATTCAAACTGAATAAGACCCAGAGAATTTAAATAGTTTTTTTTCTTCAGCTTTCCATTGAAAATTTACATAAAAATGAGGAGTTCAAGGAAACTTAAAATAAATAAATTCTGAATTAGAGATCATATGATCCAGCTTAATTTTTATTTAAAAAAAAAGAAGAAAAAAAAAGCTGATAAGTAGGGAGAGAAGTTCCTTATTCTCTCTCAATACTGCTAAGTCTAATTTTTTGTAGCTTGAAAGTCAAAGTAATTTGAGGAGGAACAATTTTTGTCACCGCCTCCTTACCATATTTTTCCTAATTATTTCTTGAAATTTGAAAAGAATTTGTTGTCTAGACATGATGGATGTTCGGGACCAGGATTTGTAGGCTGCCTTGGCCGATGCGACAGCAGCTTCCATTTCGGATTGCGTTGAAATTGGAACTCTCGTAACCACCTACAAAAATATAATTGAATGAATTTGAGTTTTAATGGGTAAATTACTACAGATTGAAAGCTTCAGGAAAAGATTTGACATGACGAGAGATCCGGGTAAAGAAGACCTTCCGAGATTGGTGGGAAGAGAAAACTTAAATGCTTTCAAAATGCAATAAATAATAAAAGAAACTCTGTTGTATACAATGCATAGGGTACCCGATCAGATAATGTGTTTCTTATTATGAGTATAAGAAGAGTAGCAGAAAAGTATGGAGCTTTTATAGAATTGCAAGTGAGAACTTCTTAGTCTGAAGAAAGGGAGGGAAATGTTCATGTGCTCTTTAAAATTAGAGATCGCTCCTCCTTTCCAAGAATTTGACAAAGTAATTAAGGGGGGATTTTAAGGAAATGTCTCTTGCATAAACTTAGAGGGACTCCACAATTTGATTAATTTGACGTTTAGGAGTGGTAGAAGAGAGGAGGTGTCTCCTCAACATTGGATCACTTGCGTCACCTCCCCTAATTCACTAAAGTGTCTACTTAGTTTTGTCTCTGCAACTCCTTCACTCCTGCTGAAAATGTTCTCAACCAAAAAATACAGCTCGTTGGGCAAGCCAAATTTTACTCAAAGGTTGAGTGAACCAGGGCCCAGGCAGCATGGCCCTAGACGGATACTTCTGTTCTAAAACTTGAACAAATGTTGGACCAATTCTCATGAAACTAAAATTCTAGCGGTGTAATATTAGCAATTTTTCGCCCTAAACGATACCTTATTAGTGGCTGGATCATGCAAATCAACCCATTCGGTGGCCTGAGACTCGACAGTTTTTCCATTAATGTATAGTTTGTGCGTTGAAACACCGCGATTTTGCTTGAAAGAGACATCACACAGTTCTTTCAGGGCCTGCAAAATACAATTTAAATTATCAGTGGTGGTTAAATAATTTTCACAGGCACGTCATTGAAAGGGTAATTTTTTACAGTTTTATAATTAATTGAATAATTGTTGACAGGCCCGCCATATCCCATCTCGGGCCCTAGTACTAGTTTTAAGGCTCGGGCCCCCAGCACAGGAGGGGGGGGGGGTGTCCAAGAGGCCTCCCCTGGGAAATTTTTCAAATTTTAAACCTATTTGGACGCATTTTGAAAATCCCATAATGGAGATTTTCTATCAATTTCTGCAGAATAATTACGCCTTTTTTTATTTACTTTCAGCACAAAATACTTCCGAATTGTTGCATTCGAAACATCTGAAATTTTTTTTTTTTTTTGGGGGGGGGGGCAGATGATATTATTTTCAATTCTGGGAGGAGGGGGGGGGGCAGGTCCCCCAGGACTCCCCTTTCATACATCTATGGCAAGGGAGTTGAGCCATTGAAGTCTAGGATGCCCAGACTGGAGACTCTCAGCATCCGACGACGGAAGAAAATGAAACGCATTTATACTAAAAATATCATTCTATACTGAAAATCTTGAAAACAGATAGAAATGTTACTAAATTATGCATCTTTACAGAAACAAGAAGAATTCGAAAGTATGTCCCAGTGTGTTTTTGAAAAGTTATTCATCTTTTGAGAAATTTTTAGGGTAAATTCTTCACTTTATCTTACGAGACAAGGGTAATACATGAATTCGTAGTGGTTTGTCACCTGCGGCACGGGCCCCGGTACCTACTAGAGACCCAGTATCCCCCCCCTTGTGGTGGGCCTGATAGTTGATTCCATATCGCTGCTGAGAATTTAGCCATCTCAACATCGATTGAACTCCACAGTGTTGCTTACAATGAGAACAATCCCTCCCCCTCCAGGTATTTTTTTAAGAATTTGAGTCCTGAAGTTTTTGATATACAAGAATAGGTGCAGGAAGAGACTAGAAGGATTGTTCCATGTGACAGGAGCCCCGGAAATGCTCCTAAAAAGGGATATCAGAATTACAGCAACAGTAAAACACATTTTCCAGCCAAAATTCACAACTACTGTCCTAACCCCTCCCTTGAGGAATGAAAAATTTACAATCTCGAAAGGCAAAGTAGATGGAAAAATTACAAAAGATAGCACAGTAATTTTTTTTAAAAAAACAGCTGTCCGAGAGGATTAGGAAAAATATTCAATATGTACTTCCCTTTATTATTCAAATTGCCTTTTGTTTCATTTGATCTTTGACCCCCTGATGTACAGTGCTCACCCATTGAATATTCAGACTATAACTGCACTTAAGTAAGCTCCGTATAATGAAACGTCACACCAGAGTGTATTAGGAGAATGATCAAGCAATTTTATGGGCCAATAGGTAATGTTGACCTGATCGGGATACTAATCCAGAAGAGATGAGGAATGCATCAAAAAATGGAATACTTAGTCTGTAATGCAACATGACATCATTTGATAATCCTCCTCTTTCCTTGATGAGGGAATCAAATGTAAATTATATGATAGAAATTGATTTGAAAAAGTCTCTAAAAATAAGATGAATATTATTTGTCATCGCTACCAAAATGACCCAATGTAAAGTAATATACCTAACTTTGACACTATGCAGTGAGGGCCACATAAATTGGTATGAGGCATAATAGAAACAAATTCCTGCAAAGAGAAGATTTCTTCCGGCTGTCTTCTTCAGTTTCAACAATTAGGTACATCAAGGGGAAAAAATTACACACCATTTTACAGGTACCTATGGTAGACTAACAGACAATTATTTTTTGGGCAAATACACAGCAATAGTATGCTTACTACTCAAAACTTTGAGTGACCTTTTTTTCAGAAAAGAAAGTCCTTGTATGAAAGTTAATCATTTTAAAATTCACTTGAAAGGGTGCAGTTGTTTTTCTTTGGATAAATACATTTTTAAAGCACTGTCATACACAAGGTGCAAGTGCTGAGGAATGCAGATGGTGCATGCACAAGCGTGGACCTTCCTTTGCAATTCTGAATTCGCTCCTTACAACCTTAAACGTTAGGGAAACAAAATTATGCAGCACAGCAACACAAAATTTCTGGGTTTTCCTTTGTCGTTAAAAATCCATTGGTCTTCATTTAATAGGTTTTCCTCAAGTTTCCTGCAATGTAGAATACCTTTGAATAACTGGGACTAACTACCTGAGAGCCCTTTGGGTGATTCGGAGGTTTAAGGGAGACAAGACAAAGTGGCGAATCCTCAGAGTCCCTGAATCGAAATCTTAAAAATTCTGACTTACTTTTTTGCGGAGTAGTGAGTACGACTTGTTGACAACAATCATGGTGAAACTGTGGTTGGAAGTAGGAGAAAATACACGATCACTAGGGAGGAAAACACCTGTTTTTGAATTCCCTTGTTTTCAATTTAAAGATTGTCAGCAGACCGCTTTGAGACAACAAGAGGTTATACACACGTGATAAGAAAGCTGCAAGCTCAACTCACATCTCGCACGAGGCCGATAACTGATAGCTAATTCAATTCAACAATTAAAAAAACACGCAAGCAACAAACTTGAATGACGTGATCAAGCTTTCGCTATCCCACATGTGCTCTACTCTACTTTCGATTTCTATCTTATCATCCTTATCAGCAGAAATTTGTTATATAAACAAACTTCGTTGCTGTTTAACTAAAACGCTACCAGAGGGCAGCACAATAACCGGAAATGGATTGAATGAGGCGGATATGTATCCGCTTTAAATTGAATTTCCCGCCGTTTTGCAGTGAACTCGGAACTTACGGAATGAACCGGTCTTGTCCAATCAAAATGTCTGGTTCGGAATTTGCCGTAAAATTCCGGTCGTTTAAAATGAGGAATAAAATAAACCGAACCAACCAATCTGGCAACTTCGAAGACTGTTCTCGCGGTGAACCCGCGAAATTCAAAATGGCGTTTCGACGACCTCCAAAGGGAAAATTTAATAAAGGTGCATGCTTTCAATATGTATCCACGATGCAGTTCTATCACCCCTCGTTATATCGTGTGGTTTTTCTTTTTTTTTTTTTTTCTTTCTTTTTTTTTTTTTAAATAGGGCTTTTGGCTATTGATTTTGGGCTAATTTTTTATTTTCGATAAAGGTTAGTGATTTTCTTCCTCCATGATATACAATGTGATAAAACTAATGCCACTAATTATATCTTACTGTATGTTTTCAATTTTAGGACTCAACACATTAAAATTGTTAGATCTTGAATTTATGGTACATTTCGACGGTGAAAGTCGGCAATCACATAACTCGTTTGCGGTGTCTGAAAATCTCCGCCTCTACGTCATTTTTTTAAAGGAGAACAAATTGATATTATTTCTTGAAGTTTTTGCAGAATTTTCTTCGCATTGAGAAGAAAAATCATGACAGTTTTAAAGAATTGCCGTTGAGTAGTTTTCCATTTAAAAAATAAAGTATGACAGGAAGCAAACCGAGTTATGTGATTGCCGACTTTTACCGTCGATTTATAGGACTAAATAATTCTGTACTTCAGAAAGTGCTAGGTCATTCCTCTAAACTTACTTTTTATAATTTAAAATTAATTCCTCTAAAATTTATTTTCTATTTAAAAGTTGACATTTACTCCAGGTATCTATCAAAGTTTCATTAGAGGTAAGACTTTCAGTTCCAAAATGTGCCCCCAGTACTGAAAATGTTATCTAGACCATAAAATATCATACACAAGCCCAAACCCCTCCCCCTCCCACAAAATAGCATTTAGAGTTTTACTTTGACCAAATGTCAAAAAAAAATCAGAGATGGTGGATTGGGACTAAATCTGAAAAACCATTTTGAGTTTTTGAATTTGCCTTATCATTGCACAATGAAGGAATCGCACAAAAAAATGTTATTGCTTCATCTGAAACAGCTTAAGGAGCTGCGATTGAAGCATTTTTTAAATTTCCTTGTTGATGAAGGAAATTGTCGAAGAATTGAAAAATAGATTTAAAAGTAAGAAAATCTACTACCTCGTGACATAGAATAAGGAGACTATAATCAGACTTGCAACATCATTAGGTGGCATTATACACTACATGTGTTATAGCAGATTGGATCGCTAGGTATTTTTTATCATATCTCCTCCAATAAATGTTCAATTCCAAAACTAAGGATAATCTAGTTTCCAGTTCACTCAGTACCTACCTGGTTTCTACTTAACCATGAAATTCATCTTTCAAAACTTGAAAATTTTATGCTCATGATTAAGTGGACAAACATGACAACAAAACATCTGACCTGGAATTCTAAAACCGTAGTGATTTATACACTGCAACTTGACGATCTAATGAAGGTAAATTCATTTCAGAGCTTTGAAGTATACGATATCAAAATTTAGTTTAAATTCAAATTTTCATGCGGCATTACTTTCCTTGGCCTAATCTTCTTTGAAAATTTTACCTGTTACACGCACAGAACTCCACAAGAACTCTTGTTACTCTGAAAAACCTTGTGTGACTTAAGAAAATACAATTTCTTTTTGAAAAATAAATAATAACAGAAGAGATAAAATTTTTGCAACAGGTTGCTCGCATAAACTTGTATCAGATTATTATAATTTCCTTTTTTTTTTATTATGTAGACACCTCCATTTTTAGAAGCTGAGCCTTGAATGAATCTTGAAATTATTGCGAATAACTTTGCAGAACTATAAGTGGTGTAACATCTCATTTTGATGTCAGAGCAGATATGATTATTCATGACCCCTCCAACCCATGTGTCACATCCAATTTTGGCCAAACCTATCCTTTCTTCGAATTGCATGAGTACTGTACTTATATAATGTTATTTTATTCAATACTGCAATTAACATAAATATTTTTATGCTCTGATGAAATGCGTTTTTATTATGAATGTGATAAATTATTTTTTTCGGTCCCTTTGCAGCTATTGCTTTGGAACAAGAAAGAGTAAATCTCAATAATTTTCGAATGATTAAATTCCCCATTCTTACACCACTGGTTTAGCTAGTGAAAAACTCAAATTAACTACAAAAATTGTCTCTTACCATCTTCAGTGCAACCTTTCATAAATAAAGTGATACTTTGTAAAGACGTAAAATACATTAGGATGCGAGTTACAACTATTCACAGAATGCCTAAGTGACTATGGATAAATACTCAAAACTTCTCTCATCTGAAAAGTTTCTCTAATTGCTCCAAAGCACTTCAATAAAAAATGTGCAAGAAGTTAATTTTTCCATCATCAAACATAGTTATTTGTGGTCACTTCATACTAATGTTCTTTTCCCTCAAAATATTATGGACCCTGTTTCAGATAAGTTTACTTTTTTCATCTGCTTAAGCAGACAGTCATTTTTGCACATTCACAGTGTGAAGAGGTAATTTCATTTGAAACAAGCTGTGATGAAGATTTAAATTTTGCATTTGAGGACGCTTTTTATAAAACTTTTGAGGCTATGAGATTTCTAATTTCTTCCTCACTTCAAATCAATTTCACAGTAAAAGAGCAAGATATCGAGAGACCAAGGTTAAAGTGGCTTATGAATATTGAGGTAGCGTTTTCGAAAAGTCAGTCTGATGATTCAATTTCTGGGTTTATTTGTGTATTTTCCATCTCATACAAAACAAATTTTTAAAAATTATTTTTAATAACAAAAAAGGTTCATAATCTTTAAAACTAGTAATTACATAAATAAATTTAAGAAATGTCCCTCACACAAACCTTGAGGCTATGGAAAGAATTTTTGTGTAATCAGCTCCTTTGTGGAAGGTTTTTTCCTTTAGGATAGTTCTTAAATAAACAGGTATTGGAGCGTGTATTCTAGTGCCAAGCGGTGATCCATTATCATCAATGAGTACTACATTATTCGAGTCAAATGCAGGAATATTCACTTGGTCAACTTTTTTAGTGCCAACCACTATCCCTTTCTTCATTTCTCCTTTGATAGTGACTAAAATTTTATCACCTACAAAAAATAAAAAAAACAAGTATAGATATTTAACTGAAGATGAAACTGAATCTAGAATCCACAAAATTTAATCAAAAAAATTGACAGACATAGTCTTTTTATGGCTCCATTTCTGAGTAGGTACTGAGATTTGGAGCGGAATGTGCGGAAAAGGAAATCTCACTAACTATTTAAAGGGTTGGCTTGGATTTCAGAAAATGAAATTCTCTAAAATTTTGGAGAAATTACCTGAGATTTTATTCGAGGGATGGTTAAATATTGCCGATTCCACACTCTAACAAGCAAAATTTGTTGTTCAGAGTGTCCAAAATATTCTAGAGAGCAAATGAAGGTGATGCGATTATTTTCCCCTGACGTTTCCCACCATTCACTGACATTTCTCAGTTTTCGATGACTGTAACAACCATGTCTAAATAATGTTCAGCTTTTTTTGGTTTACTAAAAATTCATACTTACCAAGTTGCAGAGCTGAGCTTTCAAACACATTAAAACTATCTATCTATGGCATAGCTTTATAAATTTGTAGCAACGTATTTCTGAGTTTTTCAAAAATTGAATCTTTCTTCTGTGGCATGATTTTGCAAATTTTCATAAAGCCAAGTTTCCTTTTTTTGAATAACAGTTCCCAAGAATTTAAAATTTTGAAAAAAAATTTGGTTCTCTATATTCCTTATGCAAGCTAGGTACAAAATATATTAGTGTCCCCCAGAATCAGAGATCCAATGTTTTCTCATGTCATGGAGGGTTAAGATTCGACAACTTAACAACTTTTTCTCACAACTTAATTTCAATGAATTAAGTAGGGTAGAACCTGTCCAGCAAGTGGTTGCAAATGTGTTGCTGCAACAACACATTATTGTAACCTTTTCAATTACTTGTTAAGCAGAATCTCACTAAAACTAGTAAAATTGAGGTTCCAGTTAATGACTGATTGCATTTTGCGGAAGAATGTTTCCTGAAAAAAAAGTGGAGTTCCTCAATGTCTAAAGATGTTATTATTACCATAGCTGTTAACCATCAGTGCGATATGCAAGGTATCCTATGACTGTCATCACTGAAAATGAAAAGCAGGCCTCATACAACAGCTAAATAAACAATGTTAGATAATACTGGTTTGTTGCTTACCTATCATCCCAATTCCTCGTCTGTTATAGATATGAATACATTTCGGTGGTTTCCCCTCCGCCATAGCTTGTTTTCCAATTTCACTGTTGTCAACACATCGCAAACGTGTTAATTTGTGGATAGCATCTGTCCTTTTTTTGTTAAAATGAATAGGGTGGTATGAAAACCGAACTGGTATGAAAATTAGGCTGCCAAACATCTTGGAAAGCTGGGAAAAGATAATTCACGTGGATGTGAAAATGTGAATTTCAGATCTTCTTGATGATTTTTGAAGGAATGCATTGAGATCTTTCGGTACAAAGAAATGATTCAGATAAGATGATATGCACTCATGGACGCAGATCCTGCTTACCTCAGCTTGTGTAAGGGACTATTCAACTGCGGGGCGATTATTGAAATGGTATCGACTCTGTGTCATTTCAATAATCGCCCCGCTGGGGAGAGAAAAGATTGGACAGAAGCAAGGCGGATAAAGAATGGTGGTCGCATTCGGATTTTGGCTGCCATCTTCAAGCGTTGTGACGTCAAGAGGGTACGGATTTAGCCATGCAATTCGAGATTGAGCCAGCCCCCCCCGGCCGCGGCCGGCATATACCCGATACCGTGTGATGTCCAGAGGGTACGAAATGTGACCACCATTCTTTATCCGCCTTGGGACAAAAGTCAAATCAACCTGAACACATCAATCATCAGTCAGTCTACTTGTTAGTACATAAATTTATGCTGAACGGTGCCATTTCATCATGTGACATTTGTCCAATCTTTTCTTTCCTCAGTTCTAATTCACTCGTCGTCAGTGACAACGTTTCGTACGCTCAGCCTTTTTGAGGGCATCTGTAATGTGTTCAGTTGCAATTCCATGATAGATTCCGGTCAAATGTTAGTACTGCTGCATTATTTAAACCCAAATAAAATATTAAAATAAAAAATTCAATCATAAAACACAAAAGATGATAGCTGGTGTAGATCCAGTGAATACTCACTTAAATGGTGTAGCAGAGTTGATTTAGTGAGTGACGGTTATTGATACAGAGTATTCAGTTAAACTTCGGCAAAAACATACGCACGTGTAGTAATTGTAGGACAAACTATACTACAGGATGAAAGTAATTCTTACACCAGTTCTATTTGATGATTAGGACCAGATTGGGATAACCTAAAAATGAGCAATGTGTTTGTTTATGATGAATACTTCACAAAATCTATAGAGTTCGCTAGTGTCGACGCGCCACAGTTTTCGCGCCAAATTTAAATTTGCGCTCTTTCTCTCAGCGAGCGTCTGGTCTCCATGATGCGAAATACCAAACGCTTTTGTCTATTTTTCGTTGTTTCTGTATCTTTGAAAGCAGTTACCGGGTATAGTATTTTCTGAAGGCACGTAGTTCCCCCAGAAAATCTTCGGCTTATGGAGGATGAATTACTGTATTATGTCAAATTTTAAATGTGCATTTCTCGGATAAATCTAAATAAAAAAAAAGAAAAATATACTCGATTGACCATGTGTTGAACCGATGTTAGGGATTGGAGATGGTAGTGAGGGTGGGAACAAAAGCACCGCATTGCTCGTCCTCTTTAATAATAGATTCAACCCAAAACTCTTAAATTTTTAACGAAAACGTCATGAACTTGTTGCTTCTGTCGGTGGCTGCGAAATTAGCAAAACCCAGAGCGCCTCCAGTTGTTTGAGTATGCAACACGGACGTCCGTCGAGGTGATTTAGTGGTTAGTGGTTCAGTCCGAGCGATGAAAACAACCCGCAAGGTTGTGCTGCGTTGAGTTGCTCCAGTGGCGTGGCGTGAACAATCGATTATCGATACTTCCCCATTTGAAGCTATAGTAAAGAATCGATCATTAAGGTATTCGTCACGAACACCCTGTTTATCGATCTATTTCCATAGGTTCAAATGGCAGATCAATCGATACATCGCAAAGCACGCCACGCCACTGAGTTGCTCCCCTTGCGCCTTCAGTTTTTTTTCAGAGACGTGACGTGCTTTGCGATTTGTCGATTGAAACGCCACTCAAACCTATGAAAAAGATCGATTATCAGGATGTTCACAGCGAACACCTTAGTAATCGATTCTTTACCATAGCTTCAAATGGCGAGATATCGATAATCGATCATTTACGCCACGCCACTGTTATTTTTATATATCGACGGCGAACGTGTAAATTCACGTATCCCATCGCGCAGTTTTAAAATTCCCGCTCCTATTTCATTTTTTCGAAGAGAAATAAGCCAGATTTTTAGCTCGAAATGTATACAGAACATTCCGGTAGCAGAGAAAAAATCAGGGAAGTTTTAAAAAAATTGACCAGTTTTCCAAAGAAAAAATGAAAAATGACCAGGAGTTCTACAACGTCGCGAATTGAAATATGTGGTTCTTATGGACATCTAACGAGGAGGTTTAGTTGCATCCATGCGTCACAAACAACCGCAAGGTTGCGCTGGGTAACTTTCGTCGGCTGAGGAACAATGCAAAACTCAAAGCGCCTTCAGTTGCTTGAATATGCAACACGGACATCCGTCCAGGAGGTTTAGTTCCATCCAGGCGGTGCAAAGTTGCGCCGCTGCTGTATGTTTATCCGCGACTATTGTCCAAACTGTTCATGAAATTAAGTCGTCGTAGTGTAAGGTTAAATACTGTTGAAAGGAGGAAAAAGATTTGATATCTTCAGTAGCGTATCGTAGCCTAATGCCAATCAAGATGACACATCTTCCATTGCACTGCTCTTACACTGTTGACAAAACTTATTTGTCTTGAACTCTGCCAACATAATGGAATGCATTCAATCACAGTTGGACCACATTTAGCAAAAAGGGATCAGCGTGATCACAGTGTTTTCAAAATCGTGCAAATTCTGTTTTTCTTTTAAAAATACTAAAAATATGTACAATGGTAAAATGTACACGATTAACACGATTAATTTCCTTTGAAATTGACGATTTTTTGGTGGGATGCAAAAACTATTTGCTATTTTGGAAGATTTTTCTAGATAATTATCAAAAAGCAACAAGTTAACAACACTGTAATTTCGCTAGTTCCATTTTGCTAAATGCGATCCAGTAAGTCCAACTGCATTTCACGTTGCTTAATAGCCATTTTTCATTTTCTGGCGGGAAAAATAAGCAACGCATGACGCCCTGATTTTTACCCCTACTAACAAAATTACAAGACAGACTGTCGCTTGGTTTCCTGCCCCTGGTAAAAATTGGCAGTGGAATGTGTGTTCCAAAATACTGTAGACCTAAAGCCGGCTGTAAGATTTCCAATGGCTTCTGTAGCCGGCTGTACAATATCTTATAGCCTTTTATAGCCGATGGAGATTAAGCAACAGCCAGACTATAAAGTTTATGCTAAACGTTACTAATTACGGATAGGGCTTGGTTAGTTTTTTGACTACCGCTCTCTTTTTGTGCCGTAGTATCTTGGTTTATTTTGCGAGGAAAGCTCCGTACTTTTGAAGGATGCTTGTCATTCTTAATATGTTGGAGCACCTTCAATTTCTTATGATACTGTGCAATACCTCTGGTGTGAAAAAGTTGCTTCAGACGCCGAGGCACGCTGCGGCAAGGCGGGCGGGCAGAGAGCGCGAGACGCGCATTGGCGCCTACAAACCTAACAGGGATACTTCACGCATTGCGCAATGCGTGAAGTATCCCTGTTAGGTTTGTAGGCGCCAGTACGTCGCCGCTCCGCTTTGTGTTAGGCTCTAATATTTGATCTCGCGTAGTCAGCGTTTTTCAACTCATGATTTTGAAATGTTTGCTCACTATTCTCATTTAATTGATGGAAAAAAAAAAAAAAAAAAAAAAAATATGTTTTAAAGGAAAATATAATGTGTGTTTTGTAAATATTAAGGTAGTTCCGTATCAAACTTAATGATTTCCAAAGCACACGAATTTCTACACAATTTCTTATAGCCTCTTATAGCCAATGGCGATAAAGTGTAAAGCCCGGCGATAGGAACTATAGCCCGACTGTATAATTTTTATAGCTTCGTATAGCCTTGCTATATGATTTGCTCTGCTTTCTACAGTCAGCTATATAATTTTTAATAGCCATCTTTAGTTGGCTATAAGAACTCCTATGGTATTTTGAAACGCAGCTCCTATCGCCAATTTTTACCAGGGTGAGAAGAAGAAGAAGAAGAAGAAGAAGAAGAAGAAGAAGAAGAAGAAAGAACAAGCTATCCCTGGAAAAAAGCCTTTGAGGATTGCAGTAGTTGCCTCGCTAGTATGAAAAATTGTACGTAATTTATCGATTGAAATTGCGTCAAACAGAGAATTTTAGGTATGAGGTGTTGCCACCTGACACAGAGAGGTTAGTAGAACGTGCCTGACTCCGCGAGATGGTGAACGTGCGAGTTGGTAGTTTACACTTTCAAACATGCTGTATATTTGGCAGAGAAAGTATAGATAACTGACCTATCGGCACTTGTGCGTAATGGTGTGACATTCGAAGTATATCTCCGATGTTGAGGAGTACTTAGAGTCGTAATATAAGTAGTGGGAGGGCTGGCGCCACTTTCAAGCATTTTCCAGGTCCCGAATTCCGAGACTCCTGTATTACGCCGGGTAAGTTTTCCGATACAAGATGGATTGCTTTCGATACATGGGACATGGGTACCCGGCCATCCGATGTAAACAAAGAAGATAAGAATTACCACGTATTCCACACCGCCATTTTGGTTAAAAAATGTATCGAAAATGTGACCGAAGCTTGGCGCACACCGCTCTAGGCTCGGAACTCGTCGAGCAGAACATGGCGCCAGCTCTTGCATTCACATTACGACTCTGTACTCAATGATGATAACTGGAATTGAGCCGATCATTCTCGAAAAGACATAATGTTGCTCCTCAGCGTAAAGTGTCCCGTTTTCATTGGATTTCCATCAGGAAATTTTCTCTAAATTTGGTCTATTAGAAACTGATGCCCCATTATAGGCACCTGGTGGCAGTTACCAGGTATTTAATTTCTGCTCTCTGTGTGAAAAAGAAAATTCACACTTCTTCAGCTTCGTGTTACTCTCACCTGAAAATTTCAGTTTCGTATGGTTCAATAAAAAGATTCTCAGGTTTCGACGTCAGCCAGAAGCTATACTGCCGTGCTAAGGAAGAACGCCGTATAAACCCTCAGGCGTTGCCAAATTTCCTCCGCGATATCACGAATTTCTGGGAAAATGTTTAAATATTTTTCTCCCAAATTTTCAGATAATTTTGTTCGCAATTTCACCTAAAGTTCCTGAAAATGTCAAGGAAAAATATTCATAACTTTCTTCTTTACTAAACGTTTTATCGGAGGACATTTGGCACCTCTCGAATATTCATACGACGTTTTTCCTCAGCACGGCAGTATAAAGCACAAATCGTAAAAGGAACGGGGAAACAATTTTTGAAAAGCTCGTTTCCACACCACCTTAGGATAGTCCGATCAGGTAAATGATACGGTACTGCTCCTGGAGGTAGAGCTTTAGGCGCGCTTTTTTTAACGTGGTATCGCCATGAGCCCTAATCCACGGGGGGGGGGGGGGAGGAAAAAATAAAGTACTTACCAATGCTGACGCAGCTCCATACTTCCTCTGCTTCATGCCATTTTTGATTTTGCTAAAAAGCAGCTCTGCTCGGAGGACGGAAGTAGTGCCCGCTAAAACTGCTTAACGATTATAACCCTTATTTACAAATGAGGAGAAATTAAACGGTATCTTACCTTCGGTTGCGGGAACGGCAGCTGCACCTGAAACAGAAAAAAAAAAAAAAAAAAAAAAAAAAAAAAAAAAAAAAAAAAAAAAAAAAAATTCGACGATCCCGGTACGATGATCCTGGTACGATGATCCCGGTACGACGATCCAGTTACGATGACGGCCTCCCCCAACCCCGGCTTCAGGCTTCTCCGGCCCCCAGGTTCCTTTCCCACCTCCTCCCTTTTTTTTTTTTTCCCCACTCGTGGCTTGCTGAGATCCTCCGGGGCGTAACGCCCCGGAGCCGCCGTCGCCGGCAGGGGCGCCCGCCGGGACCCCATAAGGGTCCGCTGGGCGCCCCCACCCCCGACCCCCCGCGAGGGGGGAAAAAGCCCCCCCTCGCGGGGGGTCGGGGGCAGGGACGCCCAACGGACCCACGGGGTCCCGGCGGGCGCCCCTGCCGGCGACGGCGGACCCCGGGACGTAACGCCACGGAGGATCTCAGCAAGCCAGTCGCGGAAAAAAAAAAAAAAATCCTACTCCTCCCCCCGTGATTCTACTCCGCGGCCCCTCCCCCCTTGGAAACCCTACTCCACGATCCTACTTAAACCCCACGGACATCCCCCCCCTCTCCCCGGGAACCACCCTTAGGAAACCCTACCCCGCGATGCCACACCCAACCCTACGGACCCCCCTCTCCCCGGGACTCTCCCCCCTGGGAATCCTAGTTCCGCGATACTTCCCAACCCTACGAACCCCCCTTCCCTGGGAACCTCCTCCCTCAGCGATCCCTCCCCCCAAGCCCGAATCTTCAGCCGCATCTGAAACAAACAAGGCAAATCATGAATTATTAGTATGATTAGCAACAGTCGACAAAACTGGCTTCTACATTTCTATCTAATCCCTCATCCACGTAGTTAAAAGTTCTGTTCTATGATCATTAGTGGCATGGCGTGAATTGCGATATATCGATTTTTATGCCATTTAAACCTATGGAAAATGATCGATAAACAGGGTGTTCCCAGCGGACACCTTAATAATAGATTCTTTACCATAGGTTTAAATGGCATAACAATCGATATATCGCAATTCACGCCACGCCACTGATTATCACGCTGGACTTATAAATGCTAAAGGGAACTATTTGCATGCAACATACTTCCTTTTAGCGTGCATAGGTCCATGATCCATGTGTCTATTTATCTCTTATCAAAATTTTAGTCAAGGCACCATGCCAAAATTCAGATATCAAAGTTTAGGTATTACTTTTTCAATTTTAAAATGCAGTTCCGTGATGCTTTTGGACTATATCATGCAGCGTTAATTGCAGAAAGGTGGGAAAATAGTGCTGGGTCCACACTATTTTGTGAGGAAAACGAGGCCAAATAGAACTTTTGATTTCTATTTTTTCGAACTTTTTGGCCTTGTTTTCCCAGCAAAATTGTGTGGTCGCAGCACTATTGTACCATTTGGCTTATCTACTACCTATTTTATTATTAATCACTATTGTACCACCTTGTTACATACCGTCCCCTTCTGATGTAAGGGCACATCTCAATTTCCATGTGAGCTCTATTTCGCATATAAAACCATGCTTTCCGAGGCTCATACGGAAATTGCGGTACTCCCTTACGTCAGATAAGCGACAATGCGTCCGGGCTACGCGGGTTTATGGTTTTGTTTCTCTCGTTAATTTCAAGTTTGCATTCAGCTGTAGAGTAACTGAACTGTATAACGCAAAAAGAAACTAATATTTCTGGCTCATTTAGAAAAATTCATGGCATTTATGTCTATGCTACAATAAACCGAAAATGATAATTCCTTTCTACATGATTCATTCCAATTACTTTCAGTTGAATGCGGTATTGTTTGATAGTAGGTATTACACGAGAACTGTATGCATACCTAACTTATAGGAATTTCAAATACTTTTTATCTCTTTCAGCAACTGAGGGCATTTAAGTTATGGATACGATAGAACAAATAGGTACACATTTTGGAGGGCACTACTTCCGTCTTCAATGGCTCATCATGCGGAGCATTTTCTTCGTTTTTTGCAGACCTGAAACAAACTAAGAATAAAAAAAAGAAATTTTAGTTGGAGCTTAACCTAACTTGAAAATAAAAAGTTTAGTGGAAGATTTATTTTAAATAGAAGTTGTGTTTTTATATAAAGAAATTTGATAAATATTTTTGTTTGTTCGAATACTATCCCCTTTTCAGTTGTTTTTAATATGATGATCCTTCGGGCTTTTTGTTCATGTAAAATCAATTTGATGAAGCTGATACCCATCTCTCATTCTAATACAAAATTAATTATTTATTTGGAATGTAATGTAGCTAATTTCTACCTTTGTCTTTTCTTTCGCTATTTGTTATGTCGTCGCTTGGCTGCTGCGGGCCGATTGTTGAAATTGAAAGATAAGGCGATAGACAAAGAAGACATAGGGAGTATGGAGCTATCCTATTGGTTGAAACGGATGGTTCCTTTAGACGAAGGGAGAAAATAATGGACTAATTATCGGGTCCCTCGTAGGTTGCTGTTACTTAGTCTATTACCTACCTCTTTTGTCCAATGCAACCGCCCGCTATCACCAATAGGATCCCTCTATATTTCTTTTGTCTTCTTTGGCTATAGCTTTGTCTATCAATTTCAATAATCGGCCCGCTGACAGAAGGGCGTAACTACAGATTGAGATGAGCCCGGAAAAGCATTGATTTGTGTGGAAGACAGGGTTCATTGCAAAGTGTAGCTACGCCCTTATGTCAGGTAGGCGACGATGTGAGCTACTAATAAAAGTCATTTTAAAGTGATAATTGATAAAAAAAGTGATAAGTAATTAGAAACGACTCAGTGTTTCCTGCTCAATCATGCGAAAATCTATGTTAATATTATCAACACTAAATATTATTAATGTGAAATTCAATGATCAAATGCGAGTAAAACACCTTCCGCTGTGAGCGCTTCGTTTCTTGCCGATCTGAAAAAAAAGATAAACAAAAGAAAATTAGGTAGTTTGAGGTTTACGGAATATAAAACGGAAACTAAGCTGAACAGTTTGAAAAACTGTTTTTCCTCCTGGTATGAAACTATGCAAATAGAGGAAAAGTAGTTTAAAGTATACAAGAAAAAACACTAAATAAAACAAGGTGAAACAATTTTGGAGGGTATGGATTCGATCGACATGAATCGATCGAAAAATGAAAACGTGAATCGATCGACGTAAATCGATCGACATGAATCGATCGACACCGATTCGATCGACAAATTATTAAAAAACCGGAGTCGACTCGATCGACATGAATCGATCGAAAAATGAAAATGTGAATCGATCGACCTGAATCAATCGATACCGATTCGATCGACAGTTAATTTAAAAACACCCGTGTCGATTCGATCGACATAAATGGATCGAAAAATAAAAACGTGAATCGATCGACATTGATTCGATCGACAAAATTCGATAGACTCACGGGTTTGTCGATCGACTCACGGCTTTTGTCGATCGATTTACGGGTTTGTCGATCGATTCAAGGGTTTGTCGATCGATTCACGGTTGTCGATTGAATCGGTGTCGATCGATTCACGTTTTTATTTTTGGATCCATTCATGTCGATCGAATCGATACGGGTGTTTTTAAATTAACTGTCGATCGAATCGGTGTCGATTGATTCATGTCGATCGATTCACGTTTTCATTTTTCGATTGATTCATGTCGATCGAGTCTACACTGGTTTTTTAATAATTTGTCGATCGATTCACGTTTTCATTTTTCGATCATACCCTCCAACAATTTTTACTGTGTTCGTTTCATATTCATCTGATGAAAAAAATAAATGAAAGTAAAACACAGAGAGCAAAACTAGTGTCTTATTCGAGAGAGTAATAAAAACGCAGTCAATCAATTTTCCTTGTGATTAAAATGCTGAAAATTATCTAACCGCATCTCTCGTCAATTCAGAAAAGATACTTACAAATGAGAAAGAAAAACTGACGTGAAGCTTTTGAGGAGGGGAAAAAATCTGGCTTAAGAAAAAAGTTTAACAGTTAACAGTCTTTACAGTTTAGGAACTTTATTTTAGATTTTTAAAATTAAAAGTTTTTGATTTCAAAAATTTTTAACTTTTACATTTTAGAATTAAAATTTTTAATTTTTAAATTTTATGATTTTTATTTTTCAATTTGATTTTTATGTTAATGTTTTACATCATTTCTTCCATTTTTTCAGACTCAATAGATCAATAGTGTATATATACTATAAATATTGTAGTAGTAGGCATATAGTGAGTAGTATGGTAGGTAAATAAGTATAGTAAGTACAGTAAGTGAGTAAGTAAGTAAGTAAGTAAGTAAGTATAGTATGAGTAGTAGTAAGTATATAGTTGCGGTAGTAATAATATATATGTATTATTGACCTAATGACCTATTGAGTATGAATAAATTGGAAAAATGATATGTAGCATTAAGATAAAAATAAAATTGAAAACCAAAAATTTTAAAATTTATAAAGTAAAAATTGAAATCTAAATTTTACAATATAAAAAATTTGAAATTAAAAAATTAATAAATAAATTTTTGAATTGTAGAGCATATAAATTTTAAACTATAAATTTTCTTGCAGTAGAAGTTAAGAATAAGCTATTATACACAGTGTACTCACGGATTAGAACCTGTAGTGTAAGCAACCACTACAACACAAAACAACACCACACAACACAACACTACCGACTGACCGACTGACTGACCCACTGACCTGCTCACCCATGAAATTACTTCGCTTGCTGAAACCAAACTGACCGAAATTTAGGGTTGGGTTTGCCCTTTTATAATCTCGTAAACTGCTGGCCTGAAGCCACCGCAAACAATCCCCCCCCCCCCTGGCTGACCCCTCTTGCAATTAGGATGTATTCCAGAAACTTCTTCCTTGTTTTCCAATGGCGGAAAATCCGAGCTTTGCGGGATTTCAGGAAGGGGTGCATTCCATCACTTTCGGATGCGGCCAGGCGGGGTCCTTTGTTTCACTGAGATGGATGATGGACCTTACGCGTCACTGTAATCAGGACATGGAAATCCCCTGTTTTGTTTCTTTGGCGGTCCGGTCAAGAAACCTCCGGGCTGCAAAACAATGGGAGAGGGGGGGATCGTAAACAGGAAAAAGAACACGAAAATAAATTATTTCGGAAACACATCCGTTACAGTGAAAAAGCAAAAAAATACTAAACTACACAGAGAGGGGGAGAGAGAGAGAGAGAGGGGGGGGGCGGGTGGCAAAGTCCAGAGAAAGTCTCTAAGTGGGTCGAATTTTGGAAAAAGGAACCATCGCAATTACAGTGTTGTAAAAAGATTGCTTCTTCATAATTATGAAAGAAATCTCCCAGAATAACAAAATGGTTCTGGCTTCTCACGAAACAATTGTTAATTTTGAAGGAAAATACTGAAGGTAAGTTCTAACACTGTACATAGATTATAAGTAATTTTAAACGTACAGAAGAAGGTGCACGATCTTGAAAACACTGTAATCGCGCTGGTTCCTTTTTGCTAAATGCCATCCAAGTGAATTGCGTAGTTCCACAAACAGAAGCGGTCCGTATCACGATAATATTAATATTATGTCTTGGTGAGGTATGGTATGAATATTTTTCCTTGAAATATTTAGAGAGTTTTGATGAAATCGCGATTAAAATTCATAAACAAATTTTTTTTTTGGGGGGGGGGGGCACAAATTCCCCACGAAATTCCCGTTTTATCTCACAAATTTTGGCAACGTCCGAGGGCTCATAGGACATTCTTTCGCAATACAGAGTTCGGACTGACGGGATTTGAGTGTTGACTTCAAACATTTTTTCTGCCGATTGATTTTTCTGGCTATCGATGAGAGGTATTCTACAGCTGGGCCTGCCCTCCCTGGATCAGGGTGTCTACAGGTCCGGAAAACCCGGAGATTACTCTTTTTTTAGGGTGGCTCCAGTGGCAAGGCGTGCTTTGCGATATATCGATTGTTATGCCATTTAAACCTATGGAAAATGATCGATGAACAGGGTGTTCGCTACGAACACCTTAATAATCGATTCTTTACCGTAGGTTTAAATTGCAAAACAATCGATACATCGCAATTCACGCCACGCCACTGCGTGGCTCGGAAGCACTCGTAATGCGTGTTTTTTAAAGACAGCCTGGAAAGTATGCAATCTCTTGCGCACTAATTCTTTGTCTTGCATCAACGCACGTTTTGCTTTCCTTCTCAATCGTTAAAGTCTCCTAATAATTCTGTCGCGCTATGGAAGAACGCCGTATGAGCATTCGAAACTTGCCAAATTTCCTTCAGTAAAATGTTTATTTTTGAGAAAAGTTATGAACATTTTTTCTTGAAATTTTCAGGAGCTTTAGGTGAAATTGCTAACAACATAATCTGAAAAATTGGGAGAAAAATATTCATACATTTACTAGGAAATTCGTGTTTTATCAAAGGAAATATGGGATCGCCTGAAGGTTCATACGGCGTTTTTCCATAGCACGCATCGCATCGCTAGCAGTATAGGATCTATGGTTTGTAACCATTGTGTTACACTGCACCGTTCCGAGTCTATCACAAGGGGACTTTAACGCAGGAGTAGAAAAGCAGAAAAGCAGGAAACTTTAGGTGAAATTGCAAACAACATAATCTGAAAAATTGGGAGAAAAATATCTAAGTTTACCAGGAAATTCGTGTTTTATAAATGAAAATTTGGCAACGCCTGAAGGTTCATACGATGTTTCTCCTTTGTACGGCAGAATTTGCCATGTAAGATTCGGATGAACACCGGCTAAAAATAGGCGGATTTTCATCAAGTTCGACACAATTTCATTTCTGTCGATCGTATTAAAAAATTTCCATCGGAAGTTTCAATCTTATTACACTTTTAATTTAAATCATCATAATGTGTTCAGCTCAGGCCCGCCACAAGGGGGGGGGGGATACTGAGTCCTTGGTACCGGGGCCCGGGCCCTGGAGGGGCCCGTGACGCAGGTGACAAACCACTACGAATTCATGTGTAACCCTAGTCTCGAAGGGAAAAGTGAAAAAATTACCCTAAAAATTCTGCAAAAGGTGAATAAAATTTCAAAAACACGCTAGGGCACTATAAAATTTTTCTTACTTTTTTAGAGATTTTCAAGATTTTGAGTATATGTAGAATGATATTTTTAGTAACTGTGTTTCATTTTCTTCCGTTGTCGGATGCTAAGAGGCTCCTTTCTGGGCATCCTCGACTTCAATGGCTTAACTTCCTTGCCATAGACGTACGAAAGGGGAGTCCAGGGGGGCCCAGCTCCCCATAGAATTGAAAATTATCATCTGCCCCCTCAAAAAAAAAATTATAGATGTTTTGAATGCAACAATTCGAAAGTTTTTGGTGCTGAAAGTAAACAAAAAGGCGTAATTATTCTGCAGAAATTGATGGAAAATCTCCATCATAAGAGCTTCATAATGCGTCCAAATAGATTTAAAATTTCAAAAATTTCCCGGGGGAGGCCCCCCGGCCCCCCCCCCCCCCCTGTGCTAGGGGCCCGGGCCAGAAAATTGGTACCAGGGCCCGAGATGGGATGTGGCGGGCCTGGTTCAGCTTGAACTAAAACTCAACTTAAAACAGTGCTCAAAAATAGGGCAAAAATTCCAAATCTGTGGTGAGCGCCATCAGGCATTCTTAGGATCGGGCAACCGATCTTCTCGTTTTATCAGGAATCTAGTGGTTGAATTGAAATTAATTTTTTTTTCTTTATTCAAAATATAGAGAACTACAAAGTATTAACTCTATTTGCTATAACTAAAAATTAAAATAAGACCAAAATTTAGTTCGGATCTTTCGATAAGAATTCCTTGCAGGAGTCTGAACTTTGATAAATATTTTGTATTTAAGTAGAAACTACCGAGAGAACTGAGCACGAGGATACTTTTGGTTCATAGATTGATTACCTAATTACTGAGATACGAAAAAATGATTTAATCCGCTGAATTACATGTATTGAAATAGGAAATCAAGTTCAGCGAATATTGTATAACACAATGTCTAAAAGGTAGTAGCACTGAATATATTGGCATGTAGGGTGTAGCCAAGTGCTAGAGATAATATTACAATTTTATAAAAAAAAACACTTACATAAACTTTGACCGAGGTTTTTCGAAGGGCGAGCGCTTCATCGTCAGGGTCACAAAGTATATGTCTCAGGCAAATAGTAAAATCAGGCATTTTGTCAAATGCCTAGGCAAATAATCAAATAAATTAACTTAGATTGAAAGGAGGGGTATCGTTAAGGGCCTTTTTTGGGCCCACCCTGAAATTCCTCAACTCCGCGATTTTTTGGTCATTGAAGGTCCATATTTTACGGAATGCATAATGGTTTGGTCATTTTCGATCTATCTCGGGGTCTACCACTGGCATGATCCGAAAAAAATGGCGCAAAATCACCTAAACGCGAATTGTTCTCGATTTTCCCGAATAACATGTGGCAACGCTGAGCCACAGCGGGAAATAAATACATAAATAGATAAAACATGCATAAAATCCCTACTAAAGTGGCCACTGCGTGTGAAAAATAAAGGTTTCTGAACTTGCGGAATGTTCTTGACGAGGAACAGCCTCCGAATTCTGAAATACTAGGTTTTCCGTGAATTCAGGCAATAAAATATGGCAACACCGGCTTTTTTGGGGGGCTTTGAATCCAAAAAAGTTTTTTGAGGAAGGTTTTGACCACCCACGTCCATTTATTGTCAAAAAAATTAAACTCTGGCGTAAGATGAGTCGCTTTTTTAAGCCATTTTAAATAACGATGAAAAACAGGAAAATTCTAAAAAGTTTTTTTTAACAATGAGCGCAAAGTTTGACATCAACGAAAATTGGCCAAAGTGACTCTCTTACATCCCTAATGAACATACTTGAAGGAAATTTTTGTCCTCCGAAGGGATCGGTATGAAACAGCGCTTTGAATGCCGAAAAACCCGCATTTTTCGCCAAAATTGGCCTTCAGACCCATGTTTAGGCCAGTGATAGACCCCGAAATAGATCGAAAATGACCAAACCATTATGCATTCCGTAAAATATAGACCTTCAATGACCAAAAAATCGCGGAGTTGAGGAATTTCAGGGTGGGCCCAAAAAAGGCCCTTAACGATACCCCTCCTTTAAAATGTGACGGAATAAACATAAAAATTTGCAGTTTTAGTTACAAATTCCATGTCCGACCTCTCTAACTGACTCGATCCATTGTGCGTCGTAAGATTAGTAGGAATTTACACAATGGTGAACGATACCAGTCAACTGGCATAAGTTAGTGCGCCTTCATTTTCAACTGATACTGTGCAATACTTCAGTGGCAGAATAGTTGCTCGGAGCGCCTTTGAGAGTATCGCCTCGGCTTGACTGCAAGAAATCACGATTTCCGCTGAAATTACACTCTGACGCGTGTGCAGTGATACAGTTTCTCATCACTGACGGCGAGGTAGAAACCATTTACACCTCAATTTGCGACGTTGCAAGTTTTTGACTGTCTATAAATATAATATAATTTTAATGTTTCATTGGTTTATTGATGCTTCAGATTAAAAACCGTCGATAAAGCGAGGGTTATCACGTGCTGTGAACAACAGGGTAGGAGTGAACGCCTTTAATCAAGCCTCATTACTCTTCTGATGTCGTGCCTATTTTTTATCTCAATACCTCAATTGTCGATGACAGAAATCGACGGCTCAATGTGCATTTGTTCTGAGGGGCTTACATAATTTCAGTCTTGCTTTTGCGTTCAGTTTTATTTTATTTTGCTCCCTTGACGTTTGCAACGATTTCTCCCGCATTTTACGGACCAGAACAAAAACATGAAATCTTTAAGATTCTAAAACTGTACAGGACGTTAATTTTACCTTGAGTAGTTTACATTCCAGTAAGTAGTCGGACTGTCGAAAATAGTATGGACGTGAGGTGAGCTCTGTGGGTGGATGCGTAAACTGAGGTATTGGTTGTACATAATGTATTCTATTCATGCACGTACTTGAAGGAATTCAGGATACAAATGCATGTACCTAAGCGTTTAATAATATTTGAGATTAACTTCGAATTCCAAAAATTTTCACATCATAGGAGTCTGGGTTGAAAAAAAAGAACGACGATTTGAACACCAACGCAGTTTCTTGTAAAGTTTATGAAACTTTCATGACGCAGAGAGGAAAATCAGGAAAGTTTTGAGGAAATGGACGTATTTCTATTAAACGGAACTAAGCGCCATCAGGTGGTGGAAGGGAGAGGGGGGCTTGGATTGGCGGGTATCGCGGAACGCGATGCTCGTTCCGTCCTATACTCGCAATGCTTCTTCATGGCGCTTAGTTCCGTTTGACAGAATGCGTTATCCGGGATTCTATAATCCTCAAAAGGAACTCAATTTGGCGCTTAGTTTCGTTTAACAGAAATACGTCCAAATGGACGGAACTATGTGCATTAAAACATGAGTTCTGAGACCCATAAGAATATATGCATCACAGGGCTCACGTCACAATGAACATAGTTCCGTTTGATAAAAGTACGTCCAAATGACGTCGAGTATTTTTCAAATTAAAAAATAGAGGATGAAGGGAAACTGTGCAACGTAGAAAACTGAGTTACGCGTTCATTATTCCGTAGTTTCACCGTCGAGTTGGTTAATTGCCTACAAAAATTAAGAAAACGGAGGGTTGCAAAATTGCGAAATAAAATGCGCATTTTTCGATTTCAGTCATCGATACGTTACTGATTTAACTCTACTGCAAATAAGTCTTTTTTAAAAGCCTTCAGTGTGCACGGACTTTTTTGAACGCCGTATGAACATTCGTACGTTCCCAAATTTCCTTTGATAAAACTTAAATTTCCAGGAACTCTTTTAAACATTTTCTGTCCAAATTCTTAGAGACTTTTCTTAGTAATGTGATCTAAAGTATCTCAAAATTTCAAGGAGACATTCATAATTTGCAACTTGGGAGAGCGAACTCGCCGAGGGAAACTTGGCAACGGTCGAACATTCATACGTTATTTCTCCTTAACAACGTATAGTTTAAATGTGTCCATTGATTTCTTTTCTCTAGCTCAGACATGGTGAATCGTATGAAACGCCTTGGATTTCTGCTTCAGATTTGTTTTGCGTCACTTTGCTCAACCGTGCCACTGAAACTTCGAAATCTGGAGACTGAATTTATGAATTTTAAAGTAAGCCAATCTCTGTAGTATTCTTGCTATGCCGATACATATACCTAGGAATGACCATGATATAAGTTCGCTCATTGTCAGTATTTATGCATTAAGTATCGAATATTTCGTCAATAAAGAAGCCGAAAGTCCAGTTGAAATAGCATGATCGATCGTTCCATGACCCAATTTTTTCTTTTCATTGTTTGTTTGTCTCCTCGTAATTTTACCGGCCTGTTCATGTATAGCCTTTGAAAGTTTGCCAAGTAAGTTCGTTAGTGTAGAAAAAATAATCCTGTGTACCTGAAAATTTAAATATACTGTCACCTCAACCAATGATAGTGTAATGGGAGGGGGGGGGGGGGGATAAATGATCCAACACACGTAACTCAAAATGGTAGAGCTGATCGATATAATCGGTTAATACAGAGCGATATCCACTAGATACACAGGCTAGGTGCTACCTCTAATCGCTGCCTCCAAGATACGACCCCGCGCCGCGGGTCCCTCCGAGTATATACAGGGTGTTTTAGACCACCCGTACCAGGCCTTTTTCTCGGTTGGTATGGGTCGTACGAAGTCGGCAACCGCGGGGTTGAATAGGGAATTGACCCCAAGGAATCCGAATTTCGTGGTCCCGAAACCCCCCCACCCCCCTTGGGAGGTAAAGAGGGGGTCACGATGCTAAAAGTCACGGTTCCCGACCGAATTGCGGATGAATCGCATCAGAATTGAAAAGCACGGAAAATTTCACGTGGAATTGACCCCTAAAATCCAAAATCGGACCATCCAAGGCCCAAATTTGATCCCCTAAAGAGGGGGACAGTACCATCCTCCATAATTTCTCTTTGGTCTCAAAATTGACGTAAATTCTCCAGAAAAAGACGGTTTCTCAGGTAATCGACCTCGAGAAATCCAAATTTCATGATCCCGAAGATCCTCTAGCCCCCCTTGGGGAGTAAACGGGGGGGGGGGCCCAATTTTAAAAATCGGGGCTCCTTTCCGAAATACAAATTGATTGCATCCAAATAGAGGAGCAGAACACATTTACATCTTAAGTGACTCCTAAGAGTTCTAATTGACCCCCCTGAACGGCAGTAAGTAACCCCCTGAGGAAGGGGGCCTCGTCCCCGCCAAAAATTTCTCAGGATTCCTCTTTGGTCGCAAAATTGACGTCGATTCTCCAGAAAAAGATGGTTTCTCATGTAATCGACCCCGAGGACTCTAAATTTCATGTTCCCTGAGCTCCTCGGGGTCGATTACATGAGAAACCATCTTTTTTTGGAGAATCGACGTCAATTTTGCGACCAAAGAGGAATCCTGAGAAATTTTTGGCGGGGACGAGGCCCCCTTCCTCAGGGGGTTACTTACTGCCGTTCAGGGGGGTCAATTAGAACTCTTAGGAGTCACTTAAGATGTAAATGTGTTCTGCTCCTCAATTTGGATGCAATCAATTTGCATTTCGGAAAGGAGCCCCGATTTTTAAAATTGGGCCCCCCGTTTACCCCCCAAGGGGAGCTAGAGGATCTTTGGGATCATGAAATTTGGATTTCTCGAGGTCGATTACCTGGGAAACCGTCTTTTTCTGGAGAATTTACGTCAATTTTGAGACCAAAGAGAAATTATGGAGGGGGGTACTGTCCCCCTCTTTAGAGGATCAAATTTGGGCCTTGGATGGTCCGATTTTGGATTTTAGGGGTCAATTCCACGTGAAATTTTCCATGCTTTTCAATTCTGATGCGATTCATCCGCAATTCGGTCGGGAACCGTGACTTTTAGCATCGTGACCCCCTCTTTACCTCCCAAGGGGGGTGGGGGGGTTTCGGGACCACGAAATTCGGATTCCTTGGGGTCAATTCCCTATTCAACCCCGCGGTCTCCGACTTCGTACGACCTATACCAACCGAGAAAAAGGCCTGGTACGGGTGGTCTGAAACACCCTGTATCTCGGTAGCATCCGGAAGAGCGACGACGTCAGAGATGTCATTGCGATGACCAGTGCTCCAAGGTAGATACTCTGAGGTCGCCGAAATGCACGCGCGAGCTTGCGCTCCGAAAAACATGGCCCCGTATCCAAGGCGTCGGAAGCATCGTGATAATGCGGACATAGAACCGCAGGTATTATAGCACGCCTTACCACGACACCCCCCTTGCTATGGGTTTTTTTAAAAAAAAACTTTAAAAAAAAGAATAGGACCTCCCCTCTCGAAGCCAGGGCTCGCGCGCAGCAATACTGCAACGGTAAGTCGGTAAAACAAATATAGAAAATAAAATAACGTAATAAAAAAATAGTGAATAAATAAGGGTCAGCGTAAAACTTACTACAATTAGATTTTGATCTGTAAAAAAAAAAATAAATAAAGTGGCTACACTTCGTGCCGGAATCCGATCAGAGCTGAGGTTTGAAGAACTTCATAGTTCCCCCGATCGTTTAACAAAATGCCAAAAGAGCCATGAAGCCTCACTGCCCCAGCTCTCACCTGATTCCTCTCGGTGCTTTTTAAAAAAAAATCGAGCCAAACAAAAACGAAATAAAATGCGCTCTTCTCCAACACCGGGTTTCGGTTTTCCTTAACGTAGCTAAATCTAACAACGCCGAGCAGAGTTCCGCGACCGTCCGTCCAACACATTCCTGCTGATTCAGAAACCGCCTCGTAGCCATGCCATTGCCCGATATTGTTGCTTCTGTACGCCGTCAACACCGTCTGTCATCCAACGTCAGCGCCGCCTCGTAGTGCAGTGAGGACGCGTAGATGTCACATTTCCAGGTTGCCTTCCCACGATTTCTCAGGAAAATGTTGCCCAGGGTTTCCCGAGCGCCCGTGCCGCGGTCGCAGCGAGTCCCACAGGATGCCCAAGGATGCCTTCGGCCTGATGTCCTCGCCAAGGAGAAATGACGACAGAAAAAGTCCCTCTATAGACCTGTGCCAGACTCCGCCGAAAAAAGTTGACGCAGCGAGACTTCGCAAGGATGCAGGAGAATGTCGATCGCCACCCTACACGGATAAAAATGTCTCAGATATCCTCCTGACGAGCCCGTGAGCCCAGGGTGATGCTCCGAGCGGAGAACCGGGATGACTATCATTCCACGGACATAGCGTTGCAAGCATTGCGAGGTTGTATCTCTATTTTGGGTCTTGTTTGAAGGTCTGGAGTTTGATTCCCAATTTGGCATTTGGTCCATATGTTGCATGGATTTGTTTGGATGTATGGGATGCATGCATAAAATATGGCGATAGAAACGGGTTTCGTTTTTCCCGAGGAAAAAAAAAAATCGTGGTGGAGTAAATGCGCTAACGCCCCCGTATAATCTGATCTAAGAATGTTGACGACAGGGATTATGCAGACCTTTTACAAGGCTGGTATGGAACCTTGTACATGTACTTACCTTCAGGGTGTTTTTCAAAATGTGAAAGGCCTACCTGCGAATATGTTTTATTTTTGTTTTATCTGTATAGATGCACTTGTAAATTATAAACTCATGCGTTTTGTTGTCTTGTCCGGATAAGTGTACGTGTAAATTTATAATATATTTGTTTAGTTCATGCAGATTTTATGTAAGTTGTATGTCATTCACTTATTTTATTTTATTTTGTAAAATCCCAGTGATTTACCCGAGATTGGTCTTTGTATTCGTTTCACAGATTTTTCTTTTCTCTCCGAGGGAGTTCTTACCGGCCGTTCTGGAATTCGCATCACTGAGGAGAAACGCTTTTCCAGTCCGTGTCGCCTGAAAAGTCGCGTCGCAAAGGGCACCCAACCGAAGTGCGACACTTTATTACTACGGGATACCTGCCGGTGCCAGGCACCTGAACATCGTCGACCCGGGGAGCCTCCCTGCCCCCTGGGCGCTGCCGCAGGTTACGGAAAACCGCCCCTAGCCTTCGACGCCCACTGCCCGTCGTGCCGGATGAACCGGATGAACCGGATGAACCGGCTGGACCCGTCCCGGCACGCCTTGCACTATTAGAAAATCATATTCTCCGTAATACAGCTTTTCCATTGCAAATTTTGTTCCGATGTTTCCTTTTCCTTTTCTTTGCTTTCATATGAGGCGACCCTACAGCGTATGTACTTAATTTGTATCATCTCCCGACACTTGTACATAAGCGTTTTTTGAAGCGCGTATGCACAAATCTCATTTGGAGCTCATACAAATTATCTACAGAAGACATAACAACTAGAAGGAGAAATAACACAACAAATTTGATATGCCTAAAAGTAAACAACAAGAAAACTGATAAGCAATAATAACCGTGCCGCATATATATATCGCTATGCACCTAATATATATTATTTACGAAACTAGATCAGGTAGCTAACTGTTCCCGCCATTAAGACTTATCAGCTGGAACGGTCTGGGCCACGGTGGTAGGGGTTACCACGGTAGTGTATGATAGAAGATTTTGTGATCATTGCAGAGAAAAGTTTGTTCGATCTGTCCTAATCCCTGTTTTCGACCCTTTCTTGTAAACCCTCTATCTTCCTGAAAGAATAAAAAGAACCTTTATCCTTTCTACAAAGTGAGTTTATTTTATTGGTATTCTTCACTAACTATTCACTACCTTTTAAGATATTTATCCAGGGTGTCAAAATTCCATAAAAAACTAAAATCTTGAAATTTCACGTGAAATTTTTCATGAAAATTCAGTTCATGAAAGCTATTGAAAACGTACCGGTTCTTTTAATGTTTTGCAAAATGTAAAAATTGCGATTTCTCAATATATTTGGGTGTTTCAGTGTGAGTTGCATACTCTAGCTCCTGAACAATATAAAATATTTCACAGCCACGTGAAATTTCATGAAATATTATACTGAAATTTCCAACCTTTGATTATTTTCCTACGTTCCATGCCACCCTGCATTCAGCGACACAAATTACTGACGCCTTTTCTTCCACAAGTAATGAGATGCAGGCAATTGATGATCTTCCGAGACTTCCCTGTTTTCAACTTGAAAATGATTAGTAATTCTGATAAAGAGATTTTTGAACTGTCAAAGACTCTAAATAACATTAAATTAATGATTTTAGGCTTACAGCAAGGAAAGACCCTGAGATAAAAGAGTTATGTACTAATCTAACGGATGATAACGCTACGGTCTCGAAGGAAATAATGTACTTTATAGCTTATCATAATCAAAAACGGTTACCTATTGCTGTCATATTTTTCAACCACTTTACGTAATATTCCATACCAGAGTGTTTAAATAATCTCCAAAATGTTCGAAAGACTCTACCGACTATTTTACAAAAAGCAAAGAGCAATCAAGGACAATATTTTGATACTTATTCTCTTGAAAAACACTAAAATTTTGAGTAATACTTTGTTTCCTATTTCTTCGTTCTACGTGGACTTACTTTCTAGGAAGGATTGTGATAACACAATATGCAGAATAGGGAACTACTTTGCAATTTCCGCATTTTCATTTTCTTTTTTTTAAAATTTGAGAAGGATGAGAAGGACTGGCGCGTCCTGGGGGCCGTTACCCCCGTTAAACACCAGGGTCGTTGTGGAGCCTGCTGGGCTTTCAGCGCGGTAAGTGGCCGTGCATAAAATTCGGTGTATCTAAATTCTAGATGGTATAGATTCGATCGATATGAATCGATATGAAAATAAAAACGTGAATCGATCGACAAATGATTAAAAAACTGCAGTCTGATTGTTGAAATTTATGTTGGCACGACAAGAATTGAAAATCGATGTATTACATGGCGCAGATAGGGCTATGTCTAGTGTCTTCTCTTATCTTGCTGACAAAGCCAGTTAAAGTTTCAGCAATCAGACTGCGGATGTGTCGATTCCGATCGGACGTACGGGAAAAATAGGTGGGGGTTAAGACCCAACTTGGGTATTTCTAATTAATCGTGGTAGTATACCCCAATAGAAATGAAGTCACTGACTCAAATATTGAAGTACTACCCCAACCTGAGTTGCGATACCACAATAATTACGTTGAAAATGCCCATACCATCGAACAAAATGGGGTCGTACCACAATTTCAGGGGACTACTCCTCCCACTTTCTTTTTCCGTGGACCGATTCCGTTCTGGTGATGTGAACCAATCGATGTAATTCGATCGACACTGATTCGATTGACAACCTTGAATAGATCGAACACCCCATGATTGATCGGCAAAGCTATGAACCGATCGAGGAACCTGCGTGAACCCAGAATGATTGATTTTTCTGGCTATCCCATGTTTAGGCCAGTGATAGACCCCGAAATAGATCGAAAATGACCAAACCATTATGCATTCCGTAAAATATAGACCTTCAATGACCAAAAAATCGCGGAGTTGAGGAATTTCAAGGTGGGCCCAAAACAGGCCCTTGGCGATACCCCTCCTTTAAAATTTGACGAAATAAACATCAAAATTTGCAGTTTTAGTTACAAATTCCATGTCCGACCTCTCTAACTGACTCGATCCACTGTGCGTCGTAAGATTAGTAGGAATTTACACAATGGTGAACGATACCAGTCAATTGGCATAAGTTAGTGCGCCTTCATTTTCAACTGATACTGTGCAATACTTCTGTGGCAGAATAGTTGCTCGGAGCGCCTTTGAGAGTATTGCCTCAGCTTGATGGCAAGAAATCACGATTTCCGCTGAAATTACACTCTGACGCGTGTGCAATGATACAGTTTCTCATCACTGACGGCGAGGTAGAAACCTTTTATACCTCAATTTGCGACGTTGCAAGTTTTTGACTGTCTATAAATATAATATAATTTTAATGTTTCATTGGTTTATTGATGCTTCAGATTAAAAACCGTCGATAAAGCGAGGGTTATCACTTGCTGTGAACAACAGGGTAGGAGTGAACGCCTTTAATCAAGCCTCATTACTCCTCTGATGTCGTGCCTATTTTTTATCTCAATACCTCAATTGTCGATGACAGAAATTGACGTCTCAATGTGCATTTCTTCTGAGGGGCTTACATAATTTCAGTCTTGCTTTAGCGTTCAGTTTTATTTTATTTTGCTCCCCTGACGTTTGCAACGATTTCTCCCGCATTTTACGGACCAGAACAAAAACATAAAATCTTTAAGATTCTAAAACTGTACAAGACGTTAATTTTACCTTGAGTAGTTTACATTCCAGTAAGTAGTCGGACTGTCAAAAATAGTATGGACGTGAGGTGAGCTCTGTGGGTGGATGCGTAAACTGAGGTATTGGTTGTATATAATGTATCCTATTCATGCACGTACTTGAAGGAATTCAGGATACAAATGCATGTACCTAAGCGTTTAATAATATTTGAGATTAACTTCGAATTCCAAAAATTTTCACATCATAGGAGTCTGGGTTGAAAAAAAAGAACGACGATTTGAACACCAACGCAATTTCTTGTAAAGTTTATGAAACTTTCATGACACAGAGAGGAAAATCAGGAAAGTTTTGAGGAAATGGACGTATTTCTATTAAACGGAACTAAGTGTCATCAGGTGGTGGAAGGGAGAGGGGGGCTTGGATTGGCGGGTATCGCGGAACGCGATGCTCGTTCCGTCCTATACTCGCAATGCTTCTTCATGGCGCTTAGTTCCGTTTGACAGAATGCGTTATCCGGGATTCTATAATCCTCAAAAGGAACTCAATTTGGCGCTTAGTTTCGTTTAACAGAAATACGTCCAAATGGACGGAACTATGTGCATTAAAACATGAGTTCTGAGACCCATAAGAATATATGCATCACAGGGCTCACGTCACAATGAACATAGTTCCGTTTGATAAAAGTACGTCCAAATGACGTCGAGTATTTTTCAAATTAAAAAATAGAGGATGAAGGGAAACTGTGCAACGTAGAAAACTGAGTTACGCGTTCATTATTCCGTAGTTTCACCGTCGAGTTGGTTAATTGCCTACAAAAATTAAGAAAACGGAGGGTTGCAAAATTGCGAAATAAAATGCGCATTTTTCGATTTCAGTCATCGATACGTTACTGATTTAACTCTACTGCAAATAAGTCTTTTTTAAAAGCCTTCAGTGTGCACGGACTTTTTTGAACGCCGTATGAACATTCGTACGTTCCCAAATTTCCTTTGATAAAACTTAAATTTCCAGGAACTCTTTTGAACATTTTCTGTCCAAATTCTTAGAGAATTTTCTTACAATTAGTAATGTGATCTAAAGTATCTCAAAATTTCAAAAAGACATTTATAATTTACAACTTGGGAATGTGAACTCGCCAAGGGAAACTTGGCAGCGATCGAACATTCATACGTTACTTCTCCTTAACAACGTATAGTTCAAATGTGTCCATTGATTTCTTTTTTTATAGCTCAGACATGGTGAATCTTATGAAACGCCTTGGATTTCTGCTTCAGATTTGTTTTGCGTCACTTTGCTCAACCGTGCCACTGAAACTTAGAAATCTGGAGACTGAATTTATGAATTTTAAAGTAAGTCAGTCTCTGTAGTTTTCTTGCTATGCCGATACATATACCTAGGAATGACCATGATATAAGTTCGCTCATTGTCAGTATTTATGCATTAAGTATCGAATATTTCGTCAATAAAGAAGCCGGAAGTCCAGTTGAAATAGCATGATCGATCGTTCCATGACCCAATTTTTTCTTTTCATCAGTTGTTTGTCTCCTCGTAATTTTACCGGCCTGTTCATGTAGTCTTTGAGAGTGTGTCAAGTAAGTTCGTTAGTGTAGGAAAAATAATCCTGTGTACCTGAAAATTTAAATATATTGTCACCACAACCAATGATAGCAATTTTAACTCAATTTTATTCGGCACCGTAAAATCGGACTAATAAAAATGTTTGTCAGTAGTAAGTAAAATGAGTTGTAGGTATAATTTGGGTAGATGTTCCGCGGTTCGCAATGTACACTGTTCCTGGGCGGTGTATCCACCGTGAGCCTGAAATCCTAAGATCGGGGTTATTTTATATATTTTGTACCCCTTGCTAAAGTCATTCACTGAAAAAAAAATCTCGGTGTATTTACTAAGAAAAAGGTGAAATTACCAAGAATTCAGGATTCTATTTGATCCCAGTTTTTTCTTGGTAAAATCACCATTCATGGAATTGGTAATTTTACCGAAAAATCTCGGTAAAATTATTGAACTTTCTCGGTAATTTTACTGGACCTTGGTAAAAACGCCAATATTTTTTATTGACTGTGGTAGAATTACCGAGATAAAATGGCAAAGTTACCTGGAATTGATTACCAATAAAAGTGGTATTCTTACCTGAAAAAACAGTAGAAATACCGGTTTTTAGGTAAGCTTACCAGTCTGTCTTGGTAAAATTACCAATAATTGGTAAAAAAAGTGAGATGGTAAAGGTACCAACGGACCTTGGTAAAAACGCCAAGAATTTTATTTCAGTGTTGCTTAAAAGAAAAATACTTCATCATCTGATGTGCATTAACAGTGGTCTTGGCAATAAAAAAAAATCGATAAAAATGTACCCAAAAACGGTTTGCAGGGGGGTGGGTTTAAGGTGCTGCTACGTGTGAGCTGCTTAAAATCGTGAAAATCAAAATCTTGGCTAATATCCTAATTTCGAGATATCGCAATTTGAAATTTGCATTGTAAATGCAAATTTTCTACTGATTATGATTCGCTTTTTTATTAATTTGTCTGTTGAATCGGTGTTGATCGGTTCACGTTTTTATTTTTTATTCGACTCATGTCGCGATCGAATACGTACCCCTTCGTTACATGTAGACTAGCTATCATTTTTTTTTATTTAACTGAACAATTCGCCTTTTGCTGCGCCTGCAACAATTGGAGTGCATTTTGCACAAAGAAAACAGGAGCATTGTTGCTAAGATTGTGCGCAACTTCACCCATTGCGGTATAATGCATGGCTGGATTTACCTACATGCCGCCCATGGGTCGCCTGTATTTTGCCGCCCTCTTCTCATTCATTTTGAAACATCAATAATAAAAAAAACCATCAAGTGAACGTGCCGGAGGGAGAAGGGTGCATAAGACGCGTTCACTCGTATTGGACACATTTTGCGTAAGCCCTGTCAACACTACTAGCAAAAGTTCACGAGACTTCGAGTGAAAGTTCAGTTCCATAAACCTATCTCTGTGGGGACAAGGCCTTTCATTTGTAAGAAATGAACTAAAAAATTAAGAAAGAACAAACATAAATGTGGTTTAATAATTTTAACTTCCGCCGCCGCGCCGTGCCGCGCTGATCACACTGTGTTTGGCGCAATGCGTGAAGTATTCATGTAGTCTTGTAGGCACTGTGCGTTTCACGCCGCGCCGACCGCTGTTGACCGTGCTGCGTTTGACGCAATGCTTGAAGTATTCATGCAGTCTCGTAGGCGCTGATATGTGTTACATGCCGACCGCCGCGTCGAGGGCTTCTCCTTTTCATCTGAAGTCCTCGTCATCATTTCTCTTTGCGCCGCGCTGCTCCAGGCCAAATTACGTGTTTGCTTTCTCTCTTAACTCAACTAATTAAAGGTGCGCAGTCTTTTGTAACGACAAAATTAGAAATTAATGAACTCTCAGGAAATGAGAGATTTTGTCACCTTTTCTTGTTTGTAATTTTTTTCTGAATCCGATTTTTTTGTACCTGCATTTAAAAAAATTGCAAAATTTGCCGCCCCCTAATTTTGCCGCCATAGGCCGCGGCCCATGTGGCCACCTCCCTGATCCGGCCCTGGTATAATGATTTATATACTGAAAAAATATGAAATTCACATGGTAATTTTTGCCCTAAATTTACAGTTTTTAGCGAGTAAAATAGAAACTGAGTAAATAGAGATAATCAGGAATTCCTTCCAAGACAAAAGGTGCTGCACAATCTTAGCAATATTGTAATGCTCCTGGTTCCTTTTTGCAAAATGTAATCCAATTGTTGTTATGAATATGTTGTGCGTGATTTCAGCTTATTACATACTGGACTCTGTGAATCCGTTTAATGTGCGGAAGTAGAGCACCCTGTCGTAGAACAGCAGAAATAAGATTGAATGAATCGCTCAATCCTTACTTCGTTCGTTTTCCAACAGAGTGCTCTACTTCCGCACATAAAACGCCTTCAGAGAGTCGAGTATGTAATGTGCTAAATTCAGCATGCACAACATATCTGTAACAACAATTGCTGCATACCCAGCTGAAGGCTAATTGCTTTCGCACATAAAACGCTTTCAAATAATCAAGTATGTAATGAGCTGGTATCAGCACGCACGACATATTCGAAACAACAATTGCTGCAGACGCAGCAGAGGGCGAATTGTTCAGTTAAAAAAAAAGAGTAAAAGAGGTAGTCTGCATGTAACGAGAGGGTATGCATTCGATCGCGGCATGAATCGAACGAAAAATAAAATCGTGAACCGATCGAGATGGATTCAATGGACAAATTGATAAAAGAGCGGATCATAATCAGTAGAAAATTTGCATTTACTATAAAAATTTCAAATTGCGATATCTCGAAATTAGGATTAGCCAAGATTTTGATTTTTCGCGATTTTAAGCCCACAAGCACCAGCACCATAGACCCACCCCCTGCACACCGTTTTTGGGTACATTTTTGTCGAATTTTTTTTTTGCTCAAGACCACTGTGCAAATATTTATCCATTATTCAAAATTTAAAATTTTATTTGTCAGGAAATCGACGTACGGAAAAATGAATGAGAAAATTGGGGGAAATGACGAAGAACGCTCAGACTTTATATTATGATAATATTAAGAGAAATGAACTTACACGACTGTTATTTTACGTGCAAGTGAGTTAAGTGTTTTATCGTTGATTGTTAGTCAAAATACAGCCGTGAAAGGCTATGAAGGTACAATATTAAAGCTTCGTTTAAAAGGACTTTAGCTCAGCGTCTCGCGTGAGAACGTAAGTAAGAAGGTACGGCTCAAGTATTTTCACGGCACCTTTTTCATGGCAAATCGTCAAATGAATGAATGTTTCTACATCATCCTTCCGTTACTTATGGGTTTCGTCTCTGAAGGGCACATCACCTCTATTCCCGAGCAACCCGCTTCAGATCGGCGGGAGCCTATGATGTCAGTAGCCTTCAGGATGTGCCGAGAAATAGTCAAAATATCGGATCAATCATTATTTTACTTATCCCAATTTGATTCGGATCCGATGCATCTCATTCGGCAGTTACACGAGGCCTCTATTCAAACCATCTCAATTTCCCATCGAAGCGAATTGAACAAGGCGGTCGTGGGAGATCACAGAAAAAACATGATCTTTATTCTCGAAGACATCTATGAAGTATTGAGTCTTATGATGTACACCATAGCGAACAAAAACTCCCCAAAATTTAGCTATGGTACAGCATCAAGACACAAGAAAAATAGAAACGCGTCGTCGGTGGGAGACTTATCTCGCCACTGCATCAAAATTGACGAACGTCTTATCCTGCCTAATGAGATATATGATGAAGAGATCAGTATTTCATTTGAAGAACTTGAAGGAGGCTCAATTCTGTCGCCCCGTGTATTCAATGCAACTCGAGGTTTCCACGGTAGCAAAATCTGGAATTCGAGAAACTATATCGTTTTCATGTTGAAGAACACCGTGGAAAATTATGTCAGCCGAGAGCACGAGATCCAACCGCCGCGTCGGAAATGGGCAAATGAGACACATGATCGACCTCAAATCGACATGTCAGAGAGTTTGATGTTTTGCTTTAAATTTTTCTGGCGTTTCTTCGAAGGTCAAAAAACAATAATTTGCCATCCTAGCGGCTGCGAAAAGTACGACCCGTTCACGGAGAACCTCATTCCATACCGGATCGAGGCAAAAGAGAGTTTTTTCGACTTTTCTTGGTCCGACATGCATAGAAAACCTGTGCGAGTAGCTGAAAGTTTGGCCGAAATGAACATTTCCAGCGGCTACGGCGATGCTTTCGACTTTTCTACTGTACTTTTTGACCATGTCCTTAATCACTTCAGAAATTCTGTTAACTGCACCCTAGTGTTTCTCAACCGCGAATTGCCTGAAGAGGATTTTGATATTTTATTTGATGAGATTGAAGCCGACTTGAAATTTGACGTTGATTTGCACCGGTCTGCAATTTGGGTCAGCGCCTACGGAATCGATTACTCCAAACTCGATTTTTCTGTGAGCTTCGATTTTAGTGCTGTGTGCATCGCCGTTCCGCACAGCGGTTTCATGTCGCAAGGTCTCGTAATTTTCAAAAGCTTCTCGCCATGGGTTTGGATAATTACTCTCATTACAGCCATCCTTTATATCTTGATCCAGTTCATTTTCCAATATTCGCAGTGCGGAGCATTTCATCGTCTCTATTCGGAGGCAGAAATCGATCATTACAGAGGCACATCCTCGATTCTGACAATTTACGCATATTTCATCTGCGGCAGTCCGCCATGTCTACTCCTTGGTCGTCTCTTTACTGGGAAAATTCTCTTTCTCATCTTCAGTTTCTCTGCACTCATAATCTCTACAGTTTTCGTGAGCGGCATGACGACGCTGCTGAGTGAAAGAGTCTTGAAAACGGAGATCAGCTCTTTGAAAATGTTGGAGGAGTCCGACCTTTTCATTCAAACGGCAAAAGTTTTCAAATTCACACACGACCTCCAGATTTCCTTCGACGAACAAAACATATCTGTAGCGTTGAGGGCGAAGTTTAGAGACGACCTACTATTTTATACGGATGAGGTGATGGGCCAGGTATATTGGTTCGAGTATCTTTCCCCGAATTCCTCGAAATTCATAGATGCAAATAAGCCTCTCGGAACTGAGAGCATCGATAGAAGCGTGATCGAAAAGGTGCAAGATAATATCCGTTCAATAGCGACGACGGATGCCTTTTTGGTGCATTTACCGATCTCAGCCGCCCCGAAAGAAAGCTTATTCATGCGACACTTTTTCATGAAGGAAGACTCTGAGTATCACCTGATTGATGAGTGTCTCATGAAGAATCCATTGATGATTACATTCACGAAACATTCCTTTTACTTTGATAAGCTGAATCTAATGATAGCACGACTTTTGGAGAGTGGACTCGCCAGGAGATACCTGGAAGAAATTCCGAGCGATATGAGATTCGCTGCCCCATCCGCGGCACCTGGTGGTAAAGAGCCGCGTTCATATAATTTAAATGATCTGCAATCAGCTTTCATTAGTCTCATTGTAGGACTGTTCTTAAGTTATCTAGCTTTTGTTGGTGAACTTTTTATCGATTATTTTCAAGATACAACCGTTGTCAAGCGTTTCAAAAGTGCTTTCTTTTAAACAAAATGTATATAATTGACTTTGAAAGTATGCGAGCATCTCCCGTAAAAAGAAGGAAACTTAATAGAAACTGAAGAAAAGAACAAAAAAATCACATATTTAACGTGAAAAACTCTGTTTTTATGATGAGGCCTGAAGCCGACTCACTTCATACTTCGCTGCTGAAACAATCTGTGGGGGATCGCTCATTTTAATTGAAGCATGCGGCAGATTTCTCAGGTACTCTGAAACATCAAAAAAATAAAAACAATGTGAATAAACAAGAAAGTCGTACCTCTAGGAATGAAAGTTTCGGGGAAAGAAATGTGGATCATGGAAGCAGTCATAATTTGTTTCACATTTATGTAACCCCAACGAACTCTTGGTGGAAAGCAAATAGAGCAAGTATGAAAAAAGATGTGCCTTTTTGGCTAACATAAATGCTCATAACTTCACATATTGCTCTAAGAGGCGAGATTTGAAGACAACCGACGAAATGTAACACAAAAAATCCTCAAGTAGGCAACTATTTCTGCCCGGAAAATGTGTTTTGCCTACATCGAACATTGAAGGCGAAATATCGATGTGCATAACCTCCAACAATAATTCTGTTTCCTTCCCTTTCGTTCGGAAATGCCATTGTATGTTCCAGATCAATTTCAATAAATCTTACTCAACAGTAGATGAAGAGAAACTTCGTATGGAAATTTTCAAGCAAAACTTAATGAAAATTGAAGAGCACAATGAGCGGTACAGGCGGAACGAAACCACTTTTGAAATGGCAATGAATCACTTTGGTGACTATGTAAGTATGATCCTGCTTTAGGTCCTTGAAAATGTTTATTAATGAGAACAATACTACAGACTGACAGTAATAATATTAATATGAGTCAAAATATCCTTATCTTCCGAGCCTCGGGGTTTCAGATGTAGGAAAAGGTTATAGGATGTTTTTTTTGGTAGTAGAAAACTATCTCGTAGCTAAAGATTTATTTAAAAAATATACGTATCTACAGATATGGACTAAACCTTTATTGCATGATCTAATTAAAGATATCGGAGAAAAATATCTGCATATTGTACGTCATCAGTAGACTTATGGGAGAAGATGGAGTCCCAATTTTTTTTCGAAACATGGAGATTAGACCCTCCTCCCCTTCTCCAAAAACCATTTGTTCCTTTGATGCAACTTAGTGCTACTGAAGATTAAAACCATTTTTAGCTTTCATGTTACGCTGTCAATAAAGGGTAAATACCATGCGATTTGACTAAAACATGGCACATGATCGTTTTTGATCGAATGGATCAAGTTGAGAAGGAAGACCAAAACAATTGTGACATCACCCTGCAAATTAGACCGCCAATCTGAAAGTACTCAAAGCATATCGATGACTAAAATGCAAAACCACGTATTTCCGTTTGTGACGCTGCAGACTTCCTGTCATATTTCAATTTTTCTTTGGAAAAGTTGTCATCTTAATTTCTTGAAAACCTCCTCGGCTTTTCCCCTGGGGTGGCAGAATATTCTGTAAAAATTGCAAGATAAAAAGTTGGCTTGTTTCCCCTCCGAAAAATAAACTAAGAGCGGGAATTTTGAAACACCGCAATGGAGATACGTGGTTTCGCACCTTGGTCATCGATATTAATAATACGAGGGACTCGATTTCCAAAACGATTGGTTACGACCTTCTTGCTCTACGCAATTGATGATCAAAAAATGTAATTTCTCTTACTTCATTTCTGTTTTATTTTTAATGTTAGATGCACCACGAATATCATAAACATGTGCACGGATATTTAGGACGGGATCTGTTGCGGAATGCGGTCGGCGGGCAACCGGCAGTGATGGCGATTTTGAATGCGTCAGTAATGACGTCAGAGCCAGATGCACCGGTGTTTCTGCCGCCAGCCAACGTTAAAATCCCGGATGAGGTGGACTGGCGCGTCCTGGGGGCCGTTACCCCCGTCAAACACCAGGGTCGTTGTGGAGCCTGCTGGGCTTTCAGCGCGGTAAGTGGCAGTTCATAAAATTCGGTGTAACGTTAACATCTAAATTCTGGAAGGGTGTGGATTCGATCGACACGAATCGATATGAAAATAAAAACGTGAATCGATCGACAAATGATTAAAAAACTGCAGCCTGATTGTTAAAATTTATGTTGGCACGACAAGAATCGAAAATCGATGTATCACATGGAGCAGATAGGGCTATGTCTTCAGTGGCGTGGCGTGAATGATCGATTATCGACATTTCTGCAGTTGAAGCCATGGTAAAGAATCGATTATCGACGTGTTCGCTGCGAACACCCTGTTCATTGATCATTTTCCATAGGATTGAATGACAGATCAATCGATGTATCGCAAAGCACGCCACGCCACTATATGTCTTTTCTTATCTTGCCGACAAAGCCAGTCAAAGTTTCAACAATCGGGCTGCAGAGGTGTCGATTCCGACCGGACTGACGGAAAAAAGTGGTGGAGGTTAAGACCCAACTTGGGTATTTCTAATTAATCGTGGTAGTATACCCCGATATAAATGAGGTCACTGACCCAAATATTGCAGTACTACCCCAACTTGAGTTGCGATACCACAATAACTACGTTGAAAATGCCCATACCATCGAACAAAATGGGGTCGTACCACAATTTCAGGGGACTACCCCTCACACTTTTTTTTCCGTGGACCGATTCCGTTCTGGTGATGTGAACCAATCGATGTAATACGATCGACACTGATTCGATTGACAACCTTGAATAGATCGAACAACCCATGAATCGATCGGCAAACCTATGAACCGATCGAGGAACCTGCGTGAACCCAGAAACCCAGAAACCAAGAAATCGATCCTATTAGTATCCATTTTTCCTTAAAAATAATCATTAAATGTTTTTTTCATGTACTATATACATATAAGTTGAGACAGGCCAGTCATAATGCCTGCAATTTTATACATACATATTTTTGGCCGAAACGAGAGACGACGTTTCTCCATTTGCGACGTTGCAGACTTCCTTAGAAATTTTATTTTTCTTTCGAGAAGCTGGTCAACATAAGACTTAAATTCTCCATGATTTTTCGCATTCCATGCCAGAAGATTTGGTTCAAAATTTAAAGTCGTAAATTTGGATTGTTTCTCATGGAAGAGATGAATTAAGAACGGAAATTTTGAATCACCGCAATGGAGATACGCGGTTTCGCACTTCAGTCGGACCGATACGGACATCCGTCAAGCTTAAATAGTTGCATCAAGTCCCCGTCACCGCCGACCAACGCGTTTGTCGATCGAATCAACTGCAGGTAGTATGCGTAGGAAGTCAAAACGCCTTCAATTTTTTGAACGCAATACGGACATCCGTCGAGGTTGTATAGTTGTATCAAGGCGCCGTAGCAAAGGCGTCCCATATTGTTTATCGTTACAGACGAATACTTTTACTATAAATCCTACACGAAATTGTACAATTTGAGGAGCACTTCGAACCATATGCTTAATTTCTGCGAAGAATGTGTGAATTTTTTACGACCCGGATTTTCAAATAAATAAATTAGTTTCACGTGCCCCAGAATTTACTTGAGTTTCAATCAGAAGTCGCAAGAATCACTTTTTCTTACATCCACTCAATTTTTTTCAATATTAGGAGAGCATACTAACATCTATGCACTAAAGCCACCTTATTTCAGCTCTCTTTTGATAAACTCGTTTCAACTATGCAAAGTGGAATTGCACATAAATATACTCCCATAAAACCCATGAGCAAGACTCGTTGGAGTTTTACCAGTTTTCAGATTTTGACCGGAACGCCTTCAATTGTTTTCTTTATAGACAGGAGCTTTAGAGGGTCAAATTTTTCGTAAGACCGGCGTGCTGAAAAATATTAGCGAACAGAATTTAATAGACTGTTCAGGAAATTATGGAAATGTCGGGTGCAGAGGTGGTTTGATGACACAAGCTTTCAAATACGTGAAGGACAATGGAGGTGTTGAATCAGAGTCAGCTTATCCTTATGAAGGAGGGGTAAGAATTTTTCTTACCTTTTTCATAATATTTTATTCATTTATCAGCTTTTTGTAACTATCCACGAGAAAAAGGCCCTGGTAAAAATTGGCGATAGGAGCTGCGTTTCAAAATACCATAGAATTTCTTATGGCCGACTAAAGAAGGCTATAGAAAATCATATAGCTGGCTGTCGAAAGCGGAGCAAATCACATAGCCGGGCTACACGAAGCTATAAAAAAGTATACAATCGGGCTATAGTTTCTATCGCCGGGCTTTACACTTTATCGCCATTGGCTATAAAAGGCTACGAGAAATTTTGTAGAAATTCGTGTGCTTTGGTAGTCATTAAGTTTTTTATGGAACTACCTTAATATTTACAAAACACACATTATATTTTCCTTTAAAACATATTTTTTTTCATCAATTAAAATGAGAATAGTCCATACAGAGTGTGCAAACATTTCAGAATCATGAGTTGAAAAACGCTGACTCCGCGAGATTAAATATTAGAGCCTAACACAAAGCGGAGCGGCGACGCACTAGCACCTATAAACCTAACAGGATACTTCACGCATTGCACAATGCGTGAAGTATCCCTGTCAGGTTTGTAGGCGCCAATGCGAGTTTCGCGCTCTCTGCCGGCCCGCCGCGCCGCAGCGTGCCACGGCGTCTGAAGCAACTAATTCACACCAGAGGTATTGCACAGTATCATAAGAAATTGAAGGCGCTCCAACATATTAAGAATGACAAGCATCCTTCAAAAATACGGAGCTTTCCTCGCAAAATAAATCAAGATACTACGGCACAAAAAGAGAGCGGTTGTCCAAAAACCAACTAAGTCCTAGTATCCGTAATTAGTAACATTTAGCATAAACTTTATCGTCTGGCTGTTGCTCAATCGCCATCGGCTATAAAAGGCTATAAGAAATAGTACAGCCAGCTACAGAAGCTATTGGAAATCTTACAGCCGGCTTTAAGTCTATGGTATTTTGAAACACAGATTCTACTGCCAATTTTTACCAGGAGGACCTTAAATCACAATTAAATAATCTCTTACCTACTTAAATTATTGATACCACAGCAAAAAGGTTGATTCCAGAACATGTTGGGATAAAAAAAAACGTTTGAAAACGAAACGTCAAACCAAACCGGAGATGGTAGTTTGAAGTTTCCAGTTAAAAAGCTTTTATTTGAAGGAAACGCTTTTTAAAACTATAATCTGCCTTCCTTTGTACGGAACATCGCTTAAATTTCAAATGTGGAAGTATGAATGACTTTTTATTTTATAGGAAAAGAGATGCCGGTATGTAAGAAATGGCTCAGTTGCCACTGATAGTGGATACATGAATATTAAAAATGAAGATGAAGAACATGTGAAGGCCGCTGTGGCTACAGTTGGACCAATTTGCTCTGCCATCGACGCAAAATATGACACATTCCATTTTTATTCAAGAGGTTTGTGAGCTGCATGCTTCCGATGTTGCTTTATTGAAGTGTAATGAAAAATTTTAACACAAGCATGGGTCTCCTCAGACCCAGAACAATGATCCATCCGCATGATACCACTATTCGAGCTTGAGGGAGCGCGTTTTGCCTATATTGTCGGATGCAGGCGAACCCATCTGAGGATACTTTTTTTAGAGCGTGTATTGTAAAATGAGTTTACTGATGTTTCACTATTCAGACCGTCGCGTCGTTGAGAAAATGTATCTCAGTGCATGGAGAGTAATTTTACAGGAAATATTTGGGCATTAATTGGGGAAATATATAAGGAAGAAATATTACAGCCGAAAAATATTCCTGTAGGTCTATAGTATTTTGGAACCCAGATCCTACTGCCAATTTTTACCAGGGATTGACCATTCCTTAATTAAATACTTGAGTCAAGCTCGATCAACGATCCATATTATCCTATCCGATCGGTAGTCTTCAGGTGTTTTTTCTTCGTTTCTAGGCGTTTATCACGAACCAAGGTGTACCAATAACATAGATCTTCTTAATCACGGGGTGCTGATCGTTGGATACGGGACAGACCCGAAAAAAGGCGATTACTGGATCATCAAAAATTCCTGGGGTCCGAGATGGGGCGACAAAGGGTACATGCGAATTGCTCGAAATCGAGATAACCATTGCGGAACTGCCACCGCTTGCAGCTTTCCATTGGTTTGACCCTACCCGCTTTAATCAACCCTTTTTGAAGACATCGTTTTGTTGGATAGCTAATTTGATGTAGTCTTGAGTAACCAGATTGGACCCGGTGAGTAGCTACGGCTTTCTAAACGTGTTGGATTTGGGCTGCATTTTGCAATTTGGAACCATAAATTCTGGTTCTTCTGGAAAAACACTTATGTGCATAGGGAAACTAATGGCACATACGTTGTTTTTATACCAGGCTAGAATCTATAGGTCTAAATTGCAAAATGTAATCCATTTGTTGTTTCGATGTTAGATGATTGAACCGATTATTTTCCAAATACGCAAGCGCCAAAATTGTGAATGCAAGAGAGATGAGAAACCCCGTTTTATTCGCTTTGTTGACAATCTTCGAATTCCAAAAAAAAGTATGTTCTTTTAGAAGGCTATTTTGAAAGCAGACAGGGTTGATTATACGAGAGAAATGAAGAAAAAAACAACCCCTCTACCGCCAAAGTAGAGATTGGCGCCTAAGTGATTTGGAAAATAATCGGTTTAATTCGCCAATAGTGTAAACAAGCAGGAAGCTCCAACGCATTGGCGTCGGAGAGCGGCTCTGGGGGCAGTAGTTGTAGTCAAGAATGAGGGCCTAGACACATTTTGTCATTGATGTACAATCCGACAACTGTCGATTCATGTTTTGTAACTTAGCAGATTTACGTAGCCGGTGTATAAATGAGTATTGGGCTTTGATATGGCGAATACATGGCATTATCACTTGTTGTATACTTTTAATTTTGAAAGCTCTTTGGAGGTCCGCTTCCTAAAAAATCTCTGGTTGATAAGTCGTTTAGCGAGGCTGCAAAAAATTTGCATTTTTATATCTGAAAGTGTAGGTATTGGTTTTTTGTATAATTGTTTTTTTGGATTGCTGGAAAAGTAACGCATACTTCTATAATTTAGGACTGAGTCAGGGAAATATAAGGTTCGTTAAATAGTAAATATTCCTAGTACCGTGTGACACTATTGTTAACGAAAAGTTTTTGCAACTTGTCAAAGAGGTTGTTGAATGATCTTCGAATAACTTTTGATGAGCTAGAGGTAATGGTTCTATCTGCAGCTCGTGGACTTCTGTACGATATTGTCCAGAATCATCTAAATTTTCAAAAAGTGTCCGCTTGTTCGATACCCAATTTGCTCATTCATGCATACAAGGAGAAGCGCATGAAAGCTTTAGCAGACATTTTGGAGATGAATCAAGAATTAGATGAAGAATTTATGACTTAAATCACGGCACCTTAATCACGGGATGACCTTAATTACGGCAACTATTTATTGTCCATGAGATGCAGATGGTTCCATTTCCCTAGCTCATCAAAAGGTATTCGAAGATCAATTTCATCAGCCACCCGTACGAACCACGTTTCTAGTGACCCGTACTTGCTTCGCACGTATGAAACATACAATCAGAGAAAACAGAATTCATCTTACAATAATCAATAATCAGTAGGACATGAATCGTTGCGATGTATAATACGACATTATAATGCGGCATTACTATTGTAATTCATTTTAATGTTTAGGGGCATTATAAATCATTATTGCCACGTCGGAATGAAATGTTGTAGACTGAATTGAAAAGCATGTTGGCAAAATTTATTATAAAAATAGTATAACATGTAGGTACATAACATAAAGGTAATACAAATTAAATGATTAGAGCGTGTATATTTCATTACATTATAGGTATATTACAATCATTTTTGTCATTGTTGGAAATTTTGATAGTTTGAATTTTGATAGTTGATAGTTGATAGTTTGAGAGTTGAAAATTTGGTTATTTTATTTAGTTAAGGTGATTCGATAGACGCCATATTTTGTGCCAGAATGGCATGCGACTTTTCCATCAATTGGTTCCATTTTTTCATTTACTCATCATTTTTCTCCAATTTTAAGTTTCGCAATTCTGTTTTCAGGAGACTAAAGCACTCACTTATCAATTTGTATATTTATATTGAGTTAAGGTTAGAGACGTATTCCTCACCGGAATTGAGGAATGGAGGTGTTACAGTAAGTCCGGCATTAGGTTCCATTTCGACATCAGCGACGATCAACGCTACGATACTGGAAGCCAGTCTTCCGATATTAAATCCCTAGCGGGGAAGAAAAAAAATGCCTAGATTTCGCTAAAAATCCCTAAATCCCCAGATTTGCTCAAATATACTTAAAAAATCCCTAGATTTTGCAAAAAGCGCCATTTTTTTATGAAGAATCATGATGTCATTCGATGTAGCGATTTGCAATATTTAAATCTGATTGGCTCGTTTGAATTTTGGCGCTCTCTGAAAGCAGTGCTAATCCAGACCAATAAAATGAAAGAATATTAGTTGATTTCTTATTATTAACAGGTTGAATGCAGTTGAATGTCAAGTACATCGAAGGACACAATCGTTTTAATTTCCGGCTTATTTGCGGGGAAAATAGTGTTGCCAAAAAGGCCTACAAAATATAGATGAAAAAATGTTTTCGATTGTCGAAGCTAGAATTGAGGTTAAAAAGTTGATTTTTGGTAACTTTACCTCATCAAAAAAAATCCCTAAATCCCTGGAAATTCCGGAAAATCCCTAAATCTAGGAATAAACCCTTAGACATCGGATGGCTGTTGGAAGCATTAGAGTCAACATTTGAAACGCTGCTGCAGAATTTGCCGGGAGTATAATCGAGTGTTGAAAGTCAGTAGAATTGAACAATGTAATAATTGCTTTCCGAAATAAGCGTTATAATAAAAAAACAACGAATCTGAACTGTTAATACTGGAACACACCTTCTGTAAATGTACCTTGCGAGAGATAAGTAAAAAAATAGATGTACTGGAGGAGAAGTGCTTCTCCACAGAGTTTGAAGAAGGAAAAAAAATGCCCAAATTTACTTACTTCAGCATTTTCGGCAAAATCACTGCAATTTCCGAACCTTTTTCTGGCCAGGGGCCAAAATTAAATGATTATGAAGGGCCACTTAGATGTTGTAGATAAAAATAGGACTGTTGAAAAAGTCGCCGTTTTCAATAAATATGTTCCCGGAATGGAAGAGTTAGGTTAAAAAATTTAGAGTTAAAAAATTCCCATGAGCCGAGTGCCGTAGGTTAAGGGCCCGTTCGCCAAAACTAATCGGAACTGTATGAATGAATTGCTCCTTTTAAAAATCAAAACAATATCGAATTGCGATATATTACACAGTTAAGATAGGGCTATGTCCTGTCGTAAGCGGCGACATACAGTCGATATCATTTCAATAATCGCCCCAATGGCCACGATAGTTGTTAGACGTTTACGGTTTCCCTGGTAACCTTTGTTTGCTATCAGCTGATATCGAGTAAATGACTAGGAAGCTCCAACCCAGTGGTTAAAGCTTCCTTAACCGCGAAAACTTTAAAATTCAAATTTTCAAATTTTGAACGTAAAGTACATTTTTTCCATCACGAGATAAAAGCACAAACAAGTTTTGAATTGTTGACTGTATCACCATGATTCCAAAAATACAATACACAACATAGCATTGACTAACAATAAAACAGTATGCAATAAAATAAAGTCATGACAAGGAACATAGCCGAAAATGGCGCCGATTCCCATCAACCAACGCGCGGTCTCTACAATGTAACATGCTGCATTGATACTCCCCAGCTGGGACCGTCCGGAATAGCAGCTCTAGTGCAAGCACCAGAGCCGCTAAAATGAGGACGCTGACCAGTGGCGTCGTGGCGTGAATTGCGATGTATCGATTGTTATGCCATTTAAACCCATGGTAAAGAATCGATTATTAAGGTGTTCGCTGCGAACACCCTGTTAATCGATCCTTTTCCATAGGTTTAAATGGCATTACAATCGATGTATCGCAAAGCACGCCACGCCACTGACGCTGACGACTTTGCACCCAAAGGGCAACGACTTTTCCGAAACAAGAAAAATATAAGAAGGCGAAAAAAATCTTACTGTGCAGAGCGAGCCGAAAAGTTTCTGATTCCTAAATTAAACCCCGTCTTTGGTATTGTCTCGTCCACTATCTCCGAAACCCTGCTCCATGACTTCTTCTTCGTCCTCCGGTATACTGACCAGCAGACGAAAAAATTCGACTCTAATAAGTGGGGTAACCGTACAGTTATTGAAACGAACTTCACTTGCACTGATCCGTACGTGAACGCGGACACTGTGTCCTGCCACTTCGAAACTTGCACTGTTCGTGTACCTCTCGCTGGCTGTGAGGGCTGTTTTCTTGAGGATTCATGTCCTCGAGTTGAAAATGTGGTGACCTGAATTAGTCTCATTAAAAATGAGTTGTATAGTAAAAAAGTAAACATAGAAATATTGGACGGTGGTTACATGGCCGGATTTACCTACTTGCCGCCCATGGGCCGCCTGTATTTTGCCGCCTTCCTCTCATTCATTTTGAAACATCAATAAAAACCATCCAGTGAACGTGCCGGAGGGAGAAGGGTGCATAAGACGCGTTCATTCGTGTTGGACACATTTTTTGCGTAAGCCTTGTCAACACTACTAGCAGAAGTTCACGGAACTTCGCGCGAAAGTTCAATTCCGTAAACCTATCTCTGTGGGGACAAGGTCTTTCATTTGTAAGAAATGAACTAAAAAATTTTGAAAGAACAAACATAAATGTGGTTTATTAATATTAATTTCCGCCGCCGCGCCGTGCCGCGCTGTCCACACTGTGTTTGGCGCAATGCGTGAAGTATTCATGTAGTCTTGTAGGCACTGTGCGTTTCACGCCGCCGCGCCGCGCCGACCGCTGTTGACCGTGCTGCGTTTGACGCAATGCGTGAAGTATTCATGCGGTCTCGTAGGCGCTAATATGTGTTACATGCCGACCGCCACGTCAAGGGCTTCTCCTTTTCATCTGAAGTCCTCGTCATCATTTCTCTTTGCGCCGCGCCGCTCCAGGCCAAATCACGTGTTTGGTTTCTCTCTTAACTCAACTAATTAAAGGTGCGCAGTCTTTTGTATCACCGAAATACGACAAAATTAGAAATAAATGAACTCTCAGGAAATGAGAGATTTTATCACCTTTTCTTGTTTGTAATTTTTTTCTGAATCCGATTTTTTTGTACCTGCATTTAAAAAAATTGCAAAATTCGCCGCCCCCAATTTTGCCGCCATGGGCCGTGGCCCATGTGGCTACTCCCTTAATCCGGCCCTGGGTGGTTATAAATTTATTTCTTCTGTCGTCATTTCACTTGTGAATAAAAATGAAATAATATCCTCATTAAGTGGCTTATTGAGGATTAATGTGTCGTGTGGAAACAAAGCACCGTCGCCGGTACCGGGGAGCGAAAACATATGGCGCTCTTCGGAGCGAATAATGTAAGGGCTGTGACGTCTTCTACATGAAATCAACGTAGAAACGGAAAAAATAGTCTGCTATGAAAAATTAAAACTCCGTGAGGCCATCGAATGTTAAATCGGCGGTCGGTAAGTCGCCGAGGTTTTTAAACATCGGTGAGGGCTGCATAGTCGCCCTCGTTCAATGGTACCGGCACACAGTGGATCGAGTCAATTATGGAGGTCGGACATGAAATTTTTGACTTAAACTGCAAATTCTGATGTTTTTATCTTCACATTTTAAATTTCAAGGGGTGCTCCGAGAAGAAAATTTTACGGGAAAACCAATGGAATCACTTTTAAAACCACAAAGTTTTGTATGAACTGAGTTAGAGGCGCTTAAAGTTTTCAAATTTTGTCCGACCTCCCCCATTGACTCGATCCACTGTGCGGCGGTGCAGTGGCAAGGCGTGAGTGTTCGATTATAGATATATCTCCACCTGAAGCTATGGTAAAGAATCGATCATAAGGTGTTCGCTGTGAACACCCTGTAAATCGATCCTTTCTCGTAGGTTTAAATGGCAGATCAATCGATATATCGCAAAGCACGTCGCGTCACTGCGGCGGTGATGGTGTGAGTTTTAAAAATCGGAGAGGTCATTGCCCTTTGGGTGCAAAGTCGTCAGTGTCCTCATTTTTACACTACTTTCGCCGGTCGCGAGAAGCCCAGGAAAATGTGGGAAACCCAAAGCAAATAATTTGTTTTGAGTGAAGTTCTCTAGCATTTTGAATATTGAATGACCTGACCATTAAGACGGTACACATGTTTTTTAGAGCCCTCACGGCAGAGTTCAAACCCACTGATAAAACATTACGATGCTCGAAGTGCGAAACCACGTATCTCCACTGCTATGTTTCAAAATCTCCGCTCCTATTTTATTTTTCCGAAGAGAAACAAGCCAATTTTACAGCTGGAAATGTACACAGAACATTTACACAATATTCATAATAGGGAAGAAATATCAAGGAAGTTTTCAAAAATTTACGTCGACTATAGTTTTCCACAGAAAAGACCAGAAGCGTACCCAGCAATTTGGCAACACCGGATTTTCTCCGTCTAAACCTATTCTGAATAATCGATTCTTGCCGGAGCACCTGACCCCTCCAAGAATCGATAAATTTCCATATGTTTAAATAAAGGAAAGATAATGTTGCCACTTTGCCGGATCCGCCAATTAAAAAAATAAAGCATGGTAAGAAGTCTACAACGTTGCAATCGGAGATACGAGGTTTCGCAATTTGGGCATCGATTATTTTCAGACATTTCGCAACACTGAAATGTAGTTACGTTCTTTCGACTGGAGGACGACGAAGTGCTCGAAAGGACCGGGAAATACGAACTACGAAACGTAGATGGATGATGGTCGAGAACAGAAGTGACACTATAGACCAAAGAAAAAGAAGAAGAAAAAGGAACCACTATCCAGACCTCGGCAGTTCCTAATGTCACGGGGAAAATCGATGGAATCCCCTGGCTGTTCCTCTGAAGCATCGTTTTGCAGGTGGTTGTGGCGCCACCTGCGCTTTTAATGGATACTTTCCGAGGAACATTATCTGTTTTTCTGTCGCAGGACATTCTAAGCCCCACTTCACCTACGTTATTAATGGTTCTTCCTCAACAGTTTTGCATCGGGCCCGATACTTTCCCGACCATCTTATAATCGCAGCTTATTCTATTCCTAAAATTTTCCCGATAAATTCGAACGTTATTTGAGGCTTTTTACCATGTTGCCATACGCCTTTTAAACATTTGAACTTTGCTAAATTGTGTGTGTGGCTGAGGTACACCTTTTTGAAAAACTTTTAAATTGCTTCCTTTGGATCTTTACACGGAATATCAGGTTTGTTCCGAATTGGTTGGAATTTTCCACGAAAATGGTTTTTAATTTTTCTCGAAAATCATATTTTAACTTAGAAAATTTGGCGAGTTTGAAATTATGATCAAACGTTCTGGCTCATGCAGAACAGTGTAAGCTGATGCTTACGCTGAAAAACTCTTTAATAACATGATTCTAAAGAAGGAAAATACAGCACATCCTTTTAAGTTTTGGAAAGGAATTGAGTAAAAAGTGAGGATTGCTATGACACACTCCCATTGCCGAGCGCGAGGAATAAAACGCCTTCATTTCTGAGAGATGCAACACATCTAAGTTCCATGCGTTGAGCTCATCAAGGGGCCCTCTCAGATTCGTCGATGAACGGACGGGATGAACGGGAGTCTCAGAACGATTCTTTGGTTGATTTTTTCGGAAGGAGGAATATTTTGATTTTTTTCTCTTCTCGTTTTCTTCATGAGGCATCTCTTTCAATTCTCTGCGTTGCTTCTGTAGTGTCAGTAAAGTCATGTCGAAGAAAGTCTCCATGATACGAAAATTACAATAAAATACGTATTCCGAAGTTATGTTTCTAAATTTTGGCTCCCAATTCATATTATTAGAAACTGACACTCAGAAAAATTTTCAGAGAATATTATAAAAACAACACATCCCCTTTCCCAAGAAGAACCACGAAATTTTGTGCAAAGACGTTTCTCAGCCATATTCTAACAAGATGTTGTGAATTTAGATATTTTCATCGTCGCAAATAAAGAGAAGTGATTTTGTAGTTTTACCGTTAAGTAAGGAGAGAGAGATCGTATTGTTGTAGCGTTAGTAAAATTCTCTTTCTGAATTATTTGACAATGCGCTTGCATTGTTGTCATTGCATGTATCCACTTTAATGATTTTAATTGTTAGTTCCGTAGTTACTGCATAGATATTTATTAGTTACCGATGTTGGAGATTATAAAGATATTATAAAAATATTCAGTGTAGTATAAAATGGCAATTAACTTTCTGCAGTCTTGTTTTTTATCCAAAATTAAATAGTCAAGGACATATGTCAATGGTGTCTCTATATGTACCATTTTATTTTGTTTACTTTTGATGTTTAATGTTACTAATTGATAAGTGTAAAAATTAAAGAGAATCTAGTTAGTTATTCTTACGTAATAACTAACTTACTTATCCAAAATTAAATAGTCAAGGACATATGTCAATGGTGTCTCTATATGTACCATTTTATTTTGTTTACTTTTGATGTTTAATGTCACTAATTGATAAGTGTAAAAATTAAAGAGAATCTAGTTAGTTATTCTTACGTTATACCTCTGTACCATTTTATTTAAAATTATAGATCTAAACATACCCTTCCAAAATTGTTGGTATCGCAAGCATCAAAATACACGCTTGAATAATAATAGGTCTTCAACGATGAAACGGAAAGGAAAATTGCAACCAAATGCATAGGTAATTAAAGCTTTCCAACTTGTCAAAAAATGGAAAGGAGCATATCGACGGTGTAAGTCGGCAATCACATAACTCGTTTGCGGTGTTTGAAAATCTCCGCCTCTATGTTATTTTTTTAGAGGAGAACAAAGTGACATGATTCCTTGAAGTTTATGCAGAATTTTCTTCGCATAGAGAGGAAAAATCACTGGAGTTTTAAAGAATTGCCGTTGAGTAGTTTTCCGTTTAAAAAATAAAGTGTGATAGGAAGTCTGCGACGTCGCAAATCGAGTTATGTGATTGCCGACTTACACCGTCGATATACATTGCACGCTTTTTTATAGGCATTTCACAATTGCATTCATCACAATCCACTTCGAAATTCGAAATTCAGCTTTTTCACTACATTGATGACTAAAATCATAAAGCTGCGTATCTGGACCGAGGTGTTCCAAATTTTCTAATTCTACTACATATAACATTTCTACGGAAAACAAGCAAATTTTACTATTTGATATTTTCACAGAATGTCCTCCCAGGTGATTAGAAAAATCAAGGAAATCTACAAGAAATTACATCATGATTAGTACATTTCTCCGATGAAAAAATCGTCTCTAACGCTCCAAACATGACACGAAGCCTTCGAGTCTAATCATCAACATATCGATGGCTTAAGTTCTATTGAAAAAAAGAGAATTTAGACTCGCACAACTCGTATAAAAATCACTTAAACTTACAGCGAAAAAAATGTGATTAATATTTCTTGAGGAAAATAAAACATATTATTGCGGCGAATCATAAACGTCCCAATCAAGCATTTTTCGTATTCAGCATCAACATATAATCTTCCTTGAAACACATCGGGCAAAAATAGCCCAAAACTTCTTCTCATACGGCCATTTTTCACGTACTGTTCACTTCCGGAGAAGTCAGGATGAATGGGGATGAAAAAATGAGCGGTCATCTCACCGTACATTAAACATCCCCCACATTCGAAGCAACCCCTCCATGCCGTCCTTCAGTCTGACCAATACAGCGGGACCCAATGAGCTCAACCGAGCTCCACCCATCCATCCCCTCCGTAATGTTCAAAAGACCCAACACCACTCACAAACCCTTCTGGTAGCCACCCCACCGCTGTTTCGCGCCTCATAGCAGTGGTCAAGATCGGTAGGGGAAACGTTGGTTGCACTTATCCTAAGTAAATTATGAATTTGTTTTGCAATTTTTTGCAACTTTTCGCGTAATGAAAGTATTTGAGTACAAAAACTCGAGGACTAAAAATTTGAGGACCACCCTTAGCGGCTACGAACGTAACCATATAGGGAGAGTAATGCCGTGTCCATGTGCTCTTCATGATTGGTCGTCCAGTTTTAGGATTCTTATTGACAAACTGATCGCGGTAGACGCACCAGTCGTAAAACAGCAAGTTGGAATCTTTTAGCCATAACGTGCGTTAAAAATCAGAATAAAGCTGAAAATCTCAATACAGAAGGAAAAAGCTCTTATGAGTACAATTTTCCCTCAAAGGGATCAGAGGCGGATCCAGCAATTTGGCAACACCGGATTCTCACCATTTAAACCTATGTTAAATAATCGATTCTTGTCGGAGCACCTGGCCCCTCCAAGAGCCGATATATTTCCATAGGTTTAAATGGAGAAAAACAGTGTTGCCAAGTTGCTGAATCCGCATATGAAAGGGATACACTGTTTGGTGCAACATTAGTAACGACGTTGGCTAAAAAATTCCAACTTACATTCATATTGAGCTGTCAAAGTCCAAAAACCAAGCTTTATCACCAGCAAGTACCATTAAATACTTTCAGCGATCTTAAATATTAATTGGTGGAGGGATTGGTGGAGGGGATTGGTGGGGGGGGGGGATTATACATGATCTTCGTCGTTAGAAACCAAAAGAGGAAAAAAGAATGAAAAACCAAGATGAAACATTTACTCTGTCGTTTTGACGCGTTGTTTGAAAACTGACCTTAATATTCCGGTCACAGAGGAGGAGGAAACCCTTCCATGGATGGGTAATAAAAGGTTGGATGGAAGAGGAAAAGAGAAAGAAAAAAAGAAGAGAGAGAGAATAAAAGCCTGGATCAGATCAGCAGAGCGGGTGATAAAAAAAATCGTCTGTTTTCAAATCGGCCGAGTGATGGGGATGTCGGACCTCAGTTCGATAGAATCGAATCAGTACTCTCGATTTACACCAGGCGATATTCTTTCACGGAAGATAAATCGAAATTCGATAGGTCGAGCTGCGATAAATCTGCACGAGCTTAATGATACCAAATAGCAATGGAACGATCGAAGTTGGATAGTTGGACGTATTTATGCTAAAAGGAACTATGTGCACAGGGTTCACTTGATACATAGTTCCTTTCAGCATAAAGGCGTTCAGTTGTAAATGCGGATGTAGCGAACTAATCCACATCCGCGTGTTTAAAGTCTGATTTCGCGGATCCATAATTTATTAAAATATGAGGTGGGGTTGGGATCAAGTTGAATTTTGCGTTGACTCCAGGCTGTCAGATCGTGCGGAAAAAGGACCTATTTTATACGGCAAGAACCTGAAAAGGTGCGTTTTTTTCTCAATTACTGGCGACCTCGGTGGAGGTGAATCGGTGGTAGTACAACAAGCTCTGAAGCTAATATCAGGACAAACGTGCTGCGACTCGGAATCACCGCATTCGGTTGAATTCTTTCCGATAAACAGGGCCATTTGCGCCGAATAAAAACCGCGAGATTCGGATTTATGCAACGAATGCGCACCTAGCTCTTTTGCGCCTTCATTCTCAGCCGAGGGCTTCCCGCCACGCAGCGCCAGTTTCGTCTCATTCGGGCTCAATTAGAGTAAAGCCCTCTTCATTGACAATAAAAGTTACGGCAATGGAATCTATTTCTGACTGGTTTAGACCCTGTAGGTCTCCTATTGTTGCAAGCAGTTGGAACTCACATACAGGGTGTTTCAGACCACCCGTACCAGGCCTTTTTCTCGGTTGTTTTAGGTCGCACGAAGTCGGGGACCGCGGGGTTGAATAGGGAATTGACCCCAAGGAATCCGAATTTCGTGGTCCCGAAACCCCCCCACCCCCCCTTGGGAGATAAAGGGGGGGTCTTGATGCTAAAAGTCACGGTTCCCGACCGAATCGCGGATAGATCGCATCAGAATTGAAAAGCACGGAAAATTTCACGTGAAATTGACCCCTAAAAATCCAAAATCGGCCCATCCAAGGCCCAAAAATGATCCCCTAAGGAGGGGGGCAGTACCCCCTCAATAATTTCTCTTTGATCTCAAAATTGACGTAGATTCTCCAGAAAAAGACAATTTCCAAGGTATTCGACCTCGAGAAATCCAAATTTCATGGTCCCGAAGCTCCTCTAGCCCCCCTTGGGAGGTAAACGGGGGGCCCAATTTTAAAAATCGGGGCTCCTTTCCGAATCGCAAATTGATTGCATCCAAATTGAAGAGCAGAACACATTTACATCTTAAGTGACCCCCAAGAGTTTTAATTGACCCCCCTGAACAGCAGAAAGTAACCCCCTGATAAGGGGGGCTTCGCCCCCTCCAAAAATTTCTCAAGATTCCTCTTTGGTCGCAAAATTGACGTCGATTCTCCAGAAAAAGATGGTTTCCCAGGCAATCGACCCCGAGGACTCTGAATTTCATGGTCCCTGAGCTCCTCGGGGTCGATTGCCTGGGAAACCATCTTTTTCTGGAGAATCGACGTCAATTTTGCGACCAAAGAGGAATCTTGAGAAATTTTATCCCCTTATCAGGGAGTTACTTTCTGCCGTTCAAGGGGGTCAATTAAAACTCTTGGGGGTCACTTAAGATGTAAAAGTGTTCTGCTCCTCAATTTGGATGCAATCAATTTACGATTCGGAAAGAAGCCCCGATTTTTAAAATTGGGCCCCCCGTTTACCCCCCAAGGGGAGCTAGAGGAGCTTCGGGACCATGAAATTTGGATTTCTCGAGGTCGATTACCTGGGAAACCAACTTTTTCTGGAGAATCTACGTCAATTTTGAGACCAAAGAGAAATTATGGAGGGGGGTACTGTCCCCCTCTTTAGGGGCTCATTTTTGGGCCTTGGATGGGCCGATTTTGGATTTTTAGGGGTCAATTTCACGTGAAATTTTCCGTGCTTTTCAATTCTGATGCGATCTATCCGCGATTCGGTCGGGAACCGTGACTTTTAGCATCGTGACCCCCCCTTTACCCCCCAAGGGGGGGTGGGGGGGTTTCGGGACCACGAAATTCGGATTCCTTGGGGTCAATTCCCTATTCAACCCCGCGGTCCCCGACTTCGTGCGACCTAAAACAACCGAGAAAAAGGCCTGGTACGGGTGGTCTGAAACACCCTGTACAGCGAGGAATAGGCGAATGCAATACCAGAGGGCACTGAAAAAAAAGATTGGTACAATTTACCATTCCTTCACGCTGTATTTCACTTAGCGTGAAGGAATGGTAAATTCTACCAATCTTCAAGTCGATTCTGCCAGAGAAATGGTTACCTGTACCAGTATATGTATGGTAACGTTTACCTTTTTTCTGGAAGAATTGACTCTAAATTTGACGCTGCGTGAAATACAGCGTGAAAGAATGGTAAATTCTACCAATACTTTTTTCAGTGGGAGCTAGACTACTTTGGTGATCGAGAAATGGACCACATTTTGCAATAATTTAAAAAATGTGATGTCAGGGTGCTATCTTCCCTGCTTAGACGGATCCAGACACTTCTTACCGGGGGAAGGGGGGAGAAAGGTGGTCTGAGGGGCTTCTCCCAAAATTGTATCGAAATTTTAAAGCAACTAATATGCAGTTTGAGTCAATTTTGTCATGAATAATAATTACAAAGATAAGCGTCATCTGTTCTTCTTTTCTCTTTTCCTTCCTCTTACTTCTTTCTTTCTTTCGTCCCATTTTCCTTTTTCTTCTTTGAAGAAAGAGGGGGCGTGCGCGTGCACCCCCTACGCCCCCCTGGATCCACCTATGCTTGCTGGGCATGAAAGAATTCAGGTTAAAATTGATACACACTCATACTTTCCTCTGATTTTTTGAGTATAGATAAATGTATGTGCACCACTGGAAAAAACAGCGTTTGAAGACCATAGAGAAAAAAAAGGAGGTGTTTGCATTTCGGGCATCTTGGAATTTTTTTGATGATTTGATGACGCAGGTTGGTACAGCGACGTTTATCCCGTCGATTTTCTTGGAAATTGTGTAATTTAAGGAAAAAGTCATTCTATAAAAAGTGCTTGAAATTATATAATGAGTTGATTTAAGTAAAAAAATCGGACATTATGGTCCGTTTTTCATATTTCGAATTTCCGGATTTCGCCGGCCAGGTTGTACCGACCTACGTCACAGGGTAAACAAACCTCAAGATGCAAACACCTCCTTTTTTTTCTCTATGTTTGAAGACTAAATTGGTTTTAAAAACACGCTTTTCTCTCATCGGAACCCAACGAGAATCGGCAGCGGGAGACACCGACACCGCGGACCGGAGAGACAAAACGAGTGAAAGGATAAACAGAGAGGAGACACCAAATAAATTACTCGTCGACAAATCTTTTTGTATGCGGCGACCCGTTTTTGTGTTTTCCAACGGTGTTATTGTGAGCACGAAAACAAGGCCGCATGCCGCGATGCTTCACTATCTGCCCGTCGCAGCGCTGTCAGTCCGAAACGGCAAAGTTCAGAGCTGAGCAGCTTTTACGGCCGGAAATGTTGATTTGTTGAGAGATCCGACAACGGCGCGGCGAACCCGCCACCCCGCTGCGCCGTGAAGGGCGCACATTAAGGGTTAACTAGGAAAAAAATTATTCGGCCTTAACTGCAACAGTTTCATTGAAAAGGAGGATGGGATCGCGGTTGCCAAATTGGAGGCCCTGACAAATGGATGATTTTGTGTTTTGATGTCGGGTTGCATCTTTTTCATTCTCTACGGTATGCTGTTGATTAATTTATTTAATTGATTTTTATTTTTTAAAAAAATTAAGGATTTGAATTTTTTGATTCAGCGGCTCATGGCTTTTGAGGCTATGTTTACATGTTGAACCAATCGGTATCGATACAATCTTACCTATTTGATGTATCAAAAAACGATCTATTATACATATCTACCAGTGGCGATATCGTCATCTTCCAGCGAAAGTTTCAAAAGTACCATGCGACGTTTCAAAATTTCCGCCGCCTATTAATTTTGTTTACAGAGAAATTGTCGGTTGAATCTGTTTGAAAATGTCACATTTAATGTAGGTAGGTCAACAGCCGAAAAAAGAGTGATGACTGGTGCTCCCTTATTATTAATTGTCCATAAGGAAGTGTTGAATCCCCGAAAGTAAAAGCTTCCACCTGTCTCCAAGAGGCCAGTGGAGGATCTCTTGACTCTGAGTCAAACTAAGCATATAATTAAGATAGGGCACGAAATTAAAAACCACAATATTGATGGTCAAAGTGCGAAACCACGTATCTCTATTGCGGTGTTTCAAGATTTCCGCTCCTATTTCAGATTTTTGAGGAGGAAAGAGCTAACCTCATACAGCTAGAAATTGTTACAGGATATTCTGCTAACGGAGAGGAAGAATCAGGGGAGTTATGTGGAAATTACGTCCACCAGTTTTCTATAGAAAAAATAAAGTATGACAGGAAGTCCGCAACGCCGTAAACGTAGATACGTGGTTTCGCACTTCGGTCATCGATACCTACATGTTTTCTTATCAAAATTTCCGGTTAATGGAAAACTTTTCATGGAAAACAAATTTCATGAGGAGCAAATTTCATGGAAAACAAATGTCATAGAAAACCAATTTTATGAAAATATCGAAAAGAAAACATTTACCGATGACCAGCGTGCGAAACCACGTATCACCGTATACCCCGTTGAGGACTTCCTGTCATACTTTACTTTTTCCATCGAAAACTGGTCAACGTAATTTCTTCAGATTCCCCTGATTTTTCTCTGTCAGAATATCCTGTAAAAATGTCTCGCTGGATGAAGTTCGCTCGTTCCTACTAAAAAATCTGATATAGGAGCAGAGATATTAAATACCACAATGGACATACGTGGTTTCGCCATTTCGCCATCGATATCATGCAGTATTTAATTTCGTATGGTTTCTTCGACAGTGGGAAGTTTGAAAAGGCTGTTTGTAGTAGATGATCGAATTGTAAATTAGTAATCCCTCTCGCTGAAACTCCTTCATCGTATCAGGCCCATGATGAACAATTCTACAAAAAAAAGTTTAAAAATAAGGGAACGGAGGTGTAAAATTAGAAAATGATAAAAATCATAAATTCGCTACGGCAAGGTGAGGAGCGGGTTGAAACCCATCCGGGCAGCTGGAAGACGGGGATGAAAGGGTGCAGCGAGGATCACGGAATGAGAGTAATGCGCTTCTCATAACACGGCATTTTTAACTAATCAGCCCTTTCATTTACACCGTTCGTCGGACAAAAAGGTGTGCAAGTCCACGGGTGTACCGAAGCCCGTGCCTCCTGCAACCATTAAAATGGCTCGCCTCACGGGGAATTGGAATAGATCGTTTTTGATAGTGGTTCGATGTATCGTTTGGTTCAAAACAATAGAACATGACCGCAAACGAAACTTTCAGGATTTCAGTCGGAAAAGCTGAAAATGAGAAAATTCCTGACTATTTCACCTTGCGATGCCATTTAGTACTCATAAGAATCAAAAATCTATCAGAAAAACCCCGTTTCCTCAGATTACTCGATTGACATTGAGGTTTGACTGCAGGCCTGCCATAGAGAACACACCAAAATTTACCACTTCTGGCGAAGAAAAAACCCACGTGAACAGAGTAGCACGGACGATAAAAATGTTGAAAAATTAGACTCGTAGGTGCGAATGGCGGACACGCGACTCGAGAGAGGGAAAAGCGGAAAAGCGAGAAAGGCGGGATGAAAATAAAATACAGGACCATAAACCCGATGATTAGGACGGAGGTGAGGAGAGCCGTCCAGAGTCAGGGATTTACGAGGAAAAACGCTGCGGCGCCAGGGAAAAACGCCGTATGAACCTTCAGGAGTTGCCAAATTTCTTTCGACGAATCTCTAATTTTCAAGAAAATTTGTTAATATTTTTCTTCCAATTTCTCAAGTAATTTTGCTTGTAATTTGATCTAAAAAGTCTGAAAATTTCGAGGAAAAATATTCATAATTTTCTTCAAAAATGAAACTTTTATCGGAGGAAATTTGGCAACTCTCGAATGTTCATACGGCGTTTTTCCTTAGCACGGCAGTTTTATGGAGCCGAGTAATTTTATCGCACGGAGGGACCGAGGGATGTCGCAGGGTAGCCGCGACCACCGCTCCTATGGGCCCCGAAGGGGGAAGTTTGTTTTGGCGGGAAAATGCTATGCACGATGTGCTGCCGAGTTTCGCGTCAAAGGGTGTTCTTTTAACTGAAGGCCATGATTTCGCCTTCATCTGCGGAGGTAGGCAATGTGAGTACTTCAAGTGGATCGCATTTAGCGAAAAAGAACCAGTGTGATTACAGGGTTTTCAAAATCATGCAAATTCTTTTTATTATATTCTTCTTATGATTAGTATGAGTTGAACGGCAAAAAATAATTGAAATGTTTGTCTGATTCATGTTCATTTTTATTATTCATTTTTGCATTGCAAAATGCAGTCCATATCCAAATGCGTTCTAAATCGCTAAATGCAGTCCATACATGGCCGGATTTACCTACTTGCCGCCCATGGGCCGCCTGTATTTTGCCGCCCTCTTCTCATTCATTTTGAAACATCAATAAAAACCATCAAGTGAACGCGCCGGAGGGAGAAGGGTGCATAAGACGCGTTCACTCGTGTTGGACACATTTTTTGCGTAAGCCCTGTCAACACTACTAGCAAAAGTTCACGGAACTTCGCGCAAAAGTTCAGTTCCGTAAACCTATCTCTGTGGGGACAAGGCCTTTCATTTGTAAGAAATGAACTAAAATATTAAGAAAGAACAAACATAAATGTGTGATTTAATAATTTTAACTTCCGCCGCCGCGCCGTGCCGCGCTGACCACACTGTGTTTGGCGCAATGCGTGAAGTATTCATGTAGTCTTGTAGGCACTGTGCTTTTCACGCCGCGCCGACCGCTGTTGACCGTGCTGCGTTTGACGCAATGCGTGAAGTATTCATGCAGTCTCGTAGGCGCTGATATGTGTTACATGCCGACCGCCGCGTCGAGGGCTTCTCCTTTTCATCTGAAGTCCTCGTCATCATTTCTCTTTGCGCCGCGCCGCTCCAGGCCAAATTACGTGTTTGGTTTCTCTCTTAACTCAACTAATTAAAGGTGCGCAGTCTTTTGTATCACCGAAATACGACAAAATTAGAAATAAATGAACTCTCAGGAAATGAGAGATTTTGTCACCTTTTCTTGTTTGTAATTTTTTTCTGAATCCGATTTTTTTGTACCTGCATTTAAAAAAATTGCAAAATTTGCCGCCCCCTAATTTTGCCGCCATGGGCCGCGGCCCATGTGGCTACTCCCTTAATCCGGCACTGAGTCCATATGTTGATAGCTTATTTAGGATTGCTCCCTCTCCGAATTTCCTATCGGATAAATTACATTCTACATAAAAGTTTGAAAAGAGGACACATGACGTGCAGCCTACTGATGATATCTTGAAATTTTATGTCTTTCTTCATGATCGATTCCCATTAACCTGCAGGCCGAATCCGTGTGCTCTCGCAGGTGTTACAGACACGTTCAAGATTTTTCGTCGCAATTTTGGGGTTACAAAATCGTGATTTACTAGCAGATTTTTAATATTGACATCCAAAACGCTGGAAGAGGAACCAGCCTCTCATAAACAGTTAAAATTGCCCGTGTTACAGGTCTGTGTGTTCAACTTCCCACAGTAATTTTTGAATGTGTTAATGTACAGAATTTTGGTAGTAGCACTTTATGTAACTTTGGGTTTTGTCAGACAAATATTGACAAGTTACGTTTGTATGAACTAATATTACTCAAAGTTAATCATGAATTGTCTTAGATTGTGTTTTTTTGCTAAGTCCTAACGATGGCCAAAGCCGAAAATCTTCGACGAATCAAATACCTATTTGAGGAGCTTGGAAGACAAGGCGCATAGGTGCAGTTTTCGTAAAATTAGAGATATGGATGGTTTCAAGTAAAGCTGGTTTTAATGCATCTTTTGAAAGAAAAAAAATCAATCTCAAATTTAAATTTTTCAGCATCAAAAGGTGTGTTTGAACTCTCTTTCCACCATAAGGATCCAAATAATTTTGAAAGTTCAAACACGTATTTCTCGAAATAGTAAAAACTGCACTCTCGCGCCTTGTCCTCCAAGCACCACATTTCATTTTTATGTAAATGTAAGTTATTTTAACCCATAGCACTGGCTACCCAACAAAACCAAAAGTTCCAACTGTAAAACGAAATTCGGTTACTTTTTCATTCTGTACATCGCACCTGTCATACTCTCTTCCGCAATTTTCCAGTTCAGTCATGGGAATATCGGACTCGACCCAACGGGCAACGCCGTGCGGGAGAAAAGCGCTTGGTGAGATATGTCATTACGGGGCGTTGGGCGTCCCCAGGGCCCAGGGGGCAGGCAGGGAAAAAGGGAAAAAGGAAATAGTTACACCCCGCCTGTTAACGGGATTCCGTTCCATCTTTGCGGGTTGACGCCTCGCCTCGCGATGGCCCGCGTCCCTGTCCCGGTGGTCGCGCAACGCCCGCCCTCGCCCCCGCCCCTCCCACCCCACCCCACCACCCACCTGCGGCGGCAACACCAACTTTCGCCCAGGTAAATGGAGATGGAATAAAAAATTGCTTCGTGGTCTTCCTCGAGCTCCTTTGCCAGATCCGGCTTTTTTTTAAAGCAGACAGGGAGCAAGATGGCCAGCAGGCCGATTATTGAAATTGATAGACAAAGGTATAGACAAAGAAGACATAGGGAGTATGGAGCGATCCTACAGGTTGAAATGGGTCGCTCCTATACACAAAGGGAGAAAATGATAGACTAACTGTCGGGTCTCTCGTGGGTTGCCGTTAGTTAGTCTATTACCTACCTCCTTTGTCCATTGCAACCACCGCTTCCACCAATAGGATCTCTCCATATCTCTTTTGTCTCCTTTGTCTATAGCTTTGTCTATCAATTTCAATAATCGGCCCGCTGATGGCGATCGGTCAGTATACTTGTGCTGCGGTCTGATTATTGAAATGGATAGGCAAAGCGATCGACAAAGAGGACTCTCGAAAATGGAGCGGGTCTCAGGTCTCTTGGTTGAGACGCTCCATAAGCTCCCCATATACGCGCTTCGTTAAATTGCTCCATTTCTCTTTTTTCCTCTATATCCATAGCTTTGTCTTCAATTTCAATAATTCGCCAGCAGGTCATCTTATATCTGTGATTGTCGATGGAAAAAGGGACTTAAGAATCGCAAAACTAAGGGGAAAATGATGGAATAAAAATAGGATCTTTCGTGGGTCTCCCTTTTAGTCAACTATTACTTACCCCCGCCTGTGTCCACTGCAACTACCTGTGTTTTGACCAATAGGATCCCTTCATTTTCCCTTTCTTTTCTACGTCTATTGCTTTGTACATAAATTTCAATAATCAGCCCGTCGGTTATCATGATTGTGACTGTATCCATCGTGATTAAAGGAACCTAAGTGTCTCAAAACTGAGGGGACTAATGATTTAGTCCCAAATCAAAAAGGAGCTTTTGATGGAGAGAAAATCGGTCGTTTCAAAATTCGCCACTTATCTTCTTCAAATAAAAAGTAGCCTGTTACTACATGTTCCTAATGAGATCATTTCGCGAAACACAACGACACCCGGTACCTGGTCGAACGAGTCTTTGGAAGAAGTAGGACATGAAATATTTGAATTTTTTTTTTTTTTTTTTTTACGTTTATCTCGTCACAATTTTACTTTTAAGGGGTGCTTCTTAAAGAACATTTTACGAGAACACTAATGAAACCACTTTCACAACATCAAAATTTTATCTTAATGAAGATATGCGCTTTAAATTTTTTTAAATCATGTCCGACCTTTCGCACTAGACTCGATCCACTGTGCGACGCGATGAACTTTCCAAGTGTCCCGTTTCTTGACTCTGACCAGACCCTCGGAAAAACTCCCTCCGGCGCGGCGAGGGGGTGGTTCGCGGAAGACGTAAAACGGCCTCCTAAGGCGGAGAAGGGACAAACCCCGGAAGCTCTCGCCGAAAGAGAAAGTATATATTATTAATGAATCATTATAAATAATTACCTCGGCCGGGCTCGAAGTTTCCGGAAACGGCTTTGTAAAAGTTAGGAGCCGCGAGTTGGGTTGGGATAAGATTAGAACTCGCAGCGCACTACCCCCCGCCGCCTCGCGGGGGATGGGGTGGGTCGAAAAGTGGTTGAACACTCGCCGCTGGAGGAGAGAGCATGAGACGACCTCTTCAAAGTGTAAAAGTTGAAGGACTCGGCGACAAGCAAGGGGAGAACAGGTAGATCCCACCCCCTACCCCTAGACCGTGCGACGTAAAAAGTAAAAGGGGTCGTTCGGGGGTGGAAGCGGTGGAGGGGAGGGGGCTCGTACGTGCGACGGCGGTAACCTTGCGACTTTGGCTATCCATCAGGCGAGCCTCGACTTTCTGACCCGCCTGCAAATTGGTGCCCGCGGCCCCGAGGGGGGGGGGGGGGGGTTAGGGGGTAGGGGGTGAAACTCGACTTGCCAACCCTTGTCATTTCGCGCCGAACTTAAACCGAGGCGGAGCGTCGTCGCTAAAAGTTGAGCCCTTAAAATCACTTTGGCCGTGATTTTCACGGCCGTAATTATTCAAATATTGTTTTGAATACTGATAGCGAATCGGGCTCCCCCTCGCCCGCCGAGCTGAAAGTGTTCCCCGTTCGTCCCACCCCCCACCTTCCCGCGGTTGTTGCAGTTAGTCGGGATCTTCGGTGGCTGTACGCTGGGAATCGGTGGCGAAGCGTGAATGATCGATTATCGATATTTTCTCATTTGAAGATATGGTAAGGAATCGATTATTGAGATGCTCGCTGCGAACACCTTAATTTTCGATCCTTTAGCGTAGGTTTAAATGGCTGATCAATCGATACATCGCAAAGCACGTCACGTCACTGCTGGGCATCCGAGTTAAGGAGCGGCTCTCAGCTCAATTAAGTTGTTTCGACTTCATGAGGAGAGTTGACCGGGAGTTTTAACCGGGTCCAGGTAAAGCCTGCTCCTGGTAATAGTTTGCTTCTTGATTAGTGACGATGGAGGTCTTATTTTTAAAATGTGTATTATAGGGCTTCTGCCAAAATAAAAATCCACGCCAATCACAGAAGTGAATACCGAAAAAACTTAAACAAGAAGAAATAAGAACTAGTCTGCAAAGAAAATTGTTTGCATGTAAAATATAATAAAATCGGATATGATAATTTTTGGGGGTTATTTACAGAGTTTAATTGCTTTATGTTCATATTTTTGAGGGGAAGTGAGGTTAAAGAGAAGGATGCGGAAAAAGTGAGAAAAAAAGGGTGAGAGTACAGATAGATAGATAGAAAGAAAGAAAGAAAGAAAGAAAGAAGGAAGGAAGGAAGAGGAAGAATCAGTTTACATTAAAAAAATGAAAATTCCGTACAAAAAATTATCTTTGAAAAACTTCTTCCTCTGCTGCTTCAGAAAGAAGAAATAAAGAAAGAAAGAAGAATAAAAGGAGAGGGAGCTACAGAGGGATAAGGTTAGGGAAACGATATATCGAATCAGCGAGGTCATGGAGGAATAAGTTATAAACCTTCAGGATTTATAAAATACGAAGCGTAAACCTTCGATTTTTTGAAAGGAAAAATCAAAGAAAACTTTCGGTCGGGTTCCTTTTCAAAAAATAAATCATGAATGGAGATTTGCATCGTCGAAATCGAAGTTGCGCATTGGTCGACGATAGTCGTCGAATTGCTGTTCGCACACAGTGCACCGAAGAGAAAAGGAAAGGAACTTGAAAACCTCCGTTAATCGCAGCTTCAGAAGAAAGCAGCGCGATTTAGCAGTGACGCGCCTTCATTTTCGTGTGACACCTCTCGCATTGCCGCGGAGTTGATTTAGTTGCGTGACCCAATCTAACCTAACTCGGGTCTTTGTGGCAGTTTCACGCCCTTGCGACAGATTTAAATTGGATTGGCATAGTTAATTAAAGTGAAGCAATATAGGAAATAAACAAACATCTAGATACTGAACATATTTTCGACACATTCAAACCTCCAACTCATGTAAAAACACAAATTTACGAAGTCAAATCGCGCACTAAACTTTACCGTGACAGTCTCTGTGGCATGATATGGAAACCTCAATCTCGGTGCTTCGGCTCAGCTGTTGGAAAGTCGTTAACACTTTGAATAACAAAAAGCGGGGAAGGAACATTGCTCGATAAAGGACCTTGTCAAAGCCGCTGTAAAGCGAGATTTTATTTACTTATGATACTTATTTTTGATACTTATGAGTACAAAATGGCTATGAATAGTAAACTTTTCTCATTTTCAGCTTTTCAAACTTAAATCCTAACACTTTTGTTTGAGATTTTATAGATGGCTGTAGATTCCTAAACTGGAATAGAAGCCAAATAAACTGCAAAATAAAAAAAAACAATTATTTGAGGTTATGTTTTATTGTTATGAACAAAACGATGCATTAAACCACTATCAAATACGATCCATCGCAACCATCCGCACGATACCTCCTTTAAATGAGCATAGTTCCTCGTGCATCTTCGATGATCGACAACACCTCTGTTGAAACTTGCGACGCGCGGTTGAAATTAGAAACATTCCTCCTCGGGCCGAAGAGACCCTGATCCGACCCGTGAAGGGAGAAGGGAGGGTTTAAGCACGCGCGCAAAGGGACAAAGTATCGGAAGGGTTGCGCGGCTTGCAAGTGATCAGAGGGTGATTTTTTATTCGGGTCGATTTCCGATGCAAATGGATAATATATGCGCCATGGTTTTACCTGAGTCTTTTATTCAAATATTCAGACGACCAACAACTGCACAGCCAATCGCGCCCTCGTTGCCAGATTGAACTTCCAGCTATTCCCGAGGGAGCCTTTGAAAATGTCATACACCGACAAGGTGAAAATTCTGATGGTTAATTTAAATCAGGAGCAGGACAAGGCATTGGTTTCAATAATATTTTTCTTTTCGAAGGCTGTATCGTTTTCTGGATTTTTGATGTATTTCAATATTCCGCTAGAAACTGAAGTAAAAAGGAATTAGAAAGACGTGGAAGAGACCAAAATGTGAAATGCAGTATTTATTACACCGATCTAAAAGTCATTTGTTTTTACATAATTGTTGCACATCCTTGAATTAGTACTATACGATAATACACCTATTTGAAGTTATGAAGTTAGTTTTAAAATGCATGACGAGTTAATTAAAAAAGGACAAAGTTCTCTAGTTTCAATTTTATTCTATTCTGTCTTTAGTTGAAAAAGTCGGTGAGATTTTTCCTTTTTTCTCCTCGACAGGGCCGGATCTACCTACTTGCCGCCCATGGGACGCCTGTATTTTGCCGCCCCTTTCTCATTCGTTTAGAAACATCAATAAAAACCATCAAATGAACGTGCCAGCGGGGGAGGGGTGCATAAGACGCGTTTACTCGTGTTGGACACATTTTTAGCGAGAGCCCTGTCAACACTACTAGCAAAAGTTCACGGAACTTTGGGCGAAAGTTAAGTTTCGTAAACCTATCTCTGTGTGGACAAGGCCTTCCATTCATAAGAAATGAACGAAAAAATTATGAAAGAACAAACTTAGATGTGGATTAATATATGTAATTTTAACTTCCGCCGCCGCGCCGCGCTGACCGCACCGTGTTTGGCGCAATGCGTGAAGTATTCCGACAGCCTTGTAGGCGCTGTGAGTTTCACGCCGACCGCTGCTGAACGCACTGTGTTTGACGCAATGCGTGAAGTATTCACCCAGTCTTGTAGGCGCTATCCGTTTTACGCTGGCCGCAATGACCGCATTCTGTTTGATGCAATGCGTGAAGTATTCGTGCATTCTTGTAGGCGCTAATATGTGTTACATGCCGATCGCCGCGCCGAGGGCTTCTCCTTTTCATCTCAAGTCCTCGTCATCATTTCTCTGTAAGTAGCGCAGTTCCAGGCCAAATTGCGTGTTTTATCTGTTTGGTTTCTCTCTTAACTTGAATAATTAAAGGTGCCGCCTCTTTTATCTCTGAAAGACGACAAAATTAGAACTTAATTTAGTCTCAGGAAATGAGAGATTTTGTCGCCTTCTCTCGTTTGTAATTTTTTTTCTAAATCCGATTTTTTTTATACCTACATTTAAAAAAATTGCAAAATTTGCCGCCCCCTATAGATTTGCCGCCATGGGCCCCTTAATCCGGCCCTGCTCCTCGATGACAAAAATCACAACTTCCAGAAGTCAGAACACCGACAGACAAGACCAAAACTGAGAGGTTGTATGCAAACACTACCTTCATGCCCGGCCTTTTTCGGTCGATAATAATTGGGAATAATGAAACAAAACAAGAAGAAATATTGCTACGTCGCGAGGCGCAGCGTGCTATCCCGTCCGATGATGCAGCAAACGAAATCCTTCGGATATTACAAACTATATTACGCATACTGTCATCATCTGTTCATCTCCTAACCCTTCCTTTTTTCTATCGACACTAGCCCCGAAACAGGGCCGGTTGTCAATATCGGCCCTACGTTGCCAAATCGCACCCCGTACCCACGAGTTCATACCATCCCACCTTGGAAAAATGGCCAGTCCCCATCTCAAAACAGTCATGCATCCTAACAGGATTGCCAAGACTCACCGCTTATTCCATTTTATTCCTACTTATTTCGTGCATGAGTTTGAGAATTTTTTCCTCTATCGGGCAACCAAGCGGCCCGTCACCGTCAACCAGGGACCCTGAGTTTTTAGAAACTTGCTCAAATGAACGCTCAGGTCCAGTGCCAGAGCAAGTTAATTTCAGGACGCGCCGCTTACGGCCGGCCGCAGGCGCGACGAAATGTGCTCAGCTTAGATGTACGCGAATTGAGGAGCAGGTAAGGTCCCGGGACTAGGTGGCTGCACAGAGAGTGAGCAAATTTCGGCCGCGGCTAGAAATAAACTCTCTGAGCAGGTTTCCCCGCCGCAGAAACTTGCTCTAAGGCAACTCGCCACTAATGGTTATTTAATGCGCCCGAATGGCAACACCGTAAATTTCCCCAACCCTCAACCCCGATCGAGTCAACCGATCGCCGATCGGGCAGGTAGCGCGGCGTCCGACACCGCGACAGGAGCACCTTGCGGACCGTGCCTTGTCGCCGCCGCTGGCTTTGATTTTGCCAGACCATCATTTGGCTTTTCTCATGGATTATGTAATTACTAATGAATCTGATGCTATAGTATCTTTCATACGTTCGGCTTCCGTCGGGAAGTCGTCTGGCTGCAGCCACCTCAAAGTGTTACGTTCATCTTTCAGGTCATTTTTCAGGCAAAATTTTTATTCCCGAGACCAAAACTTGTTTTTAACGCATGTTAAACTGATTTATCTCGGATTCTGGCGTGGTCGAACTGACGTGCGATGTGCCGCTTCGATTGAGCCAATTAAAAAGCTCGGAAGATGTTGACTCTCTTACGAAAAGAGGGACAAAAGCCCCTACGCATGTGCTTCAGGAATCATTCTCAACAAATATAATGGCAAAATTCAGAGAAATGAGAGCAGGGACCTTTATGGGAAAATCCTACCATTCGATTCAGTAATTGGATGCGAGGTTTTTCCTATAAAGAATCCTGACTTTATTTTTTAGAATTTTACCAATTTCTCAGTTGAAAATGATTTGTAAGCTTACGGGGAGGGGCTATCGTCCTTCTGTAGGTAAAAATGAAAATTCTGCTGACATATTTCACGCAATAGATGCGACATATCACACGCTAGCTCACGAATCACCTGAAATGAGATTGGAGTAAAAGGCGCGTTAGTGCAGTTTTTTTTTTTTTTTTTTTTTTTTTTTTTTTTTTTTTTAAAAAAATTGAGATATTGATGATATCAAGTAAAACTAGTTTTGAGTCATATCCTGTAAAAAATTTGCTCCCAAATTCCAATTTTTAAGCATCAAAAAGTATGAACTTTTTTCCTGCCGTAAGGATCCATGTAATTACAAAACTTCGAACTCGTATTTCTCGGACACCCGTAAGTGCAATCTGTGATGAGCCTCGAGACTCATTAGACCATGCGCTAACCGTGGCCCATACAGAAATCAACTACCCTATCAGGCCAAACAGTGCACAGGTAGGCACAAACCCAGGGATCGTGGCTCGGATCGCCGCGTGCCTTCCCAGCTGAAGAACAAAAGGCTACCCTCGCCGCAGTCAGACCTAATTACTTTCGCTCGATTACCCATTTCACTGTCACGCTGAGATCCACCAAATTTTCAAAAAAATTGTTTCGCATGTATTTAGCAAGTGTTTCCTTACTTTCCGTTAAAATACGAATAAAAAGAGGCCTCATTTCTAAAAATCGGCCGAACAGAAGAGAAGTTACAGTTCGAAATCCGAAGAGATACAAAAAAAACTCGGATTTCAACGCAAAAAATGAAAGGAAGGAAAAAATGAGAAACATATATCACAATTGAAAATCATTTGGCTCAGAATGTTACAAGCAATTCCATTATCTAAGAGAGCACAAATTGTGGCAAAATTTCAAAAAAAAATTGGTCCGAGTTACGAGGGGAGAGGGTCAAAGAGGCTAAAATCCCATCTAACTTTTGCCGTTTTCCTGCAGAATTGATGACGAGAGCATATATTTGTTATTCACGGATGTCTCAATCAACATATCGATACATACGTATTTTTACACGTAGAATTGACTTTCCACGTTAGGGAGTCGACATATCGACGGTGTAGATAAGTCGGCAATCACATAACTCGGTTTGCGACGTCCTGTCATACTTCATTTTTTAACAGAGAACTACTCAACGGCGATTCTTTAAAACTTCCGTGATTTTTTCTCTCCGTGCGAAGAAAATTCTGCAAAAACTTCAAGAAATGATGTCAATTGGTTCTCCTTTAAAAAAATGACGTAGAGGTGGAGATTTTCAGACACCGCAAACGAAGTATGTGATTGCCGACTTACACCGTCGATTTTTTTCGATTTTATATGGAAAATTTATAGTTTTTTCGGATTAAAATTAGTTACTGATTCACGAAAAAATAAATGCATCATGACTAAAGCATATTGATTTTCACATTGCACTCATGGAATTGATTTATAAAGTCAACGAGTGGGGATATCGACTTGGTATAGCGAGTTTTTGCGATTTTTTTACGGCAGATCGGAGGACTTTTGGGATGTAAATTTTTAACTTTCAACTCCCGAATGAATGTAGAATTAGACATGGCTGACTATTCAGTGGCGAAAGTTGAAATCCCGATTTTTTTGTAAAAACGTCGCCAGCGGAAGTTCTAAAATCGCTCCGATCGGTCTGAAACTTTACAGGAATTATTTCCTTATGAATTGGCACCTATTGGAAACCGGGTAGCTGAACTTTAACTTTTTGTTTGGAATACAAATAAGCCGCACCCTAATGCCTCAATCCTCGACGCAACGGCAAGAAACCAAATAAGAAAGGAGCAAGGACTACGGTGAATTTCTAGCCGAAATCGCCGTGCAGATTCCCCTCCCTTAGTCCGCACACCCCTACGGTGGAAAGTGCCGCGCTGCCAAAATGTGCATTTTCCCTAATTTTCGGCGGAGCCGTTGAGCAAGTTTCGAGTCGGTCGAAACTTGCTCAGCGGGTCGACAGAGTCGTTAGCGGATGAAACTCGGCTCCCGCACAGGACCTGAGCAGGTAAGGTGGCGGCCACTGGCTCAAGTGCAACGATTTCGGTCAGCGGGGGAGCCCACGGTGACCCGTGCTCTGAGTTTCGCACAACGGCACACTCCTATCCGTGCAAAACTCTACGGCGACGGCGCGAGTCCATTATTTGAGTCGGACTCAAGAAACTTGCTCAGGGTCCCTGCCGTCAACCCGTTAGGCAGTCGAATTACCGCTATGTAACACCCCGGTTTCATTTCCGGCTTCGGGTTTGATGCGCAGAAAGTGGGTTACTAGTCTTGCGAGCCATTTTTTAATACATTGTTTACCTTTTTTTTTTGCTAATGTATAGAAAACACCTTCAGGAGCACCGGGCATATTTTTGTCACCGTGGCGCGGATCCAAACCCTCGCTCATCAAATATTTGTTTTATCAATTTTTTTGGTTTGTTTTCTGATCTGAAGTTGCGAGCCCGAGCATGCTATGTGTATCCGAGCTATTGCCAACTGACTATGCCAGGTGACGGAAAGTAGGCTGAACGAAATATGTTTTGCAGTTTTTGAGTGTGTTTTGGCAATATTTAACATGATCGGTTGTACCAGAAGCTAGTTCCTCTTCTAGCGTTTTGAATGTTAATTTTGAATGACTCTGCGAGTGATTAAGAGTGTTACCAGTGGCGAGAAGAGAATGATCGATTATCGAAATTTTCCCGTTTGAAGCTATAGTAAAGAATCGATTATTGAGGTGTTCTTTGCGAATACCTAGTTTATCGATCCTTTTCCATAGATGTAAATGGTAGATCAATCGAGATATCGCAAAGCACGCCACGCCACTGAGTGTTACCCAAGTAACACAAAAATCGTAACGAAAAATCGCGACTTTGCTTGAAAGTCCCTGTTCGAAGGAAGAGGAGGGAGGAAGATGAAGACATAGAGGAGGGTAGAAAAAGAGACGGAGAGAGGAATGAAAAGGACACTGAAGAAAGACAAGGATTCAAAAAAGAAGACGGAGGATAAATATTATGGAAAAGGAGAAAAGAAAGGTGGAGAAAAATGAAGAGAAGGAGGAGAGATAGGAGGTAATGGAAGAGGGAGAGAACCGTAGGAGGCGAAAGGAGAGCAAGATGATAAGAAAAGGAAAGCGGGGGAAAGATAATACGGTATACGTACACGTAAATCAGTAAAATGAATAAAAAAATTGTATTTTTTAAATTGAAAATCTCCTCTTTGGAGATTCGCGTTTCAAAGGGTTCGCCCTAAAATCTTTCAAAGTCCCTCAAGATCTTTGAGAACAAATTCATCTTATACTGCCTTAGGGATCAGTCAATGCTGAATAAATAATAAAATAATTCGTAAGAAGAGGAACAAATTTGCATTTTTTAAATTTAAAATCTCCTTTTTGGAAATTTTTTTGCGTTTCCAAGGGTTCGCCCCAAAATATTTCAGTCCTTCAAGATCTTTGAGAACTTTATCTCATACTGCCTCAGGGATGAGTCAATGCTGAAAAATTAATACAAAAATTCGTAAGAATAAGCACAAATTATACAATCCATTCACTTTTTTCAAGAAGAAAATGTTGAGCCAGAATACAGCCGTTCTAAGGAAAAAGCGTCGTATGAAAATTCGAGAGTAGCCAAATATCCTTCGATAAAATGTTTCCTTTTCAGGAAAATTACGAATATTTTTGCTTGAAATTTTCAGAAGTTTTAGAAACAAATTATAATTTTCCTGAAAATTAGTAATTCGCCAGGGAAAATTTGGCAGCGCCTGGAGGTTCATACGGCGTTCTTCCTCAGCACGGCGGAATAGGACGTGGAGTTAAGCTTGTGCGTATCACATATCCGCAGCTTTCATTTTAAAAGCTCCGAGCTGCCAATCCTGGAGGTCGAGGATTTCCCTCCTCCCCTCCGCTCCGCCATCACCCCCTCTCGGCTGGGGCGCGAGTCGTCGTGAATATTTGAATGCGGTTTATCTCCGTCCCTTGTCCACGGGGATCTATCAATATTTCGCCGTGCGCTGCGGTGGAGTCACCCGCCACCCGCTCTCTGGAGTCGCTTTGAGTCAACGGTCACACAACGACATGTTTATTTTATTCCGAGCTCGCCTCCAGAACGTTACAGCTTCCTCTCTCGCCCTCAAGTGTGGATTCCGCCCCGATCTCGAGGAGGATCTGTCAGCGCATTCGTGGAAAAAGAAAAAAAAAACCGGGAAAATAAAACATTCGGTTGGTTTAATCATCTGCACTGAAAAAAAATTCTCGGCGTTTTTACCAAGGTCCGTAGGTACCTTTACCATCTCACTTTTTTTACCAATTATTGGTAATTTTACCAAGACAGACTGGTAAGCTTACCTAAAAACCGGTATTTTTATTGTTTTTTTTTCAGGTAAGAATACCACTTTTATTGGCAATCAATTCCCGGTAACTTTGCCATTTTATCTCGGTAATTCTACCATAGTCGATAAAAAATATTGGCGTTTTTACCAAGGTCCAGTGAAATTACCTAGAAAGTTCAATAATTTCACCGAGATTTCTCGGTAAAATTACCAATTCCATAAATGGTAATTTTACCAAGAAAAAACTGGGATCAAATAGAATCCTGAATTCTTGGTAATTTTGCCCTTCTCTTAGTAAATACACCGAGATTTTTTTTCAGTGTGTCAGCGCATTCGTGGAAAAAGAAAAAAAAACCGGGAAATAAAACATATTCGGTTGGTTTAATCGTCTGTGCAACGGAAGGACGCCGTAAACGACATTTCATATTTTTTGGAAACAATGTATCATGCCAGAAACATTTGAGTACCTTCGGACAATGTTTTTACAGAATTCTTTCGCAAATACTATCAAAAACTTAACCTGAAAAGAGGTGCATGGGTACAACAGTTTTTATTTTAAAAAGTCTTAAGTTACAAAAACGAGGGAAAATCTTAATGGATTTACGGCGCTCTAGCTTTGCACGGCGGTCATATTCTGTAATATAAAATCATAAGAGGATCGCATAGCACTTGCGGCGCGATGCGTTTTGAATGGTTGGTCCGCGAAGCGGTCAGGAGGTGCGCATCCTCCAGGTATTATTATTTATTTAAAGGTCATTTTATGTGTCGCTAGAAATAGTCGGTCAAATTGCATACCCCCCAAATTGAAGGAAAACCGAGGTTTTTTATCGTTTTCCCACCGTTTGAACTCGACACACATTCGTTTTACATACATTACTACTTGCAGGGACAATATTTGGAATACGTTTCGCAATGAAGAACCACTAGCTCGGGCTCTTCCATAAAACACCTCTAGGGAAACCAATAGCATAAATGTTGTTCCTAAAATGAATCATAAATAATTGTTCCTTATTGTAAAATTTAGTCCATGTATCAGAGACCCCGCAATGACAATCCAGCAATGTAATCGCGTGCAGCAAAAGTTAAATTCGGGGGTCAACGCTACTTTTTTGTTCGCTTCGTCCATAGCTTTGTCTATCAAATTAAATAATCAGTCCGCAGATTGGAAAGAAAACACGGGCGCTTTAGAGCAAGCCAGAGTAACAGAAAGCGCTTAACGTGGTAGCTGGTAGCCAAGGGCAATTGATTAAAAGGGTTGTAAAGTCAAGCGTTCACTATTCTGAAAACGCGTTAACCGGTAAAATTGCATAAGGAATAACCTAAATCCGAGGTCAAGCCTTGTTGAGAGGTCCTGATTAGATCGGTTTCGAGTCCTTTTGACCTCCTTCGGAGTGCGCGTGGCTGTCTGAGGAGTGACACCCTTACCTCGTTGCGAATCAACAATCTTATCTGACCAAGATCAGAATGTAAATAATGCCCTGCACATGAGTGCTCGAATGGGCTTATCCGACCGTTCCATCAATTACAAGTGCAGATATATTCCAGTCCACTCGCTACCCTGCCACTCCGGTCCGAATGATACCCTCCAGCGACCTGTAAAGGGTGTGTTTAGCTCATTAAAAGGATGAACTATTTCATTGGAAAATCAGTCGATTTAATTTCTTGGAATTTCTTGATTTTTCTTCTTTATTAGCAAAATATTCCATAGAAATTTCAAGTTATATAATTAACCTATTCCTCTTCGAAAACATAAAATAGGAGCAGAAATTTTGAAATACCGCAATAGAGATACGTGGTTTGGCACTGATGACCCAAAACTTTACATGTTAAGATAGGATTTTTTATTTCATCCATTAAATACAAAATTCGGATCGAGGGAAAGGCTAGAAAAACTAAAATTACCAGAGGTAAAATTGTTCAAAAGGACTCCATAGTCTGTATATCATGAATATCATTTACGTTGATCGCGGTCGAGAAACACGGACCCTCCGGCAACCGGTATTAGGGCACCGAGGTCACCTCGGTGACCCCTCACCTGCAACGACACGGGGACAATCGGGGACATCGATGCGAGATAAAAACGCGAGGCTGCGACAGGAGCAAAACTGGATCAACAAGCGAACCACCGGGATGAGGTCAGGTGACCACTGGCGGGGTCGTGGAGCTTGACCCGAGGATGCTGCGGCTGTCGCGGGTCAAAGGTGAGCGTCCACGGACCGGTCCAGCGCGTGTGATCCCTGATCCGAGCCAGGGATGCTGCTACTCCTGTTGACACACTTTTTAAGTCCCCTCTGGTCTAATTATGAGAGTCAAGCACTTTGATCTCCGCTTCGAACCTGCTCCAGCTCGGCGAGCGCGTGTTGGTCGCCCCTATTTCAGTTGAGACGGGTTTTCAGGACGAAATGTTTTTTCACGGATGGATTCAAAGTCATATGGGATGATTTGGACCGCGTTAAACAGAAAGGAATCAAGCCACATCAGCTATTGCCAAATTTAATCGGCTAATTTAATTTTTTACATGAAAACAGTTGTGCGGATTTTCGTGCAAATTTCAGTGAATTTTCTCCATAGTACGAAGCGAATTCCTTAACATTTCCAAAGGGATCCGCACAAACGTTTTCTTGTAAAAAAAAAAAAAATTTGCTCAGTTAAAATTGGCAGTAGCTGATGTGGCTTGGTTTCTTTCTGTTAGACGGGGTTCATTTGAAAAGCATGAATGGATTCACTGGAAAAAAAACACATTGGATCTAGAATCCACACTCTTGAAAACATTGACAAGAAAAGGACTCTTGATTCAATCAGATTTAAGCTTAAACCAAAAGGAAATCCGCTCAAATTAAGAGGTTTGGTTCTTGATTTAAGCCTAAATCTGATTGAATCAAGAGTATTTTGTCTTGTCGATGTTTTTAAGAGTCTGGACTCTAGGTCCAATGTGTTTTTTTCCAGTGTTGCATTCAGCAAAAAAGAATCAGCGCAATTACAATGTTGAAAAAATGTTGCTTTTTCATTATTGTCTAAAAAATCTCCCAGAATAGCAAATAGTTTTGGCTGCCCAATAAAAAATTGTTGATTTTAAAGGAAAATAATCGTGTAAATTTTAATACTGTACTTATATTAAGTATCGTCAAAAGAAAAAGAGAAGTTGCACCATTTTGAAAACACTGTAGTCACGCTGGTTCACTTTTGCTAAATGCGATCCAAGTGAACTACATTCATGAGAATATACGAAAAATTAAAACATTCATTTTCACCGAGGGATTCTTCGCACAAAGAGAAGGAATAGGAAGAACTCTGATTGAAAATGTTGCATCGCAAGAAAAAAATGTTTCAAGGAGCCTCTTACCTACCATAAAAATGTATAAAATGTGAAGTTCTTACTTTTTTATTGATGGCGAAAGTCGGCGAGTGCGTATCTTTGATTATGACGCAAAAAATCTGAGCTCATGTTTTATTAATTTATTATGATTTTTTTCTTTTAAGAAAACTAGTCAACAGTTTTTCTTGAGATCTTTAGTTAATTTTCTGCACTTGTTTGATAAAGCCTGAATTTTGCAATTTGGAACTACAATTTCTGACTCATGTATGAAAACACCCACCTACATAGGGAAACTACTGGCACACGTATTTATAACGAGCTAGAAACTTGTAGTTCCCAATTACAAAATAGGGTCCAATTACACAAATCATGGAAATATATTAACCGGCATAGTTGGGAAAGCCTCAATACTAAAACTCTTCATTTGAGAATTCAAGCGCATTGCAAAGGGATTTTTTTGAGCAACAGACCGCGACAATAAATCCAACTGTTTTGACGTATTAAATTACACAATAAAGCGAACAAGTGATTTCACTCACTTAACCCTCTCGAATAATTGACAGCTCAATACCTCCCTCCGCGCTCGAAAAACACCATTTTCACCCCAAAACACGGCCCCGTTTTTTCATCCGAAACCTTATTCGATTAATTTTTTTCCCTTCTCGAGTGGGAATGTGTGATACGGCCGGCCGGGGCGAGTAACAAGTTAACGCGAAAAAAAACCTACCCGCTGTGAAATTTCAAAGGGAGTGTCATCTCAGATTGCCGGCCCTTCTCCGCTCCATGCGAAATAGATATCCCTGTTTTTTATGACCGTGTGAAGGTTTACCCCTCGCCGCTAATTTTTCGGAATCGCCGCATTACAGCACAAATCCACATCCCACCGAAATTAATTAGGGTCCTTTCATTGCAGTCCGACCTGCCTCCGTTCCGATTTCCTTCTTATTTACGGCGCTCTTCAACTCTTGCTTATTGTTACGTTTTGTGTTATTTTTTGCTCATCGTGAAGGTCGTTTTGAGTGCGTTCTATCTTTTGTGGTTCGCAAAGCGTTGCTTCTACTCCGGAGGACGAAACTTGTGACTTTGGAAGAGATCTTTTATTGTTCCTTTATTTTCTGGGAATTAAAAATTAAATAATTGTAATCCTTCAAACGTGCCAAGATAAGTTTGATTCTTTGTGTTATTTCATCTCTTATAGGGACGAGGATGGGAATTATAGTCGTCCCTCTGACTTATGTCTTATGACTTATGACTTATGACTTATGCGTCCTTATGGACGCATCTCGATTTCCGCATAAGCCCCAGAGAGCGTGGTTTTATACGTAAAACAGGGCTTACTTGGAAATTGAGATACGTCCTTACGTCAGAGGAACGTCGTTGTGTGACGCGGTGTGGGAAAACACCTGTTGGAGGCATCATTTATCTATATCCAAATCCTTAAGGCAAAAATGGACCACCAGACAAGGCACGAATTCAAGCATTCTAATGCATGTCTTTAACCAGAATTCTTTCTTAACCAGAATTTCACGTAGAACACGACTTGCGCAAGGGAAATTAATGAAACCAACTGCTAACGAAGATATTAACGTTTTTATTTTACATTGGTTACGAGGAATTTGAACTGCCCGCTCACAAAAAAGTCAAAGCTCTACGTTAGTCAAATCGCGCACTACAACGGTTTCGGCAATCTTCTCAATCGCGCAATGTTCCTTCCCACCATGAGTTGTTCAAACTTTAAGCAATTTGCTACAGCTGAGCCAAAGCGTCAAGATTGAGGTTGCCAGATTTTTATATCGCAGAGACTGTCATGATAAACGTTTAGCGCGCGATGTGAATCACGCAGAGCATTGAGTTTTCATGAGCGGGTGGTTTGAATGCACGCATCAAGAATCATTAAATATCTTCGTAAGAAGTTGATTTCGGTAATTTTTGTTGGGCGCATCGTATTTTACGTGAAATTTTGATTTTGAAACATGTATCAGGATGCTGAAATTCGTACCATGTCTAGTGGTCCATTGATAAATTTCTGCCATTTCCTTGGAATTTTGAATGTAGAAAAAAATTGATTTTGAAAACTATCATTAGTACCAGGGGCCTTTTGCCGCTACGCTGCCGACAACCAATGCGGAAGAAAACAACATACGTAAAAAGTCGTAGAACAACCGTGTTCAAGTTATCTCGGAGATTAATGGATTCAAATACCGTCAATGTTTTATTTTTGATCAATGTTTTTAAAAGAATACACACTGTAATTCTAATGAGTTTCCGCAAATTTTCCTGAGTGATTTAAAATAGATAAATGAAAATTTGACTTAAAACGCATAATATCCGAAATCCAAGCTCAGATTCGGATTCTTCGTGAGAAATCGATGCAATTTCATGTATCATATGTCACCATTCATGAAGGAAAGAGAGTAACGTGTGAGTGTAGATACTAACATATCAGTCCGACGTGGCAACATGGGTGATTCGGAGTGGGTCAGCTGATGAGTAAGAAGAAGTTTGTTTTCTCGGAAACGGACGAACCAAATGCTTGACGCAGGCGCCTGGCGGCGTAACTCAAACGTTTGAATTCTGTGCCTACTTCCGCATACCGGCCGGTTTTGATAGAATCTTTACGCCTACGATTACCCTCTTTTCTTTATGCTATGGTAACATATGATACATGAAATAGCATCGATTTTTCACGAGAAAGCCGAATCTGAGCTTAGCTTTTGGATATGATGCGTTTCAAGTTGAATTTTCTGAATTTGAAATTTTAAGACGGCGGACGTAGCCTAAATTGATACATCGGCTCCCATTCCATCGATTAAATTCGAATTTTTAGTCTAATTTCGAAAATTCGATAAACCAAGGTGGCGGGCGTGGCCTAAAACGCTATCTCGGTTCCTGCTCGTCGGATTTTCGTAAAACTTGGTGCCAAGGGGAGGGGGGGGGCGGAAAGAAATTTTCAAACACTGCAATCGATATGTCGCAGGTAAATAGTAAAATTAGGCATTTTGTCAAATGCCTAGGCAAATAGTCAAATACTAGGGGGATAAGCCCCCTGACCGCTACGCGGTCCAACCCCCTGAAGGCGCTCCGCGCCATCAATGGGCCGCTAAGCGGCCCTATTTTTGCCCTCCTATCAGTGTTAGTTTTATTTTTCCCCTCAAAAACTACGATATGAGGTACACTTTACTTTTAGAATGAAATAATTTTTGGTTTTGATGAATATTTTAGTTCGTTTTAATGGGTTTTTTTAAATCAGTGAAAAATTTAACATCGTCCGAGTTTCTGAATTGTTGTAATAAATACCCTTTAATTATCATTAAAACCGAGCAGAGTCAAGAATAATTAATTGCGCGAAGTCATATAGTTTTGCGGCGACTTTACCGTCGCCCGAGCCAGGGACGGGAAAAGGAATACGCTCCACGAACATATTATTACACGCTTATCAGTCACACAAGGTGGGTTGAATATGAATTCTTGAAAATTTATCAACATACTTTCCCTAATCAGCCCATATCTGATTGCTTTCTTTGGTGACTCAATGTTGGTAAAGCGTAAAAAATTGACGGGGCAGACTACTAACAAAATACTTTAATTGAGTTATCTGAGATGGTGACCTTCATAATCAACAAGTTTATAATTTGCACTAACGCATTCTGTAGTTCAATGAGCCCACTTAACCGAGTAGCATCAACCAAAAACAAGATAGGTGAAGCGCAAGCGCACTCTTTGGTGCAATGAGTCAACTTGATGGAGCAGTTTACCATCAATTTTGTCTCGGTGAACAGATTTGTAATAGCTAGTAGCAAGTAATTGAAAATGATCGATTTCCCTAAAGACGTCGTGGACAATACAATGCCGTTGGTTATTCTATCATTTTTTTCATGTATATGGCATCAACTTTTAATTAACAAAACCAAGATGGTTATCCGCGCACAGTCATTTTTTTCCGTGTGGAAAAGAACATTCACAATTTTCTCAGTAAATTCGGTGTTTATCGAGGGAAACGTGGCGAATGTTCCCGAATGTTTTTACGGCGTTTTTCTCTAGGACGGCAATACTGCCGTGCTAAGGAAGAACGCCGTATGGGCCTTCGGGCGTTGCCAAATTTCCTCTCATAAATCATGAACTTTCGGGAAAATTTGTAAACGTTTTCCTCCAATTTTTCAGATAATTTTGTTCGCAATTTCACCTTAATTTCCTGAAAATTCCGAGGAAACATTTCCACAGTTTCCTTCAAAAATAAACATTTAATTGAAGGAAATTTGGCAACCCTCGAATGTTTTTACGGCGTTTTTCTCCCGGACGGCAATATAGGCACTCGACCTTTTCCGATAAACCTCGTAGTTGAGCAAAGTGCCTTTGAAGCCTTTGAAAAAAAAAAAAAAAAAAAAAAAAATATCCACAGTTTTCTTTAAAAATAAACATTTCATTGAAGGGAATTCGGCAACTCTCGAATGTTTTCCGACGTTTTTCTCCAGGACGGCAATACAGGCACACGACCTTTTCCGATAAACCTCGTAGTCGAGCAAAGAGCCTTTTCGGAGGAGGGACACCGACGCGAATTTTCCGGCGACATGCAACGGCACCCATAAATACTAGGGATTTTCGGACTTCATTAGGAGTCCCCCGGCACCCCGCCGACCCGGCACCCACTGTCCCTCCCGCGACGCGGACGTCCGGGGCATAAACCCGGCTATTTAGCATCAACCATGAATCCAAATATTAACTCAGGTGAACCCGGGGGAGGATTTCATTATCGGGGACAGGGACACCGGGGCCGGACGGGTAAAAAACCCGGGGATCCCGTTATTAATTAAACGTGAAAGAGGGCTTAAGACGCGTAATACAAACACGGCCAGGCTCGAAACTTCGCCTGTCCCTTCCTGTCCCCGCCGCCGCGCCGCGCCGGGCCGCAACCGCCGCCGGAGTATAATATCTAATGAAAACCCCCGGTTTCCGTAATCCCTGCCATCCCTGCCGGCGCTGCTCTGCATGTCCCCGATGTATTAAAAACACGAATCAATATCCCCGCTATAACGAGGACCGCGGCCCACCGAGACCAACCCCCCTCCCGCTACCCTCTCGTTTCTTACCTTCGTCCCGTCGCATCCCTGGGTCCGTAATACTTCCCCGCAAATCGCCTTTATCCGGGACTATCCTCTTTGCTCCTCATCAGGGATGGAAAGGTTTGAAGTTTTCATCCCGTCCGGAGCCTCGGTTCGCGGATCCGGGAGCTTAGCGCGGGGAGGGGGAGGAGGGAGGGGGGGGGGGCGGCTATCGCATCGCGGTATGAATGGATGAAAAATGAGGGTGGGTACCTTTGCGGATCCAATTCGGGTGCAGAATGGAGATTTATTCAATTAATTGGACGAAATTTGACGGAATGGATTCAATTTTTTCCTCTTTCGGGAAGGGAGGGGAAGATGTTTGCTACCCCGATCATACTGACGTGCTAAGGAAAAATGCAGTATGAGCCTTCAGGTGTTGCCAAATTTCATTTGATAAAATATGATTTTTCGGGGGAATCTATGCATATTTTTCCTCGGATTTTCCAGAGAATTTGATTCGCGATCAGATCTAAATTATCTGAAAATTTCTATAGGAAATATTCATAACTGTCCTTAAGAATGAACATTTTATTGGAGGAAATTGGGCTACTCTCGAATGTTCATATGGCAAATATGATTAAGGGGAAAAGACACTTTTCAATTGAAACATGCTTAAACAGAGACTGGCCTTTGAAACACGGGATAAAATGGAGTAGGTGAACACAGTTCTGCCGTGTCCAAGAAAACCACCATAACAGAATTCGAATGTTGCCAAATTTTCTTCAACGAAATATTAATTCTAAAAGAAAATGTATAAACATTATTCATCAAAAGTTGTAGAAAAAAACCCATTAAATAGTGAGTAAAATTTTCCGCATAAAATTAATTGAAAAATATATATAAATTTTCGTTGAAATTCCATTCATATGGGTAGAAATTCAGCCAATTCCGGTTGCTCACACGATGTTTTTCCTTAGCAAGGCAGTTGCGACGGGCGTATAACGGACAACTCGGCACAGGACGGTGAGGGCGGATTTCTCGTTGGCATTCCAGCAGTTAATCTGCCCAAAGGCTAGAGTTTACGGACTTAGCGTCGTGTGGCATTTTCGAGTGGTCTGCTTAACGTCGCGCTTAGTGAGGCACCTCCCCCTCCCACCCCATTCTCTTACAACCCCCCCACGCCCCGCGGAACTTTCAACCGCTGCTTCCAAATCGTCGTAGAATAGATCGAGACTCCGTACAGAAATTAAGTGTTCATAGAAACTTTAATGTTTATAATGTTGCGCAATGTTTTAATGTTTTTAACCTTATCTAGACGTATGTTTTAATCTCTCTCTATTCTATTCGTATGTTCGTGTGCTGTATCGAAAATGTTATGTAAGAATACGTTTTTGCTTTTATTCGGACGGAATTAATTGTCTGTAGAATAAGATTTTGCTCCCATTCGGGAGGAATTTTAGTAGGAATTTTCCGGCCGATTTTTCCTAGTCCTCTTTTACTGATTTTTGTGATTTAAATTCCAATACTGCGGCGAATTTTTCAAAATTCCATCTGCACTCGTAGATCACATTCTTGCTTCATCTTACAATATCTGTGTCGGGATAGTATTGCCATTTCAATCTTTGCACCACAAAAAATTGTGCCGCAACCGCATCGGTCAGCGAGTTTTAGGCTTTTTTGGTAGCCCGTGTTTGACGAGTCTTTAATGAAGTTATGATTGGTCAATAACTAAATTTTAATAAAGTAACACAATTAACTCCTGAAGAATTCTTACATGAGGTTTGTTAGTTTGTTTTGGTCTGAACCAACAGTTCAATCCTCTATCGAATGATGTAGTCACTAAATCAGTCTAAACTCTCTCCATATGGGTACATCTCGGAATCCTAAAATGGGATCTTTCCTGCATTATCCGACAAGACTGGACCCCTCCCCCTCCCCCTCCCCCTGCCGGCTCTGATAAACGGACAATGCTAAATTGTCTCGGAGGCTTCTCCGGGAGAGCCATTGCAGAAGATCTGAACCGAAAAACCACTTCCAACTCGGGAACTTTGTCGATCACAGTCCTGCAACTTTCGCAGTCCCATTAAGTCCCCGCTGGAAACTTTGTTTTTATTGGAGTCAGTTTTTGACAGAGCCTCCGTCCCGGACCCGGGTCTCGGAATTTCCGCTCCAAGACTTTAAATCATCATTTCCCCCGTGGCCTGGCCCCCAGCCTCGCGGACTCGCTCATCCTTGATCGTCATATCCTCGCCCTCCTCACATAAGGGCGTAACTACATTCTGCAATGAGCTTTGTTACCCGTGCAAGTTAATGCCAATCCGGGCTCATGTCTGTTTACAGTTACGCTCTTTTGGAAGTCGGAAGACGATATCTCCACATCGCTCGCCCGGACTCACTTACAGCGCCCGAGTTAAACGACGATGTCGAATTCGGGGAGGATTCGTGCCCAGTTCGATTGTCCCAGTTTTCCGTCCGAAATGCAAGGATGAGGCGTAAATATTTGCTCTTCGGAGTTCAATTTTTCGAGTTTTAAAATGGAGAATTTACAGGTGTCTGAAATTTGATGAATTCTGTGTTTAAATGGACGTTACCAGGTGAGCTGAACACGAGGATATCCTTGGTTCATAGATTGGACAATTATTGGAGGAGATATGACAAAATGATCTAATCTACTAAAACACATGCGTTTAAATGGGAATGCCGTCAGATGACGTCACTAGTTGGCCCATTTTCTCACTTTTAAATCTATTTTTATACTATTTCCCATACCCGAAAAAAGTAATTAAAATTACTGCAAGATCAACTCTTTAGGCACTTTCAGATGAAGCAATTAAAAATTTGCGTGCAGATTCTCAAGTTAGGTGATAGGGAGGATAGCTGTGTGGGGTTTGTAAAATGGACGTGTTTCTGCTAAATGGAACTAAGTGCAAGAGGATAAGGAAGGGGAGTGCGGGTTACATTGGCGGGTGTTGCAGACCACAGTGCTTTTCCATGGCGCTTACTTACGTTTAGCATATTTCCCTATCCGAGATTCTAAAATCTTCAAATGGAACTAAAATTTGCGCTCAGTTTTGTTTCCAAATGTGTTTTTGTCTGTGAACGTAAGCTCTTTCAACTTCTTAGTGGCTCAAACAGGGCCGAATTGAGGGGGTGGCCACATGGTCCGCGGCCCATGGCGGCAAAATGTAGGGGGCGACAAATTTTGCAATCTTTTTGAATGTAGGTATCAAAAAAAGAGAGGACAAACGAGAAAAGACGTCAAAATCTCTCATTTCCTCAGAGTAAAAGTATAGTAATTTCTAATTTTGTCGTTTCCCGGCGATACAAGAGGCAACACCTTCAATTAGTCGAGTTAAGAGAGAAACCAAACACGCAATTTGACCTGGAACGGAGCGGCGCGGCGGTCAGCATGAAATGCATAGCGCCTACAAGACTGCATGAATACTTCACGCATTGCGTCAAACACACTGCGCTCAGAAGCGGTCGGCTGGAAACGCATAGCGTCTGCAAGACTGCATGAATACTTCGCGCATTGCGCATTGCGCCAACACAGTGCTGTCGGCGCGGCGGTGGAAGTTAAAATTTTTAACCACATTTATGTTTGTTCTTTCATAATTTTTTCGTTCGTTTTTTATAAATGGAAGACCTTGTCCAAACAGGGATGGGTTTATGGAACTGAACTTTTGTTAGTGTTGACAGGACTTTCACAAAAAATGTACCCAACACGAGTAAACGCGTCCCATACACCCCTCCCCCACCGGCACGTTCACTTGATGGTTTTTATAGATCGTAATCGACGGATCACACGGGTGAGATTATATTCATATCGATTGGTTCAATATGTAACCACAGCCTCAAAAGTCAATTTAGAAATCTGAGGTAACGGGTCTTATGTGATTGAATTTTTACTCTCTGGCAATGAAAAGTGAAATTGTTAGGAATTTTCTCATTTTCAGCTTTTGCAAATAACTAAAATTTTGTTGAGGTTAATTTTTGTTTGAGGAAATTTGGCAACCCGCGAATGTTCATACGGCTTTTTTCCTCAGCATGGCAGAATACGAGGAGCGCGGGGGCGGGAAAAAGAGGAGCCCGGGACCGGAGTTGAAAAGAGGTTGACCCCGCGACAACGTCGACTTATACCATGAATCAAGGCACCGCGTCCCGGAATCATACTTCCCGTAGACACTAAAAGAAAAATGTGGTAGTATGCTAAATCTCACTATCGCTAACTGACAGGCAAATGACATGCTTTTCCCCCCAGTATTAATAGCTCCGCGACGAACATCCTCCCTCAGCACCCTCCCCCACGGCCGGGCTCTTATCGCTCGGTGCGTCCGCGGAGCACAAAAAATATAACCTGTTCCCGGGCGCATCCCAGCGTAATTCCATCGCCCTCCCTACAGAAGGGCAGATCTCGATTTTAACGTGAGCCCTACGCTGCGTATAACTAAACGTTTCCGCGGCTCATGCGGGAGTAAAGATGCGCCTTTACTATACACTGCCGTTCTAAGAAAGAACGCCGTATGAACAGTCGAGAGTTGCCAAACTTCCTTCAATAAAATGCTAAATTTTGAGAAAATTTATGAATATTTTTCCTTGAAATTTTCAGGAACTTCAGATGAAATCGCAAACAAAATTATCTGAAAAATCGGAGGGAAAATATTCATAAGTTTACCAGGAAATTCGTGTTTTATCAAAGGGGATTTGGCAACGTCTGAAGGTTCATACGGCGTTTTTCCTTAGCACGGCAGTAGGGGCGAGGATTTATGCCTCAGCGGCCGGGGAAAAAATCATAAATAAATACGCGGCTCAATTTTTTGGTCAACTAAGTTTCCCGCGGGTCGGGGGCGGGGGAAATTCATACGCAGCGGGTCTTTACACGCGTGAGTAGTCGTGAAAAGGATAAGAAAGCGAAAGGGCGAAGGAGCAAGGATTGGATGCGGGGGGGGGGGGGGAAGGGCCGCGACCCCCCGCGAGCTCTGGCTGGCCTATGGGCGCCGGCTCACCGGCTGGCTATATTTCCCTCTTTTCACTACAAAAGATCGACGAATGAATCGCGAGTTTTTGATCCACAGTAAATTGGATGGCTTTTAGAAACGCTGAGTCGACGGCCAAAGCTTCTTTTCATCCTCTCCGCCTCCTTGTCCACTCCTTTCTCTCGTCCCATCTCTCTCCACCTCCCTTCTCATCCTTGCCTCGCTCTGTCTCTCTTCCACAACCTTCTCCTGCCTCGCTCCGTCTCTTTCCATCTCCTTTCCGCTTCCTCGCTATGTCTCTCTCCCACAACCTTCCCCTTCCTCTCTGTCTCTCTTCTACAACATTCCCCGTCCTCGCTCCGTCTCTCTTCCGCAACTTTCCCGTCCTCGCTCCGTCTCTTTTCCACAACCTTCCCCGTTCTCGCTCCGTCTCTCTTCAACGACCTTCCCCTGCCTTGCTCCGTCTCTTTCCAACTCCTCTCCGCTGCCTCGCTCTGTCTCTCTTCCACAACCTTCCCGCTATCTCTCTCTACCGCTTGCCCATCCGGAGCGGCGCGTCCGTGCCGTGTTTTCCCTCTCGAACTCACAAGGGACCTGGCTGCAGTACCATTATGAGGCTTAGAGTCGCTTTCTGCCTCTGCAGACCCTTTCCGATCCCTGAGAAGAAAACGAGGCGCTCGAAAATGCGTATACCTTATTTTTATGTTGAAACAAGGGCACAGGGATGTGCTGATGTCAGCTAAATAGCCCTCGTCGTGAAAGCTTCGCCGCTCGACGCCTCGCGGTGTTGTCCGACCAACGGCCGGCGTCGCAGGGACCCCAGGGACGCGGCAGGGACACTGCCCGGATCCGGCAACCTTCGGTCCGATGCTTCTCTTCCTCGTCCCGCCGTCCCTTCCTTCCTTCTCCGCGTTTGTCCTCTTATTTTCATTACTACTTTCATTTCTTCCACTTTTGAGCCTGATCTGTCCGCAGCTATTTTGTCCCCGCCCCTGCGACCTCGCTCTCCTGATGTTCGAATCATCCCTGTGGCCCTGTCATCGGGTTGCATCACACATACTGCCTCGCTGAAGAAAAACGCCGTATGAGCCTTTAGGCGTTGCCAAATTTCCTTTGATATAAAACGGATTTTCAAGGACATTTTTAGATATTTTTCTTCTACTTTTCCAGAGAGTTGTATTCAAAATTTGATCTAAAGTAAGTGGAAATACTCATGACTTTCCTCAAAATCAATTTTTTGTCAGGGGAAATTTGGCAACTCCTGAAGGCGCGTACGGTTTTTTTTCCAAGCACGACAGCATGTAGGGATAGTGATTTCTTTTATGGAATTTAGATTTCTTCTGCTTTTCAAACATTCATGAAGTACCAGTGTCTTGCATTTATTAGGAAAAACCTTTGTGGATACTGTAAGCATTATTATCGCATCGATGAAGTAAATAAATCTCGGTAGATTTTGACTTTCTGGCCAAAAACAGGGCATTAGCCCCTACGAATGAGCCTACACTGAGAAAAAAAGTTCGGTAAATCCGAACTTGTTTGGATCATATGGAACCACGATTTGGTTCGGTACACACAACCGAATTATTCGGTCTGTTCAACCGAATTGTTCGGTTTGTGCAACCAAACCATAATAAATTCTTACAGTTCGGTTCAGTGGACCGAAAAGTTCGGCTGAGCAGACCAAATAATTCGGTCGTGGTGTACCGAACAAAATCTTGGTTCCATATGAACCAATCTAGTTCGGATTTACCGAACTTTTTTTCTCAGTGTATGGGATCATCGTGGACAGAAAAACTGCAAAATTTTGAGTAATAAAACAGGCTTTTTCGCAGAATAAACCTTGCTTCGATACAGAGGTCATTACTTAATCGAATGTAAAGTTTTATCCGGGAGGAGTTCTGCTTATATTCCTCTGAATTTTGCAATTTTTGGGGTTGAAAATGCTGTTTTTGTCCAACGCGAAGGAGCTTTTGTCCTTCATTTGGCTAAAAATTTGAAATCTAACATTGGAAATTGAAACTTTTTGTTCAGATATTTCCTATTATTTTTGCTGATACATCAACTGAAATAATCAAAACATAATTTTTGAACAGCGTATTTGAACAATTCGAAACAACAGGCGACATGATACGCTCCAGCTGAACTCGGTTTAGTGCGTCCAATCAACAAGCTTCCTAAAAAAGAGTAAGCGACCCTGGTGGGTGTAGAATAGTCACCTTGGGCATGGTCACACTAAGGAAAAACGCAGTATGAAAACTCGAATGTTGCCGACTTTACTTCGCTAAAATACGAGTTTTTAAGATAACTCGTGCATAATTTTCCTCCAATTTTTCATAGAATTTTACCCGTAAATACCCCTAAATTATAGACACATTTCAAGGAATAATGGTCATAACTCTCCATGATAATTAAAAATTTTATCGGGAGAATTTGGCAACAGTTGAATGTTCATAGAGCATTTTTCCCTACCCCTGCAGAATGGCCGTCAACGCAGCATGGTGGAGATGTAGGGAGGTCATGTGAACACGACAGGTTATCGCCGGCCGGGAAAATTGGGGACGACACGAAGGGGGAAGAGAGGGACAGGGAGGGGGCGATCGGGAAGCCCGGGGAAAAGACAAAAAAACCGGGAAGATAAACAGTGGGAGGGAAGAATAATAAAACGGTATTTTACTTGTAAAGCACACATATTTTTGAGGTTATTTGATCCGGGCACGGCGACCGCGGTCTCCGGGCCGGGGACTGGCCGCGGCATTTGCGAGCCACGCCGCACAGTGGACCGAATCAATAGGAGAGGTCGGACAAAATTTGGAAACTTTAAAAGCTCATAACTCCGTTTATAATCAACTTTGAGGCTCTAAAAATGGTTCCATTGGTTTCCTCGTAAAATTTTCTTCTAAAAGCACCCCTTGAAGTTTAAAATGTGACGAAATCAACATCAAAATTTGCAGTTTTAGTCAAAAATTTCATGTCCGACCTCTCTGATTGACTCGATCTACTGTGCGCCGCCGCGGCCAATATGATCTTTTCACAAAATAAACACCGCCCAGGCAGCGCTGCCGATGTCGACGGGGATATTTACCGATTTTATAACGCTTTTCATACACTGAAAACAAATGTTACGGGCTATACCGTCTGTTCCGGGCTCAGAGGCCCGGAAACTTGCGGGTCCTGGAGCCGTAACTTCGATTTCTCCGGGTGCAATGCCCGGAAATTTCGGTCTCTGAGCCGGGAACGTGGACGGCATGGCATGTCTGTAAAGCCCTTAAACGACTTCCACGGCCTGAGTCTTTTTTTTCAGTGTATGTTTAAAATCGGCTATTTGAAGAGTGGAACAATGTTTTTCCTTCAATATTTAGTATAGGCAAACCAGTACCGGAATGCACGAATAGTTGCTACATTGCGCCTTGCAATAGATATTCGGCATGTATAAATGGATTCCGTTTTGCAAGAAGGAACCACGAGTATTCCAATGTCGCTAAGATTGTGCACACTTTTTTACCTTGTAAATATAAACTGATCATCTGAACAAGTTTTATCTTTACTCCCAATTAAGGTGATTCCATGGACGCCATTTTTGTGTCAGAACGGTATGCGATATATCGCATCAATTGGTTCCATTTTTTCAGCTACTTGTCATTTTTCTCAATTTTGAGATCGCAATTCTGTTGTCAGGATACTAGAGCATTCACATACTAATTTTAACAAAGATATTCAACGTAATAAAGGCGTGGTTTTTTTAGAGAGAAAATATAGCATTCGAGTGCAGTTCCGATATCAGTATCGAATGCGATGTTTTCTCTCTGAAAAAACCACGCCTTTATTACGTTGAATTTCTTTGTTAAAATTGGTAAGTGAGTGCTGTAGTCGCCTGACAACAGAATTGCGATCTCAAAATTGGAGAAAAATGACAAGTAGCTGAAAAAATGGAACCAATTGATGCGATATATCGCTTGCTGTTCCGACACAAAATATGGAGTCCATCGAATCACCTTCACTATAATTTCAAGGCAAAAAAAACCTCCACAAATTAAATTTTTTGGTTGATTTCAGTGATTCAATTGCAGAGAATGTAAGTAGCACTCTCTTAGCAACATCGGATTGCTCTGAGTTCCTTTTTGCAAAATGCAATCCAAATCAGTGTCCATTAATGGTATCTTGGCATCTGCAAGAAAACGTTGTCCGAGCTCAGCATGAACTTGAAAGCACGATTCGCTCGATTAGCAGCCTCCGAGCGCGATCCGGATCCGAAAAATTCCGACAGGGGTGGACGCCCGAAATAAGACACTCGACGGACCCTCGCGGGCTCGTGCCCTTCAATGATCAAGCAGGCAAAAGTCCTCTGCCTCTCGATAACGCCCCCCTGGCTCAAAAAACAGGCGAGTATTTACTCTCTCCTCCGTCAAAAATCGGGGAAACCATTCATATTCAAATGGAAGATAGGCGGCATTGTCGAGTAATTACCATAGATTTCGTGACAGGCAAATTCTATTCTGTCCCCGGCGACCCTGGCGGCTCGTAAAATGCACCGTGTGAGGCAGGAAGGAACCAAGTCACATCAGATGTTGCCAAATTGAACTGCGCAATTCAATTTAATACAAGAGAGCGCTTGTGCGGATTCCTTTGAAACTTTGAAGGAATTTTCCTCGCACTATGCAGAAAATTCACCGAAATTTGCCCGCAAATCCGCACAACCGTTTCAATGTAAAAAGTTGAATTGCCCAGCTAAATTTGGCAATAGCTGATGTGACTTGGTTCCTTTCTGCTTAACGCGGTCCAAGTAACCCCTTCATTCACCAATCTGAATACTTCCTCTTCCGGGCTTTATGCGGGCTGGCTCCGGGGATAAAACCTCCGCGGATAAAACCTTCGTAAAAAAACAGGTAAAGAGCGGGACCGTCGCTCAAAGGTCCGAGTCAATGGGGGTTGTTGGACATACTATAAAAGCGTGTATCTTCGTCAATATAAAACGTAAAGGTTTAATAGTGGTTCAGTTGGTTTGCTCGTGAACTTCATTTTAAAAAACACCCATTCGTTCGACGAAATAAATATAAAAATGTGCAGTTTGGGTACAAAAATGTAACGTTTGATCTCTCCCGAAGTATCGGCCCGTTGTGCGCCGTCGCAGGTTCGAACTGTGAAAAGGGGGAGGTATTTTTATTCTAAAGAGCGATCCTTCCCCTTGGAACCGAAACGTGTCTAGGTTAAAATGCTCCTATTGTCAATCTCATCCATTTAATTTTTTTTCGGCAGGCTGTGTGTATATGTGTCAGGAAAAGGAGGTGAAAAAAATGAAAGGGTTGAAGCAGGATGTGCCGGCGGTATTTCCTATTTTACCTGCTCCGATCAGTCTTGCCTGAGCTGTTTCGGTCGACGTCGAAAGGTTGAGGTCTCTCGACACCGGTTCTTTCCGTGTTCCTGACTCTGGAGTTGATTTTCTTGTGATAAGTGCTGGTTAGAGTAAAGTTCTCTTGAGGGCACCCTTTCGAAATGTGGTCTACTCACTTAGAAGAGATCACATCGGGTAGCACCTACGAGTGCGGTGTGTGATTTTGGATTTTAAAACTTGCATTTTCTCACTTTTAACGGTAATTTTACTAAATTTCATTTTTGTCTTTAGCGAAGTATTAAATGGGTGGTTTATAGCCGAATGGACCCGAGAGGTTGCTCTCTATTGAAAGCAAGGATTCTGTTTGATAGTTTCTGGCAAGGCTATTTAGGGTAAATCAAAATCGTATTTTACCAATCTTCACGAGCTTTTACTTACTTTAAGTTATATCGATATCTTAGCATGGATAGTTTTTCCGGGGTTCCCCTCCTTTTTTTAAGCCAAAAACCCTAAAGACCTTTCGTCTAAGGAGGCAAGGATTCTGTATTTAAGAATATGTTGGTAGAAATCTCTATGAAAGTCATCATAAGTTGAATGTGGGCGTTTTCCCCTCCTTTATATTGAAATTTTCGGTTCGAAAAGTGTTTAGTTAAGTTTTTTTTTCTTTTTCGAAAATTGACTTTTTTTGGAGAGAAAATTTGTATAGATCTACGACTTGAACTTTTATCTCCTGGAAAGTCTCGAATTTTAGAAGAGCACTCTATTTTTCTTCCCCAAGATTGACTTTTTTCGGAGAAATACTCTTAAGTTGACTTTTCTTGCAAAAATACGCTTGGGTTGACTTTTTCCGGAAAAATACGCTTGGGAGAAATTTTTTTCTTTTCTCAACTTTTTTCAACAAATTTTCCGATTCATTATGGTGAAATAATTTTAGGAGGAGCGAACTTTTTTGCATTGCCGTAAAAAAATGTGGTTTTTTTAGCTCTACGAGTAACCTATGAAAAATTAATATTATTGTTTTTTATAAATCGGGCGAAAGAGAAAGCCCTTCTCCCATAAAAAATTTAAAAATTCACACATAGTTCCATCTAAACAATGCTTTGAACAATCAGCTCATTTCTCTCTGAACAAATGACCCTGCTTGTTGATTACAGTCTAGAGATCGCGTCAAATGTGAACCATGCAAGAAAAATATGTTTGCAGTTCTACACCTCAGTTAGACTCAATGTAAAGTTTAATGACAGTTTTTACGTTCAAATTAATTTTTCTGAACCAGGAATTTTTTAAAAGGAGAAAATTTAAGAATGGTTGACATCAAACCTACTCCCAACTAATTCTTCGTACTCTACCTAAAACTTGGTGCATTTCTATCAAATTCAGACTAAACCATAGGTGTTAACCTGTATGGAGGTCATTTGCATCTAAGAATGACTCGCTTACCATTATTTGTACATAATCTCTTCAAAATAATGACTAATGAAGCTAGGTAACTTCAACGGACAGCGTTAAGCAGAAAGGAACCAAGTCACATCGGCTATTGCCAAATTTAATTTTTACATGAAAACGATTGTGCAAATTTCAATGAATTTTCTGCATAGTGCCAAGCAATTTTTTTGAAATTTTCGAAGGAATTTGCATGAACCTTCTTTTGAAAAAAATATAATTTCCTTGTTAAATTCGGGAATAGCTGATGGCTGGTTCCTTTCTGCTAACCGCGGTCCAAATTAGTCTTAAAGATATTGGAACTCAAGTCCATGGTAGACGACGAAAATTGATTGAATAAAACTCCCCCGTCTTTGAGACCGCCCTCCATGTTTTGGCTCGAAGTAAAGTGGACGGAAAATTTCTTTCGCGCGCCTTCCGTAACCGCGTTTGTTTTCCGACCGAGGAGGAAGCGCCCATATCCTCAAATAATGTTGAATAAAATTTGACGCAAGACGTTACACAAGGCTCGCTCAAACAGGGGAGCAAAAAATAAACAAGGAAACCGATACATTACCCCTCAACGAAGTTACCTCGCCAATATCCGTCGGCGGAAATCATATTTGACCGGTTTTCATCTTCTCTTATACGCGCTCCTTTATCGATAGGTCTTATTTGAGGCTTTTTGTAACTGCATGAGGCTGTATTGACCCAGTGAAGGAATTAGCATGGCGTTTGGATGTTTTTTGGACTTTCTATCATATTTTTAGTGGGCGACGTGAAATAAGAAGGGGTGTAGCGAGGTCAGAGGGTCGGAGAAGTATCCGCTTTTTATTATTTCTTGAACTGAAGCAAAATAATAAAGAAATCGCACCTTTTCTCTTATGAAGTTTAGTGAAGTTTTTTAGAGCAAAAATAAATAAATAAACTAATACATAAATCAGCAAATACGTAATAAAAAATTACATAATAATGCAGAAATTTATTTATCTATTTTATTTGAATGTTTGCGGAGTATCTATATAAGCGATTGAGCTACCCTACTTTCGCCCCCCCCCCGCAATTTCAAATTATGACAGTGTTACACCTATTTTTGATAGTAGAGTCTTCTTTTCTTGCTTTAAATTACTCAAGTGATTGCGATACGGTATGGTTATTCACAAGTGTCTTTGGAGGCGCTCCGTGTATTGGCTTTACATATAGAAGACCTGAATCTAGAATAAAAATTATTTTAACAATAATACATTTTAGATAAAATATAGGGAATGATTTTCATCTAGTTCTACTTAATTATGAAAATCTATCAGTGTATAACTTCAAATTTGTTATTATTTAAACGTTTGAAAAAAGAATAAATAATAACATACCTTATTAAATAAACGTATCTACCAACCAAGCAACCATACATACCATACATTCATACATACCATAATTGTATATTTCAGGGTAGCGATAAACATTAATCAAATGTATTAGGTGTGTGATTTGATATTTTTTCATCACCATTATTTCACATTTTTAGGACTAAAAATAAATATGAAATTAAAATAAAAATAAAAAATTCCAAAATAGTTACATTGAAAATATACAAATCAATAATGGAACTGGAAGAGACCAGAAAATGACGTTTTAATATTTTTAAGAGGAGCAAACGCTAATATTGCGTTGAAATATTGGTGAATAGGTATATACATGTGGAACGGTAATAGAGGCCTCTTTTTGTAATTTTTGTCGTTGTCTCAGACTTTCCTCTCTATAGCGAGACAATTTATAATTGAAATTTAATCTGAAAGTATGAAAGGAAAATCATTTTAAAACAAGGAAGAATTTTGACAGTGAACTCATAAATAAATGTAAAAAGGTAAAGGTAAATTGCGCAAACTTTGAAAGCATTATAATTTTTAAAATGCTGGTAAAATACTGCGAAGAGCCTGCTGGGTCATAAGCCTTTGCTGGGTGCAAAAGAAATGCCCTTTTTGCACTCAGCGCTTCCATTGTGCTCGTATGTACGTGGTTTTATAGTTATGATAAGTCCCTTCAATTTGAAAAAAAAAAAAAAACAACCAAATCTTAGATAATCCTCTCGGACCCAAATCCGACGCTCGCCATCAGTCAAATCTGACAAGATCATAGCTATCGCGCATCGGGGGAATGGGCAAGGGCCTTGGAATGAGGAACAAGGGACACAGAGTGGAGTGTCGGGTGTCCCTGTCCCTTGTCATCCATTTTTGATGGCGACGTTGACCCTCCCACTCGGGGCCGGATTCGCCCGCCATGGACCCGCGACCGAGGGTCACTCGCACCCACACTCCACCCCATACCCCACACCCCACACCCTCGCACAATCTCCACCCCCGGACTTGCCGCGGATTTTTCTCCCTTGAGCCGACTCCCGACCAAAATGACTAATTGAGTCCTGCGCCCGAGCTGAAGGTGCGTCCTGCGTTGATAAATGGACCGCGTTAAACAGAAAGGAACCAAGCCACATCAGCTACTGCCAAATTTAACAGGGAAATTCAATTTTTTACAAGAGAACGTTTGTGCTGATTTCTTTGAAAATTTTGAAGAATTTTCATTGTATAATGGAGAAAATTCATTGAAATTTGCACAAAAATCCGCACAACCGTTTTCATGTAAAAAATTAAAGTGCCCGATTAAATTTTGCAATAGCTGATGTGGCTTGATTCCTTTCTGTTTAACAAGGTCCAAATGCAATCACCCCTTGAGTCTTGACGAACCGCACCATGGTGCCATCGTACACGGGAAATTCAAAGAGAACAAGCTGCTGGTTCCAACACTACTGTGTTGGAGAGCTCGCCTTTGGGAAACTATTAACAACTATTAATGATTTTTTCTGAAATTGTATATGTATTAAATGAATCTTTACCCAATTATCAGAGGTTACATGCCGATGCAAAATGTTATGACGTAATTTCATATGACAAATTTTTCACATTACAATAAATAAAGAGAAATAAAGAGAGAGAAATGGAATTATCTTTTATGAATGTGATTTTGCGGCAAATGTTGCAATGGCTATTTTTGCCATCGCATTTTTGTTTTGGCTTTCATCGTTGATAAGCTTTTTCTTAACTTGTCAACAATGTAATGAAACCATATGATTTAATTTTAATTTTTTTTTTTAAATCAAGTCGCCAACTTGAATTAAGGTTATACTTTGTTAAGCTGGCAGTCTGAAATTCTGAATTTTTATCGGCACAGAGTTCAAAGAAACTATAATTTAGCACGGTTTGGAGGAACGTTTCTGCCATAATTCTTACACAATACTTATGGTATACACTAAGAGCTGAAAAGGAATTCACTTGAATTTTAGCGTGGAGCTCGAGAGACCACTTCAAGCCTTTGTATGCGAGTGGCTCAATGGAGCACATCACGCCTTTGTAGGTATGGGGTGGCTCAATGGAGCACCTCGCGCACTATAAATAGCACGGAGCTCGAAAGAGCACTTCATGCATCTGTATTTTAAGGTTAAAACGAACTCTAAAGAAACTCAATGCGAGGCTCAAACGAATTCTCAAGCATTCTAAATGCGAGGCTCAAACGAATTCCCAAGCATTCTTGATGCGAGGGGCTCAAACGAATCCTAAAGCATTCTTAATATGAGGTTTAAACAAACTCTGAAAGGATCCCAATGCGAGTCTCAACCGAGCTCTCAAGCATGCAATTATTTTGAGGTTAATTAACCTTCTATGGTACCAATAACGGCAATCTTAAGGATTATCCATTAATTATGCGCAAATCTCAATCTTAGTCTTAGTAACTTAAAATTAATTGAACAAATTATTAAATCACGTCGAGGTCACCATGTTTTTTATTTTAAGAAATAATAACAATTGCAAGTACAACTGCACACAAAAACTGCATTGAAAAAATAAGAGGATGATAACATACAATTAGGTTATTTGATATAAAACCATAGCAACATGCTATGATATGCTCGGCCACTGGAAAGTGCTGCTCTCTAGTGTAGCAAACGAGGAACAATTAATCCTCAGTTGAATGAGGGAACGGAAATGTTCGACGGAGGAAAACTGTAACCCGCGAAAATTCAACTTTTAGACCTTGAAATCAATGGGATTTTGGCCGTTCCTCCGACGGCAACGAGAACCATCCATTCGTCGCCACGGACACTACCAATGCTAAAAGAAATCGATCGCAAAGAGCTCTCCCGAGTGGGCGAGCTCAAAATTTGAGGGGCTTGCAGGACAAGGCGCATAAGTTCAGTTTTTGAAAAAATTGAAATATTAATAATTTCGAGTGCAACTGGATTGCATTTTGCAAAAAGGAACCAGAAGCATCGCAATGATGTTAAGATTGTGCAAAATCATCCCTTGCAATAAAAAAACTGAAATAATGAATAAAATATGAAATTTAAATGGTAATTTTTGTCTAAAATTTACAGTTTTTGCGAGTAAAGTAGTAATCGTTAATGGATAAGCAGGTTCTCTGCTAAGACAAGAAGTGGCACAATGTTAGTAGCACTGCAAAGCTCCTGTTTCCTTTTTGCAAAATGCTCTCGAATGTTCGCACGGCGTTCTTCCTTAGCACGGCAGAGTACGTTCCACTCACCGCAAAAAACACCCAAGATTTGGATTTTTCAAATTTCAAGTTTGGGGTCGATTTTTTGACCGGAAAACAGTCGCGACAGTCCGGGAAGCGTTAGTAGGTGTGACTGTATATATCTTTGAAGGATTCTAACTACCTGCGAAATATCAACGATAACGTTGTGAATAAAAGTAGGAGGATTTTTTCTTCACACTATGTGAACTTGTTTCTAATTTTCCCAACCCGAAGTTCAATTTCCAAAAATACATTTCTGGCGATCCCCCGACCAATGTGGCAACGTTAATTTCCCCCGTGTCAGTCGGTCTTGATTTTCACCCCCTCCCTCCCGTTACCCCGGGGCCGGCACCCCCTCTCTCATGTCCCTCCGAGAGTGGCCTGCATCGTAATTTGTTTAAGCCTCGTTGTGTCTAATTAAAAGGAGCCAATTATTAGTGATTTCCCGTTTTGCCGGCCTGGAATCGGCATAGATTAATGGCGGCTCGGGCCTGACTTCGCAGAAACCACCCCTGCCCACCCCTTTCCACCCCCGCCTAGCGCTCCTTCGGCCTCGCGGTTAATGACTAATCATAACGATTGCCTAGTTTAAATAAACGAGGGCCGTCGGATCGCCAGCGATGATGATAATGATGATATCCCGCCATTTCTCGCCCCCTTTTCCGCGGTGCCCTTAGACTCGAGTTTTGGACAGCGCTCGAAGACAGAGCTTCGCTTTACTACTGCGATGGCTCCATGTAGAAATGTCTCGAAGGTGATGTTCTCGCATTGCATTGAAAACTAGGGGGTGAGCCCCCTGGCCGCCACACTGTTTTTGCTTCGCACCAAAAAAATGGTTTTTCACGGATGGATTCAAAGTTAAATGGGATGATTTGAAAAGCATGAATGAATTCACTGGAAAATAAAAAAAAAATACATTGGATCTAGAGTCCAGACTCTTGGAAACATTGACAAGAAAAAGGACTCTTGATTCAATCAGATTTAAGCTTAAATCAAAAGGAAATCCGCTCAAATTAGGAGGCTTGGTTCTTCTTAAGCTTAAATCTGATTGAATCAAGAGTCCTTTTCTTGTCAATGTTTCCAAGAGTCTGGACTCTAGATCCAATGTGTTTATTTTTCCAGTGTTGCATTCAGCAAAAAAGAATCAGCGCGATTACAATGTTTTAAAAATGTTGCTTCTTCATTATTGTCTAAAAAATCTCCCGAAATAGCAAATAGTTTTGGCTGCCCACCAAAAAATTGTTGATTTTAAAGGAAAATAACTGTGTAAATTTCAGTTCTGTACATAGCATGTTGAGTATTTTTAAAAGGAAAGAAGAAGTTGCACGATTTTGAAAACACTGTAATCGCGCTGGTTTCTCTTCGCTAAATGCGGTCCATGTAAGAATCCATATTTTACAATTTTACGGCGCAAAAATCCCTCACCCACGGGACGGTGTCACATTTCAGGATCGCAAAATCCTCCCTTCAGACGATTCAAATTCAAAAGGGAGGAAAAAGGGAGGGAAACCCCTCCACACACGTAAATCAGTACTCAAAATTCAAGAGCCAGCAAAGCCTTACACTCACGTCCAAGATCGGCTCAGAACCAAATTATTCGTGCATAAGGAACTCCCTTACGCGAGTGAGGGGGTTGGAGTGCATTATTCCCGGCCGAGGATACCTCGCAGTGGCGTGGCGTGAATTGCGATGTATCGATTGTCATGCCATTTGAACCTATGGTAAAGAATCGATTATTAAGGTGTTCGCTGCGAACACCCTGTTTATCGATCCTTTTCCATCGCTTTGAATGACATAGCAATCGATGTATCGCAAAGCACGCCACGCCACTGATGCCTCGGCCGTTATCAGGAATTGGGTCTCCGGCATGGCAAGAATAATAGGATCAATCGTGCCCACATTACGCTATTGATAAGTGGCGAGGCTCAGACAGGTCGGCTTCTTCTCTGCGCCGCGACTTCAAAAAGTACTGCCCTGCTAAGCGAAAACGGCGCATCTCCGATAGGAAACATACAGGGTGATCCCAAAGTGCCGCGCCGCAGCTATAACCCCTGCACTGAAAAAAGAGTTACGTGCTGTAAATTCTAGAGTACTTGTGATACCTGTAAAGCGAGAGTATGGACAGATGTGAAACTCCGGAAATCCATCAGGCCTTCACCGATGCTTCTGCGAATAAAGTTAGGGCCCAGAAATGCACGCGCGTGGGACCCGAAGTTGACGTCATATGGATCTCTGAAGTTTTCGGATCACGTATCTAAAAACTTGAGGTCCAGTTGCCGAAGTTCGGGTCAGACATCTGAAGTACTTCGATATATACCGAAGAGTTCGGGTCACACATCTGAAGTACTCCGGTACTTACCGAAGTGCCTCGATGTCTGACCCGAACTTCGGCAGCTCGACCTCAAGTTTTCGGATGCGAGATCAGAAAACTTCAGGGATCCGTATGACCTCTACTTTGGCTCCCATGCACGAAGTTTTTTTCTTCGTGTAGATGGACAAACCGCCCGTTCCTGGCTCAGAGGCCGAAAGTCCCGAGTGCAGCACCCGTTCTGTTGTGCTAAGGAAGAACGCCGTATGAACACTCGAGAGTTGCCAAATTTCCTTCGGTAAAATGTTTATTTTTGAGGAAATTTATGAATATTTTTCCTTGAAATTTACAGGAACTTTAAGTGAAATTACGAACAAAATTATCTGAAAAATTGGAAGAAAAACATTCATAAATTTACCAGGGAATTATTACAGTGTAGGGGGGATAGGGACCTATGTCACAAAATTATTACGAGGGGGGGGGGGGGGGTAAAAATGCGGAAAAAGTGTGTTACGTAATTTGTGAACGTTCTCTATCTCAATTTCTTTAAAAGTTAAAGGGTGAATGATGTCTGGCGTTTGTGGATGGCCCGGGACTTTTCGATCTCCCTGTACATGGGTATTCAGGAGGTTTGGGCTTAGCGTGGCAGAGTACCTATTCAAGCATAGGTTTGCGCCCGCAAAGGCTCACCTCCGCCTTTATTCCCGCTCCGAGCTCCGGAGAGATCTGAAAGAGATCAAGTTTCCGGTAATAAAAGCGACTTTCGCGGCGACCCGCTTTGCCGAACTTCAGGACCGCGCGCCTTCCGCCCCACGGGAAATGTGGGATTTGTCCAAAATTTTGGCAACCGCGCTAGAAATCTTCGCAGCTTGTAACGCAAAGCATCGTGTTGGACAAATCTTTGAGTCCGGACACGCTTCGACGTTTAAGGGTGAGAGGAAGGGTTGAGGGTATGGTTCAAGATGCATTTCGGGGGGGGGGGGGGGGGCTAGTGGTGAGACGATCTAAGATCGAAGCTTGGTGGTTAGTTTTGACAACATATTTAACGATGAAAAAAAAAAAATTACAAATCGATGGCCAAAGTGCCGAATCATTTATTTCAAATGCAATGTCTCAAAATTTCCTCTCCTATTTTACTCTTCGGAGAAGAACAAGCCAGCCTCATAGCTGAAATTTTTACGGAATATTCTGCTGACAGAAGGAAAATCAAGGACGTTCTCAAGAAATTACATTTTTCAATGGAAATAATGAAGTATGGAAGTGTACAACGTCGCAAACGGAGTTACGTGGAATCGTACTTCGGCCATCAATATTGGTGACTGTCCTTGAGAAAACAGACTCAGCCCACGTTGGAAAAACTTTTAATATGGCAGATTCAGGCGATTTGAATGATCGAAAGATCGGTTTTGGAGATTTTGACGGGAAGCTCCCTCTCGTGTTCTGGTAAAAAATTCCCAATCTCTAATTCCCGATTAGTATGACCTGGCTGCACGATCAAGTCCCCGTCAAATTCCGATCAAAATGATGACCAAGATGGCGGTCGAGAGTTATCTAGATTGATGAGTAAATTAATTAAAACAGCGTGTTGATTGAAATAAGCATGAAATAAGCACAGTTGTGTGGAAATCAGATGGAGGATGAGCCCCACAGTTCCATCATCTACCATCAAATTTTTGCAGGCCGCAGAAATTTGATGGTAGATGGTGCGCACCAGTCACCATTTGATCGGAATTTGACGGGAATTTGATCGTGTAAACAGGCCACAAAACTCAATTCGAAGTTTTTATGAGCGATGACCGTTTTTTCGACGGAAATTCACAAATCTGGATTTTCCTCTACCCTCGACTGGCAACAGCCATCCTCATCAACAAAGGCTGCGTCGATCGTGTAGACGTCCGAAAAAACCACTGCCGAATCTCTCACAAAACCCGCATCCCTTAGAGTGATTCAAACGGAGAAATGAGCGCTTTTCACGGGAGAGCGACATCAATGCGTGGCCGAGCGGGGATGAATTAGGAGCGCGGGAAATGGCGGAAAAAACAACAGTCAAGGGAGGACCGCGGGGGGGGGGGGTAGCGGAGCCACGGGTCTGGCCACGAGCGCGGTGGGCGGGGAGGGAGGGAGGGGGGCGGACAGAAATAAATTGTGTATGAACCAATGGGGGACATCAAGCGGTGCGTGGTAGCAAGTTTTTCCGCAACTTTTTCCCCGGCCGGCCGGGCGCGGGCGAAAGTTCTCCCTATGAAAAACTATTAATCATTGCGGGCATCTGTGTCGGTCAGAGGAGTGCGCGCGCAGCCCCGTCCGCGCGGCCGTCGGTCGGGTGTTGCCAGATCGCTCGGAAAAATGGGAAAATACTCGGACCGAGTTTTACATCGAGGAACCACATCATATCATTTTTTTTTTATTTGCCACCAAAAGTTTTTAATACAGAATAAAATTACATCAAATCGAATGGGAGACAGCACGAAAGAAAACAGTAGAATTACGAGAGGTAAGTTATAACTAGATAAATATAGACTGTCTATACACTTTTGGATGGCTGCCGGAAATCGCCGTTTGGCATGCATCATATCATATCAAGATGGGACTGCACGCAAAAATATGTAGGGCTCTTGCGCTTCCTTGGTTATACTTCAGAACTTTCCTGTTGTTAGAGCAGAACTTCGGTCGTGAACACAGAGTACTTACCATGTTCTCATCACGAAAACTCCTGAAGCTTTAAAAAAGAAAGTGCAGGAGCCCTATGAGCAGAACTAATTGTTTAAGCGAAATGGATTTTAAGTTTTATTCCTTCGTAAGATTTAACATCATTCATGAAGCTCTTAAACAATTTTCAAATTCAAAATACGTCTCCACTTTTAATTTTTTACAGGCGAAACTTTGTGGCTAGTTAAGCTCAAAACTTCTCCCGACTCATTTTTTGCAACAAGGTGGTAAAACAGTGCTGGGTTTGAAAGAAAAGCATAACCATTATTTTCATAAGTGTGCCATCATCACTGCAACTAAAAACCGCACATTTCTAACGAATCCCAAGCGTAAATAGGCCATTTTCGCTGAGAACGGCAGTAACGCAACCTCCTCCCCCTCCTCCCCTACCGTGGAAAAGCGCGGAAAAGCCACGCGAGTTTTCCAGGGCGCGCTGGCGGGTGGGCGCGTGGCCGCCGCGCTAAGGAAGAAACACCCAACTCCAACCCGAAACCTCAAGTAGTTACGCGGTTCTCGTTAAGCACAGCGGCCGGACCGGACCAACACAGTATGATCAATAACACGGCCACGACACACGAGTCTTTTGTGACCCCAACTCCACCCCCCAACTTTCCACCCCCGGTTTTCCACCCCCGCTACCCCTCGCGGCTCTCCCGTCCACTCGACGCTCGGCTCGGCGCTGAGTAAATGGAATTTAAAATTCTCTTTCGCGACCTCTGTCTCGGCAAATAAGCCGAAAACATGTGTCCATTTCCGGATCTCCGCTTATCCAATTTCCGACGGCGACCCCTCTTTCCGGCTGTTTACCTCTATCCGCTAAAAGCAAACTACACCTTTTAAATCCACCCCTCCCGCGTCGGCAAGTCGGAGTTTATCCCTGAGACGTCCAAAAGACGTCCCTGCGGCTTAGGCCCGAAACACGCTCCCGCCTTAAGCCAAAAGGCATCACGTAATGAGAATCCCTGTACCGCCAGCCTGGGGAAAAACGCCGTATCAACATTCAGGAGTTGCCAACTTTTCTCAGATAAAATATGTCTTTGTAGGAAAATCATGCAATTTTTTCCTTGAAATTTGCAAATGCTTTAGATTAAATTACGAATAGAATTGTCTGAAAAATTGGAAGAATTTTTTGGATAATTTTGTTCCTAACTTCACCTACAGTTTACGAAAATATCAAGGAAAAATATTCATGACTTTCCTCCAAAATAAACGTTTTATCTAAGGTTATTTAGCAACTCTCGAATTTTTATACGGTGTTTTTTCTTAGCATGGTAGTGTAGTAGTTACGTTATTTTTAGATAAAATTTGTTTAAAAATAGACACCTGTAAATTCTCCCTCGTATAACGCTAAAATATGTCGCTCCTTTGACGGAGAAGCGTACATTTACTTCCATTTTCAAATGAGCCCCAGAAAGCATTAAGATACATGGATCGTAGGGCTCACCTCACGTTATCTGCCGTGCTAAGGGAGAACGCCGTATAAACATTCGAAGGCTGCCGAATTCTTTTTGACAAAATTTTCATTTTCGAGGAGTTTTATGGAGAATTTTTCTCGAAATTTTCAAGTAATTTAGACCTGATCACAAATAAAATTCTCTATAAATTTTGACAGAAAATATTCACAAATTTCCCTGGAAATTAACGTTGTATGCAAGGAAATTTGGCAACGTCTGAACGCTCATACGGCGTTTTTCCTGAGGACGGCAGTAATGGAGGTACAACCTTACGTCCAAGGAACGACGAACATTGCGAAAGGGACGACGCTCCCTCGAAATGACCGCTTAAAACTCGAAACGTTGACCCTCGACGAGGCTAAAAATCCCTTGGAACTTTCGCCCCGGCCGCGAGTTGGCTTTTACTTAACTCAACAGAGTAATCCTCGGCCGAAGGGATGTAGCACCCATTTAGAGAGTAAACTTATACATTCCGCGCAATCCCTTCTCTCGCGAGGGTCGAGGGTCACGGGACCCAGCGTCCAGCGGCCATTTTGCACCACCCTCTCGCGCCGAGGGTGCTTTCCTTCCGACAACACCACCCCTTCTCCGACACCCTTAAAACCGCACGCGCGGGTTATAATTCCCCTTGGACTTGCGCGGTTTTTGTTCGGACCGATGACCCTCCACATCCCTTTCCACATTTTTCACTCCGGCCGGTCGTGTGCTATAACCGCGTGACTCCGATGAAAACCCGCATGCACATGCGTGTTTTATGCTTGATACGGTGGTTGTGTTACGAAACATTCGGGAAATGTTCATCCTCCGGGGGGTTTGTTTTGCGGACTTTACGTCATGTATTGCTTTTTCTAGCTGTCCCTTCCGTTGCCTGGCCGGCCTTTGTCCCTTATCTCAGGATTATGTTCTTTTATTGGATTGCTGATGCTGCGATTTTATTGTCCCTTCTGGGATGCTCGTATGTTTATTAGATTATATTCTCGAAGCACGGGCGGTTAGATCCAGGCGATCGTGCTGTCGGCCTCGATTTAAACCGAATATTCTAGAGTAAGGACAGCTGAGATAGTGCAAGATTATACATACATGACGGGGCAGGATTTTTTAATTCAATGGACATCTGGATGTAATTAAAGCTTTATTACTGGCTCGAGGTTTTTATTAGTTAAAAATTAGAATTTAATTAAAAATAGTGGATGTAAAAGGGCAAAAATAATTATTACTTAAAATGAATACGATTCGATCGTACAAAATAAAATATCCTGAGCAAATCAGGGTCATTAATTGGCATATAACCTCTCGAAGTAATAGTGATGAGAAAAATTTAGAAGAAGCCGAATTTAAATCGATCAATTAGCTATTATGGCCGGTGATTAAACTGCCAACAAACACATTTAGGAATGTTTAGAGATAAACAATTAAAACGGTTAAAATTATCCTAAACTAAGTCCAAATCATCATCAAAGAGAGGGCAAAATATCGGAAAAAGTGTTTATCGGGGTGTATGGACAACCTCCTGAACATCCTGTTCTCAGTAAAAAATAACTTGGTCTTCCCACTATTTTACCCCTCAGCGCAATATTCCACTTAATGACTTGATGCAGCAGATAAGAACCAGCCGTTTTAATGTATTCCAGAAACGACATGACTAACTTTGCTTTCCCACACAAATATAAGCTTATATAAAAGGTCAACATGTTTGTTATTTGTTGAAATACACCTTATCGGCCGCGCAGAGCGGAGCATCGCAAGTTCACGTCTCGCGCCATCGCGCCTTCAATTTTGCAGATGCAATACGGACATCCATCGAGTACGAATAGTTGTATCTCTGCGCCGCGCCGTCATCAACGCGCGTCCTTTCCTTTGCTCTATTTCCATATTGAGTTCGTTTGCGTTTGTCGCTTTTTCTGGTGGTGCTTCAAGGGCTACGTGAGCGGCTAACTGCCCTGCTATGAACTTTAATGTATACTTGTTTCTCTCAGTGTCACTCAGAGGTTGTAATTTTGCAAAAGCTAGAGCATTGGGCTGCGGCTTATGAGATCCAGGTTCGATCCTGGCGACTCACATCTGATTTTAAACAACGAGGTTGCAAATTATCAATCCAAAGGTTTCGTTGTCGTGACCGAAAGATTTGATCAATGTAACCCAAAGATAAACTGACCCGTTTTAAGCAGAAAGGAACCAAGCCACATCAGGTATTGCCTTTCATTGTACAATTCAATTTCTTACATGAAAATGGTAGTGCGGATTGGTGTGCACATTTCAGTGAATTTTCCGCATAAAGTCGAGCGAATTCCTTAAAATATTCAAAAAAAGCGGCACAGACGTTCTCTGGTAAAAAATTAAACTGTCTAGTTAAATTTGGCCAACGCTGATGTGGCTTGGTTCCTTGCTGCTAAACGCAGTCCAACTAACAAAAGGATATTGATCGTGCGTTTATTTACTTTTTGTTCTCCTCCCATATTAACAGAAAATGTCCGCTTGGTTTTTTATACAGTGATACTATTTAGTGAAAATGACCAGAATTATAGTAGTATTCACCAAAACTCAGGTGATTCTTACCACAATATGGTAAATGTTACCATACAGTCTGATGATAATGATCATACTCGGATCGCTGCGTCAGAATATGGTAAAATCTACTATACTTTTTTTCAGTGTCGGTTAATTTTCCTCACTGTGTGGGTTCAATCTATGCCAACTGTTCATCGGCGTTTGCGATCATTACAAGGGTAATAGTTCGAATCTTAGTTAATATCGTCAATTGCACTATAAAATATCTTCTCCTTCCCTCCTTTCTTTAGGTTCCTTCCACTTAGTGTCACTTCAAAGAGCAACCCTCCGCAACATACAGCAAGATCAGACGAACGGTCGACTAGTCCCGACGGACGGTCTCTATTGGGGGGGGGGGGCAGGAGCGAATAAAGTGAAAACGAGACGAAGCCGGGTTCGGCGGCGAAAGGGGGGGCGGGGGGGGGGTCAAGGGAGGGGAGGGGAGGGCGATTCCGGGAAGGAGTAAAACTTGAGCGGAACTGGATAGAGATCGAGATCGGCGGTGGGGCTTTGGGGTGGAAAGTTACGACCCGCCCGAATCTGGAATTTGAAAGACCCCCGGGCCCCCGGGCGACTTGTTAACTGTCCGCCAAACAGAACCCGCGCTCCGGAGCCGGACACCGCCGCACCGAGCCCGAGTTAAAAGCAACGACAAATCGAGGACGCGCACAGCCACATTGCCGCGTTTTCGTTGGGATCGCTTTTCGGCTCCGTTTCCATGCTCAAAAAAGAGCCATCAAAGGGGACAGTGCTCCCATTCCATGTTTCCATGTTTGTTCCATTTCCTTGTTCCATCCATTTGTTTCCATGTTCCATGTTGTTTTCCATTTTGTTGTCAATGGGAGAAATTGGATCAGAAAAGTTCCGGGATTCGGAACTTTTTTGTTCCAATTTCTCCCATTCCATGACCGTCAAAAGTTCCGGGATTCTTTTAGATTTTTTCAAAAGATCCGAGAAAGTTCCGGAAAATGCAAAAGATCCGGAACATTTCGGGAATTTCAAAAGTTCCGGGACAAATTCAGGAGAATCTCAAAAGTTCCGAAATTCGGTACAAGTTCCGGGAAATGGGAGCACCGAAAGGGGATGAATTGGATCGTATTTAGCAACAGGGAACTAGCTCGATTACATCGTTTTCAAAATCGTGGAATTTCTTATTTCTTTTAAAAATACTTAATACATATACGGTAGAAAAATGTACACAATTGGACGTATTTCGATCAAACGGAACTAAGTGCCATAGGGAGAAGAAGGGAGAGGGGGGCTTAGTTTGGAGGGTGTTGCGGAACGCGATGCTCGTTCCGTCCTATACTCGCAATGCTTTTCCATGGCGCTTAGTTCCGTTTGACGGAACGCGCTAACCGGGATTCTAAAATCCTCAAAAGGAACTCAAATTGGCCCTTAGTTCCGTTTAACAGAAATACGTCCAATGAATTTCCATCATAATTAACAATTTTTTGGTGGGAAGCAAAAACTATCTGTAATGCTTGGAGACCTTTTACATACTTTGTAGAGGCAACATTTATAAAACACTATAGTTGCGCTGGTTCCTTTTTGCTAAATGCGATCCAATTGTGCTGTGAGAAACCACTGGAGATGGATAGGAATCACAAGGAGTGAAACTAAAAATATTTACAAAATTAAATAAGAAAATTTCATTTTCTTTTTGGTCGAGCATATCCTGAAAATAAATAATAATTACTGTGGGATTAATGTGATGATAAGTTTCACAGTATTTAATATTTTTTTTTAAAGAAGAAAATGTCGGTCGGGGTTCGCCTTCAAATTTTTGCGTAGGCAATAAACCTACCGCACAGCGCGAATACTTGCTACTCGCAAGTGGTGTTGTTTATTAAGAGACTATGCGCATGATTCTTTAGATGTCCGCAGTCCGCGTCTTTTTTACGAGTATTCGTCGATTACTGTTGATAAATATTGTTGATAATATTCAAAGTGGACGTATTTAAATCCAAAGGAACCATATCCATTCTACCTTGGACCCTATGAGATCCATAAGAATACGTGAAAGATACGCCTCATGTCACGATGGAAATAGTTCATTTTGTTTTAAATACGTCCGATTGTTTTACTGTTTTAAACTATATATTTTGCAGTGTTTACATCGAGGCATTTTTAAGAGATCGGCGAGAGGTTTGAAACATATTTTTCAAATTATCGTAGTCATTGTTTTTCCATCTACGCGCCCGATGTACACTGAAAAAAAATCTCGGTGTATTTACTAAGAAAACGGTAAAATTACCAAGAATTCAGGGTTCTATTTGATCCCAGTTTTTTCTTGGTAAAATTACCATTTATGGAATCGGTAATTTTACCGAGAAATCTCGGTAAAATTATGGAACTTTCTCGGTAATTTTACTGGACCTTGGTAAAGACGCCAATATTTTTAGCGACTGTGGTAGAATTACCGAGATAAAATGGCAAAGTTACCGGGAATTGATTACCAATAAAAGTGGTATTCTTACCTGAAAAAACAGTAAAAATACCGGTTTTTAGGTAAGCTTACCAGTCTGTCATGGTAAAATTACCAATAATTGGTAAAAAAAGTGAGATGGTAAAGGTACCAATGGACCTTGGTAAAAACGCCGAGAACTTTTTTTCAGTGTATGATGGATACAAATAAAATACCATATATAACCGTGAACCGGCAACACAGTCAAAGCGAGAGAAAAAAACCGAAAGCGAAACGACAGGGTATTTTCTCCGGTCCTCGTTTTCTTTTGCAAGTTGCGCCGTGCTGTCGGGGCCAGGGCAACCCTATTTACAGGAAGTCGGTGGAAGCTAGTTTGGACAGCTCCACACGGCGCGGCGGTGCGCTTCGCCTGTCCGACTTTAATGTATTTCACAAACAAGATCTTGAGTCCTTCCTGCTTTCCTCCCTCTGACCAACCATCCCCTCCGCGCACCCCTTTCCCGACATCAAACCCTTGTCTTCGGCCCTGTTTTTGTTTCTGAGGTCTCGAACGGAGACCGGCCTTTGACGCGGGGAACTTTTGCATCCACACAAGTGCTTTCAGTGGTATCATCAGCTTTGAGTTTTGCAACCGACAAAAAAAGGAATAAAATTAGAGTACGAGGATTAATTGAATGAAAAAACAAGTGATTTTTCTTAACTCCGCGTGCTCTCCTTATTTTGAACTCTACCTTAATTTTTTTCGAGAGCCGCACAAAACACAAAAGTTGACAGAAATCCTTATGCTGCACTAATAGATCAGCACATAAATATTATTAAATAGATAAAAAGAGGGGATCTATTCAATACACATTAGTAAGTAGAGAAATAGACGAATATATTTAATATGTATTTTATTAATTTTTATACTTAAGTACTGTACTAATTAATCAGCATTGAAATATATTTAAAAGTTATGAAATATTTTTCTTACCCATAATTTTCACCGGAATGTAGCGGTGGAGGCTTTATGATTCCATGTATATTCAATCGTGTTTCTCAGGTATAGATCAGGTATTTTTGCGTTTTTTATTTAACGATTTTCGCGCTGAAAATTGAATGAAATGAAGAGAAAATCTCGCTGTCGGTGATCTTAAGGAAACCAATGGCATGCATGTTGTTTCTAAAAAGGGCCAGAAATAGTAGTTCCTCATTGCAAAATGAAATCCATTTAGTCTTCGTAGGACGATTGAATTTCACTAGGGTTGCGTAACCTGCAGCTTCGAGAAAAAGGAGTGAATTTTTTCTGGCCGATGGCAAGGAAAAACCTGCTTTTGTCCCTAGATCCCCCAACCCGAAAACCGTCAGGTGTTCGATTTTTGGCACGATCCATTTCATCAAAACATAACAACGGAGACATGCTCGATATAAAGGATTTTTTATATCATTTAATTGCAGGGCGGTGACACCACAAAATTTCAAAAGAGTTGTTTTGTCAGCACGCCTCCCTCTAACCCTATGTTGTCATTTTAGGACGCTACCTTAGTTTTGGCCCTTGCAAACTCATTTAATTTCCTCCTCCACTTAGGTAAGTTAAGCTAAAATACGGCGTTAATCGAAAGAAATGACAACGTCGTGGATATTATACTGCAGTTAATTGCATCCGAATGATGCGGAGACCTTTTCATACGTGATTACCTCGGTTCATCCTACAGAAGGAGAACGATTTTTAGCGGCTCTGGTGCTTGCACTAGAGCTGCTATTCCGGACGGTCCTAGCTGGGGAGTATCAATGCAGCATGTTACATTGTAGAGACCGCGCGTTGGTTGATGGGAATCGGCGCCATTTTCGGCTATGTTCCTTGTCATGACTTTATTTTATTGCATACTGTTTTATTGTTAGTCAATGCTATGTTGAGTATTGTATTTTTGGAATCATGGTGATACAGTCAACAATTCAAAACTTGTTTGTGCTTTTATCTCGTGATGGAAAAAATGTACTTTACGTTCAAAATTTGAAAATTTGAATTTTAAAGTTTTCGCGGTTAAGGAAGCTTTAACCACTGGGTTGGAGCTTCCTAGTCATTTACTCGATATCAGCTGATAGCAAACAAAGGTTACCAGGGAAACCGTAAACGTCTAACAACTATCGTGGCCATTGGGGCGATTATTGAAATGATATCGACTGTATGTCGCCGCTTACGACAGGACATAGCCCTATCTTAACTGTGTAATATATCGCAATTCGATATTGTTTTGATTTTTAAAAGGAGCAATTCATTCATACAGTTCCGATTAGTTTTGGCGAACGGGCCCTTAACCTACGGCACTCGGCTCGTGGGAATTTTTTAACTCTAAATTTTTTAACCTAACTCTTCCATTCCGGGAACATATTTATTGAAAACGGCGACTTTTTCAACAGTCCTATTTTTATCTACAACATCTAAGTGGCCCTTCATAATCATTTAATTTTGGCCCCTGGCCAGAAAAAGGTTCGGAAATTGCAGTGATTTTGCCGAAAATGCTGAAGTAAGTAAATTTGGGCATTTTTTTTCCTTCTTCAAACTCTGTGGAGAAGCACTTCTCCTCCAGTACATCTATTTTTTTACTTATCTCTCGCAAGGTACATTTACAGAAGGTGTGTTCCAGTATTAACAGTTCAGATTCGTTGTTTTTTTATTATAACGCTTATTTCGGAAAGCAATTATTACATTGTTCAATTCTACTGACTTTCAACACTCGATTATACTCCCGGCAAATTCTGCAGCAGCGTTTCAAATGTTGACTCTAATGCTTCCAACAGCCATCCGATGTCTAAGGGTTTATTCCTAGATTTAGGGATTTTCCGGAATTTCCAGGGATTTAGGGATTTTTCAGGAAATCTAGGGATTTTTTTTTGATGAGGTAAAGTTACCAAAAATCAACTTTTTAACCTCAATTATAGCTTCGACAATCGAAAACATTTTTTCATCTATATTTTGTAGGCCTTTTTGGCAACACTATTTTCCCCGCAAATAAGCCGGAAATTAAAACGATTGTGTCCTTCGATGTACTTGACATTCAACTGCATTCAACCTGTTAATAATAAGAAATCAACTAATATTCTTTCATTTTATTGGTCTGGATTAGCACTGCTTTCAGAGAGCGCCAAAATTCAAACGAGCCAATCAGATTTAAATATTGCAAATCGCTACATCGAATGACATCATGATTCTTCATAAAAAAATGGCGCTTTTTGCAAAATCTAGGGATTTTTTAAGTATATTTGAGCAAATCTGGGGATTTAGGGATTTTTAGCGAAATCTAGGCATTTTTTTTCTTCCCCGCTAGGGATTTAATATCGGAAGACTGGCTTCCAGTATCGCAGCGTTGATCGTCGCTGATGTCGAAATGGAACCTAATGCCGGACATACTGTAACACCTCCATTCCTCAATTCCGGTGAGGAATACGTCTCTACCCTTAACTCAATATAAATATACAAATTGATAAGTGAGTGCTTTAGTCTCCTGAAAACAGAATTGCGAAACTTAAAATTGGAGAAAAATGATGAGTAAATGAAAAAATGGAACCAATTGATGGAAAAGTCGCATGCCATTCTGACACAAAATATGGCGTCTATCGAATCACCTTAACTAAATAAAATAACCAAATTTTCAACTCTCAAACTATCAACTATCAACTATCAAAATTCAAACTATCAAAATTTCCAACAATGACAAAAATGATTGTAATATACCTATAATGTAATGAAATATACACGCTCTAATCATTTAATTTGTATTACCTTTATGTTATGTACCTACATGTTATACTATTTTTATAATAAATTTTGCCAACATGCTTTTCAATTCAGTCTACAACATTTCATTCCGACGTGGCAATAATGATTTATAATGCCCCTAAACATTAAAATGAATTACAATAGTAATGCCGCATTATAATGTCGTATTATACATCGCAACGATTCATGTCCTACTGATTATTGATTATTGTAAGATGAATTCTGTTTTCTCTGATTGTATGTTTCATACGTGCGAAGCAAGTACGGGTCACTAGAAACGTGGTTCGTACGGGTGGCTGATGAAATTGATCTTCGAATACCTTTTGATGAGCTAGGGAAATGGAACCATCTGCATCTCATGGACAATAAATAGTTGCCGTAATTAAGGTCATCCCGTGATTAAGGTGCCGTGATTTAAGTCATAAATTCTTCATCTAATTCTTGATTCATCTCCAAAATGTCTGCTAAAGCTTTCATGCGCTTCTCCTTGTATGCATGAATGAGCAAATTGGGTATCGAACAAGCGGACACTTTTTGAAAATTTAGATGATTCTGGACAATATCGTACAGAAGTCCACGAGCTGCAGATAGAACCATTACCTCTAGCTCATCAAAAGTTATTCGAAGATCATTCAACAACCTCTTTGACAAGTTGCAAAAACTTTTCGTTAACAATAGTGTCACACGGTACTAGGAATATTTACTATTTAACGAACCTTATATTTCCCTGACTCAGTCCTAAATTATAGAAGTATGCGTTACTTTTCCAGCAATCCAAAAAAACAATTATACAAAAAACCAATACCTACACTTTCAGATATAAAAATGCAAATTTTTTGCAGCCTCGCTAAACGACTTATCAACCAGAGATTTTTTAGGAAGCGGACCTCCAAAGAGCTTTCAAAATTAAAAGTATACAACAAGTGATAATGCCATGTATTCGCCATATCAAAGCCCAATACACATTTATACACCGGCTACGTAAATCTGCTAAGTTACAAAACATGAATCGACAGTTGTCGGATTGTACATCAATGACAAAATGTGTCTAGGCCCTCATTCTTGACTACAACTACTGCCCCCAGAGCCGCTCTCCGACGCCAATGCGTTGGAGCTTCCTGCTTGTTTTCCTTCCTTACTCAGCACTTTTTCATTTAACCGACTCAGTTCAGTTTGAGTAAGCCTTTCAAACTCCGGACACTCACTCATCACTTCTCAACGACGTCAGATCTCAGCGAAAATTACAAATTACTTAATTAAATTGACAAAAATATGAATGAAGCCATTCGTATAATCTAACTACCATTTGATATGTTTTTAAAGATACTCGTAAATATCTTGTCTACGAGTTTGTTTCCGAACTTCACGTCGTGTGAATAGTTTTTTAAGAATATTTTGAAGAGGAAACTTACGACGTTTTCTTTTGGTTCGGTCTTGGTCTGGTCACCATTTTGGATCTATTACTGGCTTAAACATGCACTGGTAAAAAAAACCTCTTGGACCAATGCCGCGGTGCATTGACTTAAGAGTGGAGTTTCTTGTCGCCGGATTTAAGAGTCTTGAACTCTTGTTTCAAGCGGATGTTGCATTCACGTTTGAATTGAATCAATGCAAAATCCGTTTGAAACAAGAGTTCAAGACTCTTAAATCCGGCGACAAGAGACTGCACTCTTGAACCAAGATGTTTTTTTACCAGTGTGGGACTGAATGCCAATTTTGATGAAAAATGTGGATTTTTCGCCAAAATTGACCTTCAGACCCGCCACTAGGCCAGTATATGAACTCGATAGAGACCAAAAATGACCAAATCATTAGGCATTTCGTAAAATATTGACCTCAATGTTAAAATAATCGTAGAGTTGACGAAATCCAGCTAGAGTGAGCCCAAAAACAGCCCTTATGATACCCACTCTTTTCTGCCGATTGCTACTCACCTGCGACATTCATAAACGCTCTTTAATTCACTACAACTAACTGATTTTAATCTTTGTCACCAGGTTCAAGAGTGTCGAGGCAACATGACACAGAGGGAACGGAGCGGCAGACCAATCGGAAGTAGCGGCCACGCTGCGCAGAGGATCCTCCACCCCCACCCTCCCCAACCCGGGGGTGGAATGGCCGTCCAGCCCCCTTCGGCTAAAAGTTGCGGGTACAGTGGACGCGGGTGATATATGATGTTGACAAGCGGGGTACTTTTCACCCATGGCAGCCCATTTATTAGCGCGCCACCCACAAAAGCCCGAGCGTCCGACCGAGAGTGAGTGAGTATATCAGACCCAGCTCAGAGCCTGTATAAATCATTCTTTTTAACGGCTAAATCTCGCCGGATCTTTTTCCGCGATCGCCGTCCGCCTGTCGCCGCGAACATGTGTTTGTTCGGATCCCTCCGCTCTCGCGCGCGCCTTCGCCGAATCGCACCCTCGGCCCATTAATCCACCCCCGGAATTGTGTTGGATTTGTGGAAATTTGGCAGCTGCGCGCGCGTTTTCCCTCTTCCGTCAATGCGTGATTTGTGGCGATCTGCTTTTCCATTCCCCCGTCGAGACCCGAGAGGTGTCGCGGAATCGTTCCTTGCGGAGTGGTTTAAGTAATTATGACCCGAGACAGACGGACCCTTGCTGAGGAAAAACGTCGTATGAGCCTTTGGACGTTGCCAAGTTTCCTCCGATAAAAAACGAATTTATTTGGAAAATTGTGATTATTATTTTCCAAAATTTTCAGACAATTTTGTTAAGCAATTTAATCTAGAATATCTGAAAATTTCAAGGAAAAATATGCATGAGTGTGGTCAAAAATTCATGTTTATCAAGGAAAATTTGGCAACTCTGGAATATTCATACGACGTTCTTCCCTAGCACGGCAGCGTAATGCCTTGCCGAGGAAAAACGTCGTTAAGAACATTCCAGAGTTGTCGGATTTCCTCCAATAACATTTTTATTCTTAAGGAGCGTTATGAATATTTTATCTTGAAATTTGTAGATATAATTTAGATCTGATCGAGAATAAAATTCTCTAATACTTCTGTGGAAAAACATTCACAGATTGTCCGGTAAATCCGTAATTTATCAAAGGAAATTTGGCGACGTCTGGAGAGGCCTAGATGGCGTTTTTCCTTAGCTTGACAGCTCACAAGTTGCAATGGAGTGATCAATGGACCACTTGACAGCGCAGCGTAGGAATGGAAGTACCACAAGCAGTGGCGTAGCTAGACATTTTTGATGGGAGAGGATGCCACGGTCAGTAATACTTTCTCATGACAAGGAAAGGTCAAAAGTAAGGAAATTCCCGAAATTATGAAAAATGGCGTTTTTGGGGAAAATTTTTCAGTCAAGGAGGTCCAGACCTCTTGGAATACCCCCTGGCTATACCACGGATCACAAGACATTTTTCCTCACGAGAAGTCCACGCAGAATACATTGAACCTGTTCGAAAAGTAAACAAAAATAACTCTTGATGGGCACAATTTAACTCGAGGAATTAGACGTATTTATACTAAAAAAACTATGTGCATAGGATTTGCATGTAACATAGTTCCTTTTAGCATAAATAGTCCAATTATTGTCTATAGTTTACATTGAAATTAGATACTTCAAGCTTCCACTCGAAAAGAAGAGCTAACATGACCCGAAAGAGCCACTTAAAGAAACAAAACTAAATCGCTTAGAATATCGATAGGGTCGGGTTCCATTATTTTTCCTTCTCTTTCTTAATCACAGTAATTTTTATTTTGTCTAATCAAAAATTTCTAAGAATATTATTCTGTTACCTCACGATTTTAGATTTTTTCGGCAAGGGGAGGTACAGGTCGATATATTCCTTGCGGCAGTATAATAATAGGAACAACAATCTTTCGGTGGGGGTTATGAGTAACGAATATTCTTGGGGGGAGATTCCTCAGGCCTCCCTGCTTTCTTACGCACATTACTATTGCATTCATAACGTTCCTGTATACATATTGCTCTATTTTCTCATCGCAAGTTCAGTTGTTAATTTTTTCTCCCCGCGCTGTGTTTGCTTGCGTAAGTGGGTGGAAACTGTAAAAACCAGTGGCTCCTTTCATCGCCGTTTTGTGCGTGTCGAACACTCCACTCCGCGATGCTTTCCACCATATTATTAGCCCGAACGGCTCGGGACTCGTCGGCCGGAAAACCCGGGCGCCCGGACCGGAGAAACCGGCGCTCAAACCGTGAAAAATGACGGAGGAACTCGTAAATAGAGAAGAAGCCGTGCACCGGTGAAAAATAACTTTGATTCCCTCCTCGTATAATGCGCGCGCATTTTTAACGAAGCCTCACGTATGCTCGTGCATGTATAATTCACGGTAAAAAGGTGTAAAACGCTCAGTTGATTCCGCGAGCGCTGAATATTTTATTGGAATTCGACTTTTATAAATGACAGTTTGCGCGGAAACTTATCCGTTTCGCTCCGTTAAGTCGGTTGTCAGTTGCTCAAGAAACTCCCCGCGGTGTTGCCGAACTCGCCGATTCTACGCGTGGATTCGATGGATAAACTAAGAATTTTGGCGGAGATTTGACACATTTTACCCCTCGATTGCAGGCGAGCCAGAGTCACTTCTCCGAGACGAGTCCCGACGCTGCAGAAAAATGGACGTATTTCTGTCAAACGGAACTATGTGCACTATGACGTGAGCCCTGTTAAGTATATATTCTTATGGATCTCAGGGCTCATGTCTTAATGCACATAGTTCCGTTTGACAAAAATACGTCCAAATATTAGCCGCTTCACTCAACCCAAAGAGCTAAACCAACTTACAAATAGGAGCGTCCCTTACAAAATTTTCGCGAGTCGTTGTGCCGGATGTGGTGTAAAATTTCGCGGAAATAAGTGGCACATTGTGGGGCTTCGTAGTTGAAAGGGAAGAGGGGCAATGTATGGAGCTATTATTGTTAGTGAGCATCGACTGGAAAATATTTTCCGCAGCTTAGCAGGTGTGGGCACGATGAGAATAAAAGAACACTTTAATCACAACTTTCGAGATGCTAATCGGAGACAAATAGATGCTCTTCATTAGAAGTAAAATCGTGCGTTTTCAGACGTCAGCGTAGAGAAAAAAAGGTGAAATGCTGCAGAAGAGATTTTTCAACTTTGCACTAAAAGTAATCTGCGAGAAATAAGTTCGACCCCTCGGCATTCTAGCTTTTGGACGTATAGGATGTAAATGGCTTGGAAAAGATGACCTCATATTGCACCATGACTTCATTTTTCATTTTTGAATAGAAAGTGTGCGTGAATAATCCTAGACATCGATGTACCCAAATAATTTGTTGCAATATAATACCTAGAGAGAAAAAATGTTGATTTAATATCCTAGATTTCAAATAAGTCCTTGGGAACCCCCGAGTTCTGAAATTGACCGTTATTGCTGTAACTGTCTGAGACTAAGAGTGCTGAAGTAACTGTTGTATGCGGTGGATTTAGCAACCTGGAAAGTCTTCGTGCAATATTTGTTTTTCACATCTAGAACGTTGAGAGAACTTTTGCGTCCTTTTGCGTCAAGTCTGAAAATGTTCGTACACTGTTAAAAATCGAGAAGTGAAATTCGGTGCCGGAGTCTACACTCTCCAGGGCTGGATTTACCTACTTGCCGCCCATGGGCCGCCTGTATTTTGCCGCCCCTTCTCATTAGTTTCGAAACATCAATAAAAACCATCAAATGAATGTGCCAGCGGGGGAGGGGTGCATAAGCATAAGACGCGTTTACTCGTGTTGGACACATTTTTTGCGAAAGCCCTGTCAACACTACTAGCAAAAGTTCACGGAACTTTGTGCGAAAGTTAAGTTTCGTAAACCTATCTCTGTGTGGACAAGGCCTTCCATTCATAAGAAATGAACGAAAAAATTATGAAAGAACAAACATAAATGTGGATTAATGATTTTAACTTTCGCCGCCGCGCCGCGCTGACCGCACCGTGTTTGGCGCAATGCGTGAAGTATTCCAACAGGCTTGTAGGCGCTGTGAGTTTCACGCCGACCGCTGCTGAATGCACTGTGTTTGACGCAATGCGTGAAGTATTCACCCAGTCTTGTAGGCGCTATCCGTTTTACGCTGACCGCAATGACCGCACTCTGTTTGATGCAATGCGTGAAGTATTCGTGCAGTCTTGTAGGCGCTAATATGTGTTACATGCCGATCGCCGCGCCGAGGGCTTCTCCTTTTCATCTCAAGTCATCGTCATCATTTCTCTCTAAGTCGCGCCGTTCCGGGCCAAATTGCGTGTTTTAACTATTTGGTTTCTCTCTTAACTTGAATAATCAAAGGTGCTGTCTCTTGTATCTCTGAAAGACGACAAAATTAGAAATTATTATACTCTCAGGAAATGAGAGATTTTGTCGCCTTTCCTCGTTTGTAATTTTTTTTTTCTAAATCCGATTTTTTTTATACCTACATTTAAAAAAATTTCAAAATTTGCCGCCCCAATAGATTTGCCGCCATGCGCCGCGGCCCATGTGGCCACCCTCTTAATCCGGCCCTGACACTCGCCCAAAAACCCCGCGTGATATGTATGCGAAGTGAAATTAGCACCATAAAAGCGTAGGAGACTCCGGAAAAAGAGTAGATTCCGCACCGTAATAATATAAGTCACCCCGTAAGGCGAATAGATCCCGCTCCGCATTCATATCATTCGGGGTTTTTGGGCGCCATATCGACTTCGGTACAGAATTTCACTCCAAAATTTTTAACAGTGTACACCGAAAAAAAAGTGATGCTGATTGAACATTCTGGATGTAAAAAAGTGTGCGAGAACTCACAAAACGCTAAAATTAATCGTTACAGCAGTTTCTTAAGCAATGTCAAGATGTAATAGACTAACTCTGCCGTGCTAAGGAAAAACGCCGTAAGAACATTCGAGAGTTGCCAAATTTCCTTAATTAAAATGCTTATTTTGGAAGAAATTTATGAATATTTTTCACTGAAAATTTCAGAGAGTATGGTTGGAATCGAGAGCAAAATTATCCGAAAAATTGGAGGGAAAATAGTCATAATTTTACCGGATAAGTCGTGTTTTACCAAAAGAAATTTGGCACCGCCTGAAGGTTCGCACGGCGTTCTTCCTTAGCACGGCAGAACTGCTGTGGCGGTTAATTCAGCGTTTTACGAGTTCTCGCACACTTTTTTTCATCCAGAATGTTAAATCAGGTTCACTTTTTTTTCGGCGAGAAAACTCCTCAATGTTTTGGTATCAATGACTCAATTTTGTGTTTCGGTACATTCAAGTTCTATTTTCTTTGGCGGTCGCATTTCCTTGAAATTTGTTTCATTTCTATTTTTTTTTCCTCAGCGAAACTTATATGTATAGCTCTGGAGACAATTAATCATAACCTTTCCTGTAACACCCTGCACTCCACCAAGATCCAACCATAGGGAACAGATTGCAGAGCTTCGACCCGACCGCATCCAGTCGAAAACTACGCGACCGATGAATGTTTTCCACCGAGCGGTAACCGTTCGATATTCGGCGCTCACCACTTACCAGCTGTGAGGAAAGGGTGCCTGAGACAAAAGAACAGAAACACGCACGGATCGCTGCGTATCGGGAGCGAAAAAAAAAAAAAAAATAATGACATAACCAAGAGCGAAACTATTTCACAGATAAAACTATCCCATTCATTCATCATTCCTTACTTTTAAACGGCTCCCAATTTGGCCGAAAGGGGGAAGAGGAACGCGGCACCCTCTCGGAAACTATTTTAACTCGCGTTTAATACTCATTACACTGACTTAGCTTTGTTATTGTGGATATTCGCGACACCCTGTTTTGACTTACTGCCAATGTTTAGTCAAGAGGTTTCCTCTTTTCGGGCAAAGAAACCCTTTCCGAACCGAAAAAAGGGTCACTGAGCACCCTTAATCCAACAAATAGCTTACAGGTCTCGGATTCGGTGTTACATTGTTTCTCTTTTTGTCCGTTTTTTTCTGCCCTTCGGTTTTCGCTTTCGGCCTGGGGTGGCATCGCTCGCCGAATAAGGTTCTTTTCTCCGAGGGTTTTTTTTTTCATGCGCGCTCCAGAGGGCTATGAATGGACCTCAGGTAGGTTCTCAAAACGGTGGGATTGTGATATTTATTTAACAAGTGGATTAGTGCGATTATTCCCTTATTATGTGATTTTATCGAATGTGTCTTTGAAGAGGGTAAAGGCGTTGCTTTTTTTTTCACAGTGGGAGACAGGCGGTTTGTTTGGGATTGGGACCTAACGAGTTGTGGGTTTGTTTTCACCCGCAAAGTGTGTGAGAATTTAAAAGGAGATTTCAGCTTAGGTTTTGTAAGTTTTCTGAAATTTAAAAAGCAACATTATACGATAATCTTTTCTAATAGCGGTAAAATTTACGTGAGAGTTTTCTATACGTCTGTTGAGTATTTGGACGAATTTCAGCGGTATCAGCGTCACTACATCAGACGCTGCCCAATTTTTTTCTGATGTTTATTCTTTAGAAAGAGAATAAGTGACACTGAAACTTGGAATTTCATAAGTTTATAACTTACGATAATATCAGAGGAAATTTAAGAGCATAAAATAAGTAAAGTAAAAAAAGGTGTAAAATAGTAAAAAAAAAAAAAAAATTTCATTGGTTCACCGTTCAGAAGAGGTGGAGTTAGGAAGCGTTGTCCTAATCCATAGGTCACCTAAAATTAAAATCTGATGTAGAATCTATGGATCCCAAACTGAGACACGTGGTTTCGTAGTATCCAAATCGCAGTATGACTAAAACTAACAGAAATAAAATATAAAATGATGAAAAATAAAATGGAAAATAATCAATACTCTTTCAAAAGTTACCAGGCCAGGACATAGCGGAAAAATCAAAACGGCCTATAAGATCGTCAGCCAAGATACCGCTTAATTTTTGAGAGCCCTTGTCTAACCCATCAGGTAATATTAGTATGTTAAAATTACAAGGTACCTTAGAATAGTTCAGGCGATAAAAGAATGAACAAACCGAGCGTAATAAAAATAAAATAAAAACGAAAGAAAATCCAGAAAGAAAGTGAAGAATGAAGCAAAATAATACAGATTTCACAATAGTAGGATATCACAAAAAAATTAAAATCAGTACTGGCCGAATGGTCGATTTGATTGTGAGCCGAGATAGCGCTTGATGCCGGAAAAAAATACCGAAAAAGCGCGAAAGGTGAGCGAAGGGTCGGCGCATGCGCGAAGGTCCGAGGGTCTACCGGACGCGGGCGGGGTAGCGGCCACCCGATCCGGCCATGGAGGGACCAGTCCACACCCATCCCCCCCCCCTCCCTCGCCGGGTCACTCGGGTGGACAAACTGGAAAATGGCGCGGGCCCGGGAGACAAACGTGATTGACTCGTGCCCTGCCTGCGGACCGTTTTTGCCGCGGTTGAATTTCGACCCGCACTGCCATGCTAAGGAAAAACGCCGTATGAACATCGCGAGCTGCCAAATTTCCTCTAAGAAAAAGTTTATTTTTCAAGAAAGTTATGAATATTTATCCTTGAAAATTTCACACTATTATTGAGACCAAATCTAGAACAAAATTTTTTGAAAAATTGGAAGAAAAATACTTACACATTTTCCCGAAAATTCGTGATTTACCAAAAGAAATTTGGCAACGCCTGAAGGCTTATACGGTGTTTTTCCTTAGCACGGCAGCCCACGTACAGGGACTCCGAGAGGAGGATTTTTGTAACACTTTTTGGCGCGTGATACCCGGATCGGAGGGATGGGAAACTAAACTCAGTGCTGCCGCGCACGGAAAAAAATTAAATGTTGATTTAGTATTTATATTGTTAAAAAAAATCCGACAAGTTCTAAATGCTGATTTTACATTTAAAAAAATGCTAACCTAAGTACGCCTACGGTAAAATGAACTAATTTAAATGTTGTGATTTGTTTCATCTTGCGAGGAAAATGCCTTCGATAATTCCGTGAACTTGTACAAGACTTTCTCAGCAGAAAGAAATTCCACAAATTTTCGAATAAAATTTCATTTCGAATTTTCGGTACAGACCACGCTCGGAGTGATCGATCGCGGCGTCCACAAATTATTCCTCCGAAAGTTGGCGCGGGCGTAAAAGTCGATTAAAAGTTCTCCGTTCGGAGCCCGGGCGGAAACTCTGCATCGGAGGACCACAGTCCGTGACAGCTCGAAAGTTGGCTAAACCCGGCGACAAACTCGGAACTCGGGTGCAACGGAAGACAACCGTAACTCCATTTCGAACTCACCGCGGCTAGCACGTACTCTAACGCGCTTCGAGGTTCACTCCAGAATAGAGTAACTGCCCTTTACCTTGATGTTGTCTCCTGTCTTCCTACGGAAGACAGCAGTAACTCCAATAGATCTTGAGCCACGGTCTCCAACTGCTCTTAACCGCTGCGCGGTTCACGAAGGAGCGGAGTTACGGCTGTCTTGCGTTGCATCGCGGCTCGTAACGACGGGGAGTGTTTATTGGTGTCGCAGGCGGTTGACCATCCAACTGCCGCGTCGCAACTTGTTTGGCTGGTTCCGCGAGCGGTGAACGGGATAGGACAGGGACAGGGGCGAGCTGGCACCCAATTAAACCTACCCGACACTCGACAGCGGCCACCTTTCCATCGCAGCCGCCGAGTTGATTGGGAAGTTTAGCTTGTGCCCGGCCCGGCTCCCGGATCAGCCGGGTCACAGTGGAACCGATTTCGGGTCGCTCGGCCCGCTGAAGTGGTCTAGGGCCCTGAAAGTAACTTGGATGGATTTGGTATTTACATCTGCACAGTCGCACTCGTTATTGATATTTTTCCGCCTTATGAACGATACTTCCATTAATGTAAACATTTGGATTTATGAAAATAGTGATAAAAAAGTGAGAGACACAATAGTCCGAATGCAGACAACAATAAAAACACACTAAAATATAAAAAAACAAATGGGTATACAAGGCTAGAACTGCTAGAAGAGACATAAAACAACCAGGACGTTCCGGGCCAATTACATGCTCATTCTCAACTGGAACAGAAGCTAAAAAGTGTAAAAATTAAAACGAGAAAATGAGCATGCAACTGACCGAGGTAGGAATCAGTGCAAACTGAAAAACTTTTTTTTGCAAAAAAATTTTTTTTATGAAAATATATCGTTCCCTTTCCGGCCAAAGTATCACAAGCGCCATGCGACGTTTAAAAATTTCCGCCGCCATTTAATTTTTTTTACAGAGAAATTGTTGATTGAATCGGTTTGAAAATTACAGCGATTTTTATCGGCAGCACAAAGAAAATTCAGTGAAATTTTCGGACAGCTTCGTTGAACGTATCTATGGGGAAAAAATAAAATGGGTGTGGAAATTTTTAAACGTCGCATGGCGCTTGTGATGCTTTGGCCGGAAGGTGACGATCTGAGATTTGATTTCAACTAGGCTTTGTTTAGCAAAAAAGAAAAGAAGAAGGCAAGTGAAAAAAGCACCGCATCTGCAAAGTTAGGTGAAGTAACCAACGTTGTGTGTCAATAAGGGAAGTAGAACACAAAGTAATCTAAACGCGCAGCTATATTTTTTGTTTAATTATTTTTTATTAGATTTTCTATGGGTTACATTTGCCAAATCTTTTGGTGGAAAATTGGCAACCTCGTAAAAAATAATTAATCTCGATAATAATATATAATATATAATAAATCTCTCTAATAATTAAACCTCGCTGGAATCGAACCTGGATCTGCAAAATTGAAGGCAAAATGGCGCGAGACGCGAACTTGCATAATGTTCCGCTTTTCGCTGTACCAATAAGTCACTTAGATTAGGGAGAAAAGTTTAAAAAAAGTGGGCCTGCAGCCGGATTGTTGAACCTTTAACTGGCTATGTCGACACGATAAGACAAGACATGGCCCTATTTGCGCCGTGTAATATATCGATTTTCGATTCTTGTCGTGCCGACATAAATTTCAACAATCAGGCTGCTGACGTCTCTCCTATCTTCAGCTGTGTTACTCACATAGTCCTTAAAGCACAACTACAAATTAGGCAAACAGAGCCGGAAAGAAATATAGAAATAGAGCAAGGAAAATGATGCACATTAATGACGGCGCAGAGATACAACTATTCGTGCTTGATGGATGTCCGCGTTGCGTCTGCAAAATTGAAGGCGCGATGGCGCGGGACGCGAACTCGCAATGCTCCGCTCTAGGTTACGCAGCGAATTGATGACGGCGCAGAGATACAACTATTCGTGCTCGATGGATGTCCGCGTTGCATCTGCAAAATTGAAGGCGCGAGGATGAACTCGCAATGCTCCGCACTATGCTGCCAATGAGATGTCGCGCAGATTCGGGAGTTAAAAAATGAATCCCGATTACGTCTCTCCTATCTTTGGCTGTGTTGACACTCGATTTTTTTTTTCGACTTGACTTGACATCTGATTATTTTTTTAGAATGAATTTCTCGACCAATATCTGAAACTCATATATGTACCGCCCGCACTGTTCAAAGATCAAAGAAGGAAATAAAGCCAAAATCATCTCTTTTGAAGATCCGTCTGTTCATGAATAAAATAAATCTGATTACATTACACATTCACACGGAACCGAATTTTCAAAGTGAAAATTTTGGATTGTCGTGAGGACGATCCAACATTTCCATCAATCTCTCAGTTTTTATATCTCCAACACAGATTCGGCCCGGATAGAGAAAATTAAAATCGCACCGAGCACAGCCTCTTAAGTTTTTTCACAAATAAAGGCTCGAGAGTGCAAGGTAAGAGGCAAAGGACCGAAGGGCGGGCACCTCGAATTAAGATGAATAATTCAACAAGTGCGGAGATTAGGTCCAAGTTCAAAAGATCAAAAAAATCGAGGAGATGAGAGCAGAGGTGACTGCACTGGTTCTCACCTCGCGAGATCGCGTCGAGGGTCAGGGGTCGGATGAGGGATGAGGGATCTGGAGCAAGGTGGCAGGGATGCAGGGATGCTGATCTGGTTCGCGGTTCAAAGGTGACGCCGCGCCGATCTCCCTACCTCGTTTATTATGTGAGAGTAAATTAAGTTTCGGCCCCGCATGACCCGTTAGGTGTTCGCGTGTTTGCAAGTCTCGTTTGGACGTATTTATACGAAAGGGAACTAAGCGCCAAATTTCCAAATTTCAGTTTTTAACGGATCTGGATTCTCCATGTAATAGGCTGCTCTCACACGTAAATATGTCCCCAAAATACTAATTTCATCCCCTGGAATCAGCCCCTGAAAAATCGCAAAACAGGGAATCAGCGATTACGAATAAAATCAAAAGGAACTATATGTAATTCCCTTTGATTTAATGCGCTAACCCGGATTCCGAATTAAATCAAAAGGCGCTATCTCCACTTGATTGACGCGCGCGCGGCGAAGCTTGGTGGAAACTTGGTGAAATTCGGTACGGGGGGTATTTTTGGACGGGAAACTCGAATTTCGGGTCAAATTTTGAAAATTCAGAAATCCAAGATGGCGGACATGGCCTAAAATGCTATCTCGGCCCCTATCCAGCCGATCTTGGTGAAACTTGGTATCAGGGGGTATTTTCGGACGGGAAACTCGAATTTCGGGTCAAATTTTGAAAATTCAGAAATCCAAGATGGCGGACATGGCCTAAAATGCTATCTCGGCCCCTGTCCAGCTGATCTTGGTGAAACTTGGTATCAGGGGGTATTTTCGGACGGGAAACTCGAATTTCGGGTCAAATTTTAAAATTTCATAAATTCAAGATGGCGGATGTGGCCTAAAATGTTATCTCCTATTTAAACGCGCATCGCCAAAAAATCCCAGATGTCGTCCCCTGAGTGACGGTCACATATCGACCGTGCGTTCCCTCTGGCTCGATCGATGTCAGTGTGCACTGACATGGACAAGGGGCTTTTAACGAGCGAACAAATTAACGAACCCATCGGAATCACTTAATTTTCATTAAAATCACTGTTAGGTACTTTATTGGAATCGGAACAGTATTTAGAAATTCATGAGTATTAAGAGCGCGCTGGAAGGATTACGTGGTCAAAAGCGTGACCGTCACCTAGGGGTTCGTCAGGCCCCATCTTGACTTCCTCGGAGACGCGAGTTTAAATGGGAGCTCAGAATACGCAACTTCGAACTTGTTTTCCGTGGGTTAATAATGTTTCAAAAAATCGGAGAAAATTCCAGCGAACTGTGCGTACTCAATCCTCCAAAAAAATGCAAAAATTAAAAATTACTGAATAACCTCATTGTTAAAATTTTAAACTCCGATATGGCGGATGTGGCCTTCAACAATAGCTCAATGCCTGAATCGTTTGTGTGAAGTTCGGTATTAGGGGCTCAAAATGACAACAGAAACTGTTTTATTTAGATACGAAAATTTTAACATAGGTAATCAGCACATGAAGGGAATTCACGATCCGACGCTGCTAGGTAAACCACGCACCTCGACGAGGCGGTGTATTGTGAACGTACACGGAGAAAAAAACTTCGTGCGTGGGACCCGAAGTTTAGGTCATATGGATCTGTGAAGTTTTCGGATTGAGCATCTGAACACTTTCGGTCCAGCTGCTGAGGTTTTGATCACACATCTGAAACTTCAGTTCTTACATCTAAAGTACTTCGGTTTTCACATCCGAAAATTTCGGTTCTCACATCCGAAAAACTTCGGTTCTCACACCTGAAGACTTCAGACGTAAGAACTGAAGTTTCAGATGTGTGATCCGAACCTCGACAGCTAGACCTAAAGTGTTCAGATGCTCAATCCGAAAACTTCAGAGATCCATATGACCCAAACTTCGGGTCCCACGCACGAGTTTTTTTCTCCGTGTAGAGTGCCATATATTTAAAGTTTACAAACGTGGAAATTTCCACATCTCATCCACATTGGCAAGATGCAGCGGGAAAGCAGATTGAGGTTAGGTAGGTATATTTGGGCTCCCACCACCTCCGGCCTTCACAACCCGGCCCGTGCGCTTTACGCAGGTTCATTGGCGGCCATTCTAGACGTGTAGTGCGTTTGTTTAAGAAATAGATATCATTTTAAGCCACATCCGCCATCTTGGATTTCTGAATTTTCAAAATTTGACCCGAAATTCGAGTTTCCCGTCCGAAAATACTCCCCGATGCCAAGTTTCACCAAGATCGGCTGGACAGGAGCCGAGATAGCATTTTAGGCCATGTCCGCCATCTTGGATTTCTGAATTTTCAAAATTTGACCCGAAATTCGAGTTTCCCGTCCGAAAATACCCCCTGATACCAAGTTTCACCAAGATCGGCTGGATAGGGGCCGAGATAGCATTTTAGGCCATGTCCGCCATCTTGGATTTCTGAATTTTCAAAATTTGACCCGAAATTCGAGTTTCCCGTCCGAAAATACCCCCTGATACCAAGTTTCACCAAGATCGGCTGGATAGGGGCCGAGATAGCATTTTAGGCCATGTCCGCCATCTTGGATTTCTGAATTTTCAAAATTTGACCCAAAATTCGAGTTTCCCGTCCAAAAATACCCCCCGGTACCAGATTTCACCAAGTTTCCACCAAGCTTCGCCGCGCGCGCGTCAATCAAGTGATTCAAGTGGAGATAGCGCCTTTTGATTTAATTCGGAATCCGGGTTAGCGCATTAAATCAAATGGACCTACGTGCAAAAATCCCCTATATCTCGCTTAATATGCATTTTTTCCTAATTTCGGCAACGTACGTAATTAGAGGAACTCTTCAGCTTTCAAACAAGCTAAAGTAAACCAAAATCGGTCCATTAGTACGGAAACGCCAATTGTTTTAGTCAAACTTGCTTTACTGAGAAGTTTGGAAATGGCGTTTAGCGCCTTTTCGCATAAATACGTCCGTTTGTTTTTGTTGATGGGTGTTATGACTACATCATTGGCGAGCTTATTTGGAACGGGCTGTTTCCAAAATAACTCAGAGCCTATTTAAGTATTTTGTTTGGTCCTTTATGGTGTTCTCACTATGTCCTGTATTTCTACTGTATTCTCCTTGCTAAGGGAAAGTACCCCAGACAAGACATAATATTTTTACAATATTGGGCAGATATTGTCAGTATTGTCGCAATATTTACACAATACTGACAATATTTTGATAATATTTTAATCAAAATTATTTTTTAAAAAAAAATTTAAAGAATCTTTATTTAGTATTTTTAAAAATGATATGTTTACCCAAAAGGTTATAAAAATATTTTCACAGTATTGACACAGTATTTTACAGTATTTTTAAGTATTGGCACAGTATTTATGCCAAAAGGAAATATGGTGCACTTTTTTAACATTGGCTCAATATTTAACCAATATTGGCCCAATGTTTGCATAAATATCAAAACAATAGTGATCGGTTAAATATTTCTGTCTTATCTGGGACGATTCTTATTGATGGTCAAACTGCAAAAACGCGCATCTTGGTTTACGACGTTGAAGTCTTGTCGTTTACTTTTTCTTTCCGGATGGAAAATGATTCAACGTCATTTTGTGTAGAAAATTGGTGATTTTCCTACTCTATGTGAAGGATATAATGAGGAAATTCAAAGCGGTACTTGGTTCGGTCCCTTTTTAAAAAAACAAAATAGGAGCGGAGATTTTGAAATATTGCAAATAAGATATGCGCTTTTGCAGTTTCACAGTTAATTTTAAGAATTAGAGGGTATGCTTCTGAGCCGCTATGCAGCCGCAACCCTTAAAAGGCGCTTTTTGAGTTCGGCTTTCCTTCCCCGTTTCCGGGAGACGACGATTTTTGTGGCTGTTTTCGTCCACAAAAGTTCGTAAAAACTCTATACTTTGATGTTAAAAACCTTTGTCTTGAGTTTTTTGTATTTGGGGTGTAGCCGAGTGCTAGAAATAATGTAAAATTGCAAGCTATTAGATGAGTGTTTTGATCTAATAGCTTGTTATCAATTGTTACCATCAATGAGATCTGTTACCTTGTTTGAAATTAAATTATGACCTTAGTGATATCGATTTTGTGACCCTGACGATGAAGCGTTTGCTTCGAAAAGCTTCGGTCTAAGTTTGTTAATAAAATGTAAGTTTTTTAAAGAAAATTTTACATTATTTCTAGCACTCGGCTACACCCCAAATAGCAATATATTCAGTGATACTACCTTTCAGACATTGTATTACAATGTTCGCTGGTTTTGGCTTGAGTTTTTGTAGACTGAAAGGTCCATTTTCTTGTGGACGGTCATGAAAAATGGCGAAAGAATTAGGAAGCCGAAGTCTGCGGCACCTGAGCCTCGCTCCGGTCAAACTCCCCCTTTCGAATCAAAATAAGGCCGAGTATACTCGGAGGAGGAAACGGGGCAGAAAGGATGGACCCGGCGGGAGTTAAAGTGAGGGCTTAGGATGGACATTACAAGTTCCTCGGCGGCCCCTCGTAAATTGGCATTTAACAAACGAGGGAGGGGAGAACTTGGACTTCGGGGGACAGTTAATGGCCATCCGAGGGGGTGGTTTCCGGGCTCAGTTGGAGGTTGGAAAGCGCTCGGTCATAGTGTAGTTTATGGCCGCTTCCAGTGGCTCACTAACCCCAACCCCCATGTCTTTCGATCCGTCGATTCTATTTCGATAGGCGTATAAGCGTCGAACAATGTATCGTATCGCTAAGTCGATTCGAAAATCTTACCCCTTTTCAAAAAGGTCATTGTTGTCGGATGATTCGAAGAAATGGTTAACCATGACAGGAAAATGTGGATATGTTTTCATCTTCGTATAGGTCCGTCGGGCAGGTCATAATATGTCACGTTTTTTGTTACGGTTCCTGGCGTGGTCAAACTCGCGTGCAATATATGTAGCATCGATTATGTGAAAAATCTCGGCAAATTTTGAATTTTTAGCCAAAAAAAAACAAAAAACGACAGCCTCTGCGCATGAGCTTAAAGGATCATTCGAAACCATAGAAATTGGCAACATTCAGAGGAATAGAAGCAGGATTCTTGATGGAAAAAACTTCGCATTTGATACAATAGCCGATCTCCGTATCGAATGCGAGGTTCATTCCAAAAAAGATCTTCCTTTCATTTCTCTGAATTCGGCCAATTTTTTTGCTTCAGAATGATTCATCAGGCTCATGCGGAAGGAGGGTCTGTCGTTCTTTTTTCGACTGAAAACTCAAAATTCGCCGATACTTTTTACTTAACTGGACGTATTTCTATCAAACAGACCTATGTGGAGGTGAGAAATATGGGGTATGCTCGTTAGTTCTCTGGCCATAAGAGTGAATGAGAATATTAAAGCGCCAGTGACGTCAGCGGCAATGAAAAAGCCTCAGCGCAACGTCGTCGTCTTCGTCGGGGGGCATTAACTCATGAGCCCTGTCCACAAGGCTCTCTTGCCATGCCCGCGGCTCATGAGTTCCGCACTCAGCTGCACATAGGTCTCTTTGATAGAATGCAATATCCCGCTTTGCCAATTCTTCAAAAGGAACCACGCCCACTGACCACATTGCTTCTTATGCAGATTTCTAGAGCACACCCCATATTTCTCACCTCCACATAGGTCTGTTTGGTAGAAATACGTCCAACTGATGTAATTTATCTCTCACCAGTCCGATCACGCCAGGAACCGTGAAGAATTACCTTAAATCGTATCCATAGTCATTCCTCAGGACATTGAGTGTAATAGCAAGAGACGAGTTTACTCGACATTATTGTTCCGCCTTCATTTAACTAGGATATGCAAAATGGGCTCCTTCGCGTTAAAATAGTGGTATCCGTTACCTTGACATGTCACGCACCGATATAACAAGTCTCACGTATAGCCTCCTGAAGGAGAGGAGTTGTTGAGTCCTTTTATACTGAGAGTCAAGACAGTGTGAATCCATTTCTGATTGGTTCCCGTATATTAGGCTTCCACAGTGTCACAATCGAGAATAAAGATTACATTTTCACCGATTGCAAAGATTATAATGTAGAATGGACCGGGGAATAACGGGTTCGACAAGGAACAAACGGAATGAGAGAAGGAACGGAGAACGGAATTTGAGAGTGAGCCGATCAAAGATTACGAAAAACTGCCGATTGGTGTAATCTTTATTCCCGTTTGTGACTCCATGAGGGGGGCTGTCTTGACTCTCAGTATAAAGGGACTTTACTACTAGTGAGCTCTCTACATATTTTCCCCCCATCAATTTAAATGAGAATAATCAATGCAGAGTGTGCTAAAATTTCAAAATCATGAGTTAAAAACCGCTGACTATACGAGTATAAATATCAAAGCCGAACAGAGCGGAGCGGCGTGCTGCCAGCGCGAGAGGCTCGCTGGCGCCTACAAACCTAAGTGGATACTTCACGCATTGCACGCATCAGTATAAAGGGACTCTAGAGTTGTCCAGGAGAGCGATCATGAATACGGCTTTTAAGCCCGACGTCAGACGTGGCAACGTCACGTCAGAGCCCGCGTCGTCGTCGGACGAAACGAAACGGCTGTTCCGTGTGGGCAGAAATGCGCCATAAAATAATACGAGCCCCTTCCGTCCCCCCGCAACAATGTAGGCCATTTTCCGAGCTCGCAAAAACTTTGTTTCGGACTCGACCGTCGCTGGATTCGGTCCCGGTGGCTGCAACTGAATAAATGGTTTTATTGAGCACTAAACGCCGACCGGAAAGTTTGCCGATGGGCCTTGATTACGACTCCCATCGACGGGGGAAGCGCGGGGGTGGGCGGTTGTGGTCGATGATGAAATATACAGTTCATAAGTCAATAAAATGCTTCATAAATATGCAAATTAAAATTTGAGAATGCCTAATTTCCATGCTACGGGGCTCGCACGGCCCGATCGCGGATTTTCGGGGGTAGTGCGGATTTTGCGAGGCGAAAATGCATAATTAGTGGTCCACTGTATTGCCGTCCTCAGTAGACAAGCCGTAACTCCATTCTGGGTTTTTTTACCAGTTTACTGACAAAACTAGGACTCGTCACAAAATTAAATCCGTTAAAACTTTCAGGAATCATTATTTCTGTCTCCACCCCTCCCTTCTCCTCGTCTTTTTTTAAACCCTAACACTGTTGTTTTTCTTATTTTTTTTTCTTGGGAAGCTTTGTTGTTGTCCCGATAATTTGGATTGCATTTTGCAAAAAGGAACCAGAAGCATTGCAATGGTGCTAAGATTGTGCAACTTCATTCTTTTCAATAAAATTACTGAAACCATGAAAAAATATGAAATTTACATGATAATTTCTTCCACGACAATAAGAGAAGATGCACAATTTTAGCAACTTTGTAGCGCTCCTGGTTCCTTTTTGCAAAATGCAATCAATTTTTCTGACCTCAGCGTTGAAAACACGTAAGAACCCATTCAATCATTTCAATCAATACGGCATAACCAAAAATCCACAGCGCCGTGTAATTTAAAGAAGCCCCCTCCCCCACTTAGCGGGGCTTAAAATCCGGACCTCCTCAGGCTCTGAACCGATCATATCAGTGGCGTGGCGTGAATTGCGATAGATCGATTGTTATTCCATTTAAACCTACGGTAAAGAATCGATTATTAAGGTGTTCGCTGCGAACACCCTGTTAATCGATCCTTTTCAATAGGTTTAAATGGCAGGACAATCGATATATCGCAAAGCACGCCACGCCGCTGGATCATATCCCCGACCCGGAATCAAAACTCCGTCCCTTCGTCGAAGAATAATAACGGGAGAGGGGCTACAACCCGGGTGGGGGCGGCTGTGGGGGACGGGGAGGGGGCATCCGCGGTGACTTAACGGGGGCAATTTATCTTGGCGACGACGACGGGGGACAGAGGACAGAGGCGAGCGAAGCGGTCTGCCTAGCGAGCCAGGGGCAGGGATGGAAAAGCAGGACTCAGCGTTTATATTAATTGTCCCCAGAGCAAGAAACAATGCTGCCGGAGTGTCCTCAGCCCTCTTGTCCCTTTCAATTGCGCGCAGACTTTGATTGGATGACCCGCGCCGAGACTTGGCGTTGAATCCGGGCCGGCCCTGCGCCTCCTCCCCCGCCTCCCTCGCGCGTCCCTTGAGTGAACCCCTTGTCCCGAGCTAACTTTCAAGCTCTTCAGAGCTTTCCCGAGCCAGCGCGCGACAGATGAAATCGTCGCTTTGAGTCTCGGCGATCCGGACGCTAGCAGTGCTTTTAATTGAAAGCTTCGAGTGGGGAGTGTTTGAAACAGAACTGCACGGACTTCGGGAAAAAGGTGGCGTTGCAAGTATGAGCGAGCTTTGGTGCCAAATTGACGTCAGATATCTTTAATTTTGCTAAAGCGACTTTGTCTCAGAGGCGTTGTAGGGATGCAAAATTTCGATGTGAAAGAGGGTACGTTAGTCGGACAGAATTTTACGGTTAGGAACTACAATTTCTAGCTCATCCGTAGAAGCACCTATCTGTATATGGAAACTAACGGCACACATGTTGTCTGTAAAATGAGCCAGATACTGTGGTTCCTCATTGCAAAATGTAGTCGAGTTATAATTCGGAGATTAAAATTTAGGAAATTAATTGCATTTTCATAAGTTTTCTAAAATTTTGCAATAGCACTATTATTGTCTCACCTTGAGAGAATTAGCTGGATCCGCCGATGTTCCTAGAATATTATCAACCACTTATTCGAACGCATCTACAGAGTTTAAAAAGATATTCAAACTTTCTTCGAAAAAAGTTAATTTTTCCAGATAAAATTTTGAAATCTCCGAAGGGTTCATACAATGCAGCATTGTAGAAAACACCACCGCAGGCTGATTGTTGAAATTGATAGAGAAAGTTATAGACAAAGACGACAAAAGGGATATGGAGGGATCCTGTCGGTGGAAAAGGGCGTTTGCAATGGACAGAGGAAGTAGGTAATAGACTAACTAACGCCAACTCACGAGAGACCCCATAGTTAGTCGATCATTTCCTCCCTTATTCTATAGAAACCAACCATTTCAACTAATAGAATCGTTTCATACTCCCCATGTCTTTTTTGTCTATCGCTTTGTCTATACATTTCAACAATCAACCCTTAGGTCGGAAACCCCGGAAAGAAACCTGGAAAATGCCCGAAATGAAGGGAGCGAACCGGAATTTCCCGGAAAAGCGTGGCGAGGGATCGGCTGCCCGACCCGGACCAACATAGATTATTCTGTAAAATGGCGATAATGGACTTGTCACGCTGAAGGTGCGGAAACGGTGCACGGAGAGCGAGCAACGAACGAGGGGGTGGGGGAAGGGCCATAAACGGAAGGCGAGGCGGGGCATGGGGGAGGGGGCAAAACGAATGAGAAAAACAGAGAAGGGTGACCAGCATAATACTCGAATCATCAATAAATAAAGATTTCTGCAAGTTGCCATCGGAGGGGTCACGACCCTCCTTGACTAGCCTCCAAGGACCTATTCCTTGTAAACTTATTCTCAAAATTGAGGAATTTTACCCCATGAACAGCACGCGGGCCGGGAGGAAAGATGAGTTCTCCCCCCGGCCCCACCCTCTCTGCCTCCCCGCCGCACAATAGTCCAGGACTTGGATATAGCTTGAAAAAATTCAAAACGGAACACGAGGAGATACATACAAATATACCTAACAAAATCTAGAAACTTAGTTTTTTATTTACTTCTGTGAAGGTGAGTTGATATTCGTCAAGTTTTAAGTTCGTGTTATATGTTATGATATTTTGTTTTGAGGTTTCTCAAACTTATTACTTTTTTATTTTTATGTTCCCTTTTATTTGACAATTTTTTAAGTCGAAACTTCATATGGGGAAAAAATTAAACTCGATAGCTTTCATCAGAAACATTGAACGCATTTGTACGAAAGGGATCTATCTACATAGGAAGCATTGAGGAAGAACCTATCACTTTAGAGATCGACTGGATTTTAGGAATGGAGTTTGGGAGTGTCACAGTTTTTGTGTATAGATACACTCTTATTTCATAACGCTGCTCTGATTGAGGATAATATGAGAAAGGGAAGTCTATTTGCAGGAGAGACTTCCCAAAAAACTCCATACACGCCTGGAGTTTCGATGGTTTTTTGAGGGCTTTTTGAAACCATTTTTTCTGACTGTATCACATTTATTATCAACGAATCACTCAAAGTACCTTCGTATACATACGGCGCAATACAATCCAATTGTGAACCTAATCTCATGAAAATTTGTACTCCCCTGTACTTTCATGCCCTCCCGAATGATCTAAAAAAATCGGAATCTCAATTTAAAGAGGGGGTTTGGGGGTGTTTCGGCTCCTGCAGTCAGGCCGTTTAACCCTGGATCTCCCTAAATTCTGCTGTGCTAAGGAAAAACGCCACATGAACATCCAAGAGTTGCCAAATTGCTCCGGATAAAACATGCATTCTTGAGGAAAGTTATGCATTTTTTTTCTTAAAATTTTCAGATATTCTAGATAAAATTACGAACTAAATTGTCTGAAAAAAATGAAGAAACATGTCCACAATTTTCCTAGTAAATTGGGTTTCTATCGAAGAAAATATGGCAACGTCCAAAGGCTCATACGGCGTTCTTCCTTAGTGCGGCAGAGTTGCACCTCAAAACACAATACCCAGGATCCCCTAAAATCGACCTCTGTCCACTCAAGTCCAAAGCGCGTACCACGGTGCGCCACTCGGCATCAAAAGATAGTTTTTTGCCAATATTTCTCGGCATCCCTTATCTCTCTCACGCTTTTTCACCGCTCCCCTCGCTTCACCCCCGCCCCGCCCCCCGCCCAGAGATCACTTTCCCATCGGTGCGTCTCGCTTCCTCATCATCATATTATGGAGTCCTCGCCGGTTCGATAGACATTCAATTACAATGTCTTCCTCCGCTCATATCCTGGCTATTGGGACGACAACGCCGTAATATGGATGGCGTAATATGGATGCCCTAATACCGTCGGACTCGTGCAATTTTTCAACCGACAGACGACGCTCGCCCCGGCGGCCCCAACGTTTTATTTATCGGGAGACTAACCATTCGCAATAGGATCTAATTCATGTCGGCCGTTAGTTCTTCTCTCCGCCGTTTCATGCATGAGCTCCAAGCGACCCCGATCTTCCGGTGCTTTATGAGCCTCTCTCCTCTCTCTCTTTGTTTGAATAATCCGACGAAGGATGGACGAGCCTTTCGCAAGCTTCACGGAAGTCACCATGGGTTGATCCAAACAAAGCGGTGCGCGCTGGGAAGAAAAATGAAAAAATAGTGAAAATGTAAAAAAAAACTAGGGGACTACGTCCCTTGATTGCTACGCAGCCTATCCCCTGAAGGGCGCTTTGCAGACTTCTTATGGGTCAATCTGGCACGAAGTAGGACAAAGCTCTAAAAAAACATTTAATCGGTGAGCTTATTACTGTGGGGCGAAGCGGCTCTTTCATTTTAGGAAATTTCTATGGGAAGAGAAGAAATATATGTATATATGTAAAAATGGTGGGTTGAACTCAGGATTATCAACACTGGAAGAAAAAAAAAATACTTTGGATCTAGAGTACAGACTCTTAAAAACATCGACAAGAAAAAATACTCTTGATTCAATCGGATTCTTGCTTAAATCAAGAACCAAGCCTCTAATTTGAGCGGATTTCCTCTTGATTTAAGCAAAAACCTGATTGAATCAAGAGTATTTTTTCTTGTCAATGTTTTCAAGAGTCTGGATTCTAGATCCAATGCGTTTTTCTTTCCAGTGAATATCAGAATGAAAACATGACTATGAATGAAAAAAGACTATGAAAAAAATCATCGAGAACCCACGTGGGAAGAAATTCCAACGTTTGATTTGACCATAACAAAAATAGAAGACACCATCAGTTCGATAATATTGTCTACGTTTTTTGTGCGAACCGCACGGAATAATCATGGATTCACTATCCCTTTTGATTTTTACGTCTTTACAAAACCTACGAGACGGGATTGTAAGAATCCCGGTGAGCCTCTTCTTCTACTTCTTCTGCTTCTTCTTTTTCTTTTCTTACTCTCTTAGTGACTCATTCGCTGTTTCTCTCCAGGTAGCTCAGCCTTCGCATTCTAGGAACTAGGTAATACGTTGCGTCGGAAGAATCTTACGAGGACAAAAATAAACGGCAAAACAATGGATAACCTTTAGTAGTCTCGACGCAAGGGTCATAAGGTCATGCGACGACGTTCGAAACTCTGTGCGGAGGCTTTGGCCTTTCAGAATGCAAGCTCCTGTTTATTCCAAAGGTTGACTTTTGGACGGATTTTGTAACCGCTTGCGAATTCATAGAAACCATTTTTTTAAAGATCATATTCTGATACGACTAAACTGTAATAATCCGAAGCAGAAGACCTTAGTCACCTGGGAGAACATTTGGACTGCATTTTGCAAGTAGGAACTACAATACCTGGCTCGGTTAAGAAACAACGTAAATACCATTAGTTCCCTCATACATATAAGTGTTTTTACAGTTGAGCCAGAAATCGAGTTCCTAATTTCAGAGTGCCGCCCAAAAACAATAGAACAATTTTTAGCGATAATATTCTAAAGCGAACCAATAATCTTCGAGCCACTCCACAGCTCATCGTGAATAGCCACTCTGTAATGAACAAACAGATCATAACGCCAAAACTTTAAAGGCCGGATTTGAAGGGCTAGAGCTAAGGCCAAAGGGCAATATTTAATGAGTCACGGAGCTTAAACAACAGAACATTTCATTTACGAAAGAACCAAAGCGTCAACAACTCTTGAGCCTTGGTTTTCCTCGTCTATAACGATCAGCAAGGCTCATGATTTTTCTACGGTCGGGTCTTTTTATACTTGAACGGTTATCCCAGACCCCAGACCAGGGCAAGTGGGTCAAACAGGTAGAAATGTATAAGTTGATAAGAAAAGCAAACACCGGCTTGTGATTAGAGGGATGGAGGGAGGGGGCAGGAAGGGACTTAGGTGACGTAAGCCGGGGGATCGCGGTGGTGGCGACAAATACTGGAGGCCCGGCGACGGAGATAACAAGATAAGACGACCAATAATAACACGGCGGTAGCCGCTAGACTTTCAATTTCCCAGTGAAATTATATCGATCCGGCCCGCAACGGGAGGCTCAGCAAATCCAACGCCCCGTTGATGGGGTCCTGGCCTTTGCTCTCACCTCGACCTTTGATTCAGTCTTGATATCTTCCCGTGCTGAGTACAAACGACGTATGAGAATTTGAATTTTCTCAAAGTTCCTCTCAAAAAATATTTATTTTTGAGAAAAGTTATGAATATTTTACCTGGAACTTTTCAGTTACTGGAATTCAAATTACGATGGAAATTCTCTAAAAAATCGGAGGACAAATGTTTTTTATAATAAATTAGTATCAAAAACCATCAGGTGTTATACATTGTATCAAAAAAACTGTCACCAAACAATCATGGCCGGATTTACCTACTTGCCGCCCATGGGCCGCGTGTATTTTGCCGCCCTCTTCTCATTCATTTTGATACATCAATAAAAACCATCAAGTGAACGTGCCGGAGGGAGAAGGGTGCATAAGACGCGTTCACTCGTGTTGGACACATTTTTTGCTAAGCCCTGTCAACACTACTAGCAAAAGTTCACGGAACTTCGCGCGAAAGTTCAGTTCCGTAAACCTATCTCTGTGGGGACAAGGCCTCTCATTTGTAAGAAATGGACTAAAAAATTAAGAAACAACAAACATAAATGTGGTTTAATAATTTCAACTTCTGCCGCCGTGCCGCGCTGACCACACTGTGTTTGGCGCGATGCGTGAAGTATTCATGTAGTCTTGTAGGCACTGTGCGTTTCACGCCGCGCCGACCGCTGTTGACCGTACTGTGTTTGACGCAATGCGTGAAGTATTCATGCAGACTCGTAGGCGCTAATATGTGTTACATGCCGACCGCCGCGTCGAGGGCTTCTCCTTTTCATCTCAAGTCCTCGTCAGCATATCTTTTTGCGCCGCGCCGCTCCAGGCCACATTACGTGTTTGGTTTCTCTCTTAACTCAACTAATTAAAGGTGCGCAGTCTTTTGTATCACTGAAATACGACAAAACTAGAAATTAATGAACTCTCAGGAAATGAGAGATGTTGTCACCTTTTCTTGTTTGTAATTTTTTTCTGAATCTGATTTTTATGTACCTGCATTTGAAAAATTGAAAAATTTGCCGCCCCCTAATTTTGCCGCCATGGGCCGCGGCTCATGTGGCCACCCCCTTAATCCGTCCCTGCAAACAACTGGACTATATTTTTTGATACAGAACTAATATTTTAGGTTAATTTTAAAAGCAGCGTATGTCCCATTTATTCGCAAAATGCGGTCCATTCAAAGGAGACTCAGGGATGTTCCCGCAAGAAGCAAGACGGGGGAAAGTAATCGAGGTACATTTTTTATAATGGACCTGCAGGATTCCAGCCATAGAGAGCGAAACAGCTAGTTCCCGTGTAGAGGTAACCTCCGTAGCCGCTTTTCAAAAGTCTGAAAAAGAAGAATTATCACCGAGCGATAGACGCTCCGACGACCACTCTACATATCCCCGATTCACTCTGATAAATTTCATCGGCGAATCTTTTTGTCCCGGATAATTTATGATTCGTCGCGAGGAGTCGCAGCCGCGGTCATCGGATCGCGCTAAAATTCGCCCTTTTCACATTGCACGTATTTTTTTTCTCAACGCGCTCGGCAACGCTGCGCGCAGCGGAGCGATCGACAGTCATCGATGATCGCGAAAGGGTTGTCGATACGCTAGATTGCGCAAAGAACATTTCAGGTAGCGGACCAACCCCCCCCCCCCCCCGTTCCGGGGTCCCATCTGTCTCTCGTCCGCGGCGCGGCACAAAAAGGCCTGCTCCGCGCCGAAAGGGTTACGCGACTCAGGTAAATTTTTATCGTTTTCCGTTATAGCTTCCGTGGGAAGCGCCATTCATAATTCTCGTCCATTAAAAACTGTGTCTGTATTTATTATTGTCGCGACCCATTTCCATGTTCCGGGTGCGCGAGGGCCCGGCCCCTGGTTTCAACCCTTTCGACATCCGATCCGCGGACCTTTTGGGGTTGATTCGCGCTCGGGCGCTTCCTCAAACATCGGAAATAGGTCACGGAACGCGCCGAAAAATCCCGACAATGTTGCTTTGCGATTTTCGGATACGGCGAAACCACGCACTGAAAAAAAAAAATTCTCGGCGTTTTTACCAGGGTCCGTTGGTACCTTTACCATCTCACTTTTTTACCAATTATCGGTAATTTTACCATGACAGACTGGTAATATTACCTAAAAACCGGTATTTTTACTGTTTTTTTCAGGTAAGAATACCACTTTTATTGATAATCAATTCCCGGTAACTTTGCCATTTTATCTCGGTAATTCTACCACAGTCGATAAGAAATATTGGCGTTTTTACCAAGGTCCAGTAAAATTACCGAGATTCTCGGTAAAATTGCCAATTCCATAAATGGTAATTTTACCAAGAAAAAACTGGGATCAAATAGAACCCTGAATTCTTGGTAATTTTACCCTTTTCTTAGTAAATACACCGAGATTTTTTTTTCAGTGTGCCAGACCACGTATCTCGGTTTGCGACGTTTCGGACTTCGTGTCATGCCTTAATTTTTAAATGGAAAACTACTCAACGCTAATTCTTGAAAACTCCCGTGTGTGATAACTAGTGTTATTTGCGTTTTGGTCACTGACCGCAATATCGCAGATTTTGATTGATCTCGGAGAGTCGATTCGAATTTTTGGAATTTGATACGAACTGCTGCCAATGGTATGCATCAAAACTCCAGAATTTATTGTTTTATGCTCACACCGATTCCTCTTGCGATATCCAACATACCGACAATGAAACTCCCGAAGCACGTATCTCGTTTGCGGTGTTCAAAAATATCCGCTCCTGTTTTATTCTTTTAAAGGAGGACAAATCAACACTACTGCCGTGCTGAGGAAGAACGCCGTATGAGCCTTCAGAAGTTGTCATATTTCCTTTAACAAAAAACATGCACTGAAAAAATTGTGACTGTTTCTCTTCAACTTTTTCAGATAATTTTGTTCGCACTTTAATTTAAAATCTTCGAAAATTTCAAGGCAAAGTAAACGTAACTTTCCTCAGAAATACGTGTTTAATCCGGGGAAATTCGGCAACTCTCGAATGTTCATACGGCGTTTTTCCTCACCGCGGCAGTGAAGTTTTCACGGAATTTCTCTCGCGCTAAGGGGAAAAATCCCGGACGTTTTTAAGAATTGACGTTGCGTGATTCTTCATTTTAAAAAATCAAGTATCACAAGAAGTCTACAAAGCCGCAAACCAATATTCGTGGCTCGGTAGTTTCACCGTCGATATTCTGAAATTCTCCCGACGTCACCATCTTACGAGAGTCACCACCTCAGCCGTGATCGACCTATCCCCGAATAACACCGAAAACCGCGGCGCCTCGACATAAATCGGACCCGATTAAACATTCGGGGATTTGTTTCCGCGTAATTAAATACGTTGGGCACTCGGCTTGCGAGTGTATTCCCACGGCTCCGAGCAAAAACGACATATCCTCCTGAGGATCTCATTGCCGTTGCGGGTTTCTTCCGTCGGCGGGCAGATTTACGGGGTTGAGCCACTCATGACACTGTGTCGACTCGAGGGCGAATACGCCGTTTTCAGCAAAAACGGCGTATCTGTGTACGGTTTTACGTCAACGTTGCGTTGTTTTGGATTAAGGCGGGCGGAATCTAATTAGGTAGCGGAGATTCGGACGATCCGATTCGTCTTTCGCCGCTCATAAAACACCGGCTCCACGCAACGGAGTAAGCTCCTCTAATCCTCCGGCTTTGGCCCGGGCCTCCACGCTGCAAAAACCGCGGATATTCAAAGCGGTTGACAGCGGAGTTAGGTGGTTTTGAACCTACGGGGCAGCACGTTTCCCGGGGCCGACGTAAGCCGCCCGGTAAATTAAAACACGCATCCGTACTGCCGAGCTAAGGAAGAACGTCGTATGAACATTCGAGAGTTGCCAAATTTCCTTCGATAAAATGTTTATTTTTTTGGAAAAATATGAATATTTTTCCTTGGAATTTTCTGGATCTTCAGTTAAAATTGCGAACTAAATTATCTGAAAAATCAGGAGGAAAATATTCATAAATTCACCAGGGAATTCGCGTTAGATCAAAGGAAATTTGGCAACGTCTGAAGGTTCATACGGCGTTCTTACTTAGCACGGAAGCGTAGCCGGGACCCGGGTCTGAAGATATTAATTCCGTCCTTCGAATATTTAAATCGGGCCCCTTGTTTGGTTTTCGGCTGAGCCAAGATGCTCCCTTGTTTTCGGGGGACCACTCATTTTGAGTATGGCGTGTAAATGCCTGTTCGAGAATTGGATTGTGTTTTAAACTTTAAAACCACTATTACGGTCTTACTCATATACGCAAGTATCTGGAACCGAGATCTGATGGAACATATTTCGCTTGTAAAATTTGCCAGAAATTTTAATTTGTCATAGGAAATTTTAGTCTATATGCAGAGCTTCTTGTAAATTTTAGGCACAAGAAAACTGATGTCTATCGAGCCGCCAAAAACATATAATTTTGAAAACTATACCTCCAAAACGCGCTTATCAGCAGAAACAAACGCAATATAATTTAAATACCCCGCATTGCTATGCGTACAGGCATATTCATGAAATCACAAATCTGCGAAAGAGATGTAATGGAAGGAACATATCGTCACCTTCCAGGCAAAGTATCACAAGCGCCATGCGACGTTTAAAAATTTCCGCCGCCATTTTATTTCTTTACTGAGAAATTGTTGGTTGAATCTGTTTGGAAATTTCACTTAATTTTATCGGCATCACAAAGAAAATTCAGTGAAATTTTCGGACAGCTTCGTTGAACAATTTCTCTGTAAAAAAATAAAATGGCGGCGGAAATTTTTAAACGTCGCATGGCGCTTGTGATACTTTGCCTGGAAGGTGACGATATTTCTTTTTTAAATTTTAATAGAAATTTTGAAACGCCGCTGTTGAGGTACGTGATTTTGAACTCCGGCCATCGATGTACAATTTGCTATCTCTGAAGTTTAAAATTTAGTTTCGGAAACTAACGCTCAGATTCGTCAAATTTATCACATAATATAAGACAATTTACGTCATACCTCAAAAATCTGGATAGAACTAGCTTATTTCGGGACATATTAGAAAGATATAGAAAAAACCACGACGAAACGAAACAAAATGGAAGTTAAAGAGCGTATAGTAATGGAACAAAATATGATCGGAACTTCGTTATTTTGACCAGAAATGTTCGACTTTGAACACGGAAAATGTTCGGTAGGATGAGCGCTATGAGGCGGATGGTCAGAGTGGCGCCATGTTTGAGAATGTGACGGAAGTGCTTTCAGTTTTGATACCATTGGCTGGGAAGTCCGGAGTCTGGGCCTTGGGTCCCGGGTGTTGGGCGCTGCTGGGTGCTGGGGAGGAGAACATTATGCAAATCTGATGACCGACCAACAAAACTACAAAATCGATAGCAGGAGAGGGCGAGTCAATTAAACTTTTCCCCCCGAGGCAGTGACGCCAAATCAATACAAAATTTGATTTTTTTCTCACCTTCATGAATATCTCGGCTCGTCTTACGAATGAACGTAACTCCATTACAAGGTTGCAAAATTGACTCAAACAATTCAATTTTTTACAAGAAATTACACGCGTGATTGAATCAATGAGAACGAAAACACACGAGCTCGGTAACTCGAAAATGCTCAATTTCCTTTGAAGACAGTTAATTTACAAAAAGATCATTGAAGTTAGCGCATCTGTCCCAACTTGGACCTTTAAAGTGTCCACCAGTACTTGTCTTTCAGCAGCAACATTTTTTTTTTTTTTTTTTTGAAGTAACTTCTTCACCTTCTGTGCAGTTTTGAGCGTGTGTTAATTATTCTCATTTTTCTGAGTTGGTGTGTTTTCGTCCTTACTGATTCAATTTTCGTTTAATATTTTTTTTTTATTTTCAAGGAAAAATTCGATCGACTGATCTCATGTCGACATCATGCAGCGAGGAAGTATTGTCACTGATGCAGCGTAATAGGGTATAAAATATCATATATCATTAGAATCTTATTCTTTTTTCTCTTTTTTTCAGATCAACAGAAAGCAGCCGTTTACTACCCAAAAAAGAAGCAGGAATGTGCGAAAATGAGGGTGCGATCTCACTTGTTTTGGACCGCACTACAAATCTTTCGAGTTTCCTGTGAAACTTCGCACCATGACCTGCATTTATAACCATCAAAATCGCACAGTGGCTTCCGTATGACTCAAGAACATGAGAAGGCTTGAAGGATTGACTCATCAATTTTACCCTTGAATTTGAGTGGATAAAAAATTATCCGGTAAGCAAAGCTAAAAACACAGTAAACTAACAATTTGCTGCTGAAATATGAAAATATCAATGACAAAAAAATCAAGTAAAACACCGGGACGATGCAAGGTGCGTTACAGACTCATTTTCAACAGGAGGACATGAAGGGAAAATAGTTGTTGATACGCTGAAATTGCAAGACTGAGACTGATTAGAAAGTCTAATCAAGTTGGTTATTTTACTTAATTGTTTGTTTTGATCTTCTATATTTTTCAGCAGCCTTTCCCGCTTTACTTTGTTGTTTTATTGTGTCAATCGTCTTCGACAAAATTCTCACTTTTTTGGTTCATTGCAAACATGATGATAAAAGGATGAAATAAAATATTACACTACCGGATCATTGCTTTCTCGCCAGTCATTCGTTCCCTTCAGAAAAATATCTGTGCCCATAATTTTTTTAAAGGAAGTCATTTTCTGAAAGTACGGAGCTTCTAAGAATTTGTCAACATTTTTTGAACCCTAAATGACATCAAATCCCGTTTTGAAAATACCAAAAACGGACCTGCTTTGTAATGATATTTTTGGTGGGCTCTGCTGGCATACCAGACGGGGGAAATGGTGCGCGGTGGCGTTTACCTATTGGCTGAATTCAGCTTTAACCATGAACGCAGGGTTTTTCATAAAATCTGGCGTACAAAGAACTATAATGAAACCGTAGAAAAATTCCTTGCCACTGCTCCATTTCGCCACGCAGACCAACGGAGCGAAACGCTTGATAGTCCAGGCGCCTGGTAAGTCTACCTGGAATTTTGGGTACACAGCGATTTTTTTGGCCTACTTTATGTTTTTTGGGTCGCTGAATCCGAATCTGAAGTTTCCGCACGCGTATCTGGTGAGCATTTTCCGCTATTTTGAAAAAATGGCCTAAAAAGGCCTTTTTTGCGGTTTTTTTGATATAGCGGCTACGGATAAGGAAAAGTCCCGGATTTAGCTAATGTTTTGAATAGCTGACATAATCTGGAAGAAAATGGTGTATACATATGTTAGGTTTGCTCAAAAATTGAGGAAGATACAGCATCGTGAACATCGCGCCTATTCACGTTTTCGCGGCGCACCCGTCAACGCGCGATCCGGCTCGCCGCGGTCAGCCAAGTTCCGAAGCGTTCTAAAGTTCCGAAATCCGAGGTTCCTCAATTTTTGAGCAAACCTAGCATATTCATATACCAATGTCTTCCAAATTTTGTCAGCTATTCAAAACATTAGCTAAATCCGGGACTTTTCCTCATCCGTAGCCGCTATATCAAAAAAACCGCAAAAAAAGGCCTTTTTAGGCCATTTTTTCAAAATAGCGGAAAATGCTCACCAGATACGCGTGCGGAAACTTCAGATTCGGATTCAGCGACCCAAAATACATAAAGTAAGTAAAAAAAATCGCTGTGTACCCAAAATTCCAGGTAGCCTCATTTTTAGCTACCAGGCGCCTGGACTATGATGCCGGCGCAGAGATACAACTATTCGAGCTCGATGGATGTCCGTGTTGCGTCTGCAAAGTTGAAGGCGCGATGCCGCGAGACGTGAACTCGCAATGCTCCGGTCTATGTTACCAATGCTTTTCGCGTAGATTCGGGGGAAGAGTTAAAAATTGAGGCCGTGTTCCATCTTTCCTATCTTCGGCTGCGCTGTTCACGTAACCTTTGAAGCAGTAGCACACAGAATATAAACGGAAACAAACACATTTTGGAAATAGAGCCGAAGAAAGGACGCGCGTTGACGACGGCGCAGAGATACAACTATTCGTACTTGATGGATATCCGTGTCGTATCTGCAGAATTGAAGGCGCGTGAACTCGCAATGCTTGCATCACTGCTAATGAAGTGTCGCTCTTGAAAGTTAAAAAACAAGGCCGTGTCGCGTCATCCCTACCTCTGTCGTGGAAACCATGATTTTATCTTTTGAGCTATCAAGTTGGAAAACTTTCAGTATGCATGAATCTCGACCGGTGGTCGGTTTCTTTAAATTGGAATTTACCTACATTTTAACGCTGCAAAATTTACTTCTCTGCATTGTATTTTTACTGAAAAACTGTCGAGAACTTCTAAATGAAGTCTAATGACTTTTTACTGATAAGATGAAAAAATCAGAAATATTTTCGGCAAAAATTGATTAGTCATACACTCGTGTAAAATTGAATTGTTTTAGTAAATTTTGAAACACTGGAGCGGATTTACGTTCCTTCGTCTAGGAACGACGCAGTATGACTAAAACAACACGGTAATGCCCAACGCGCAGAGTGGGGAATATCTACATATATCAGAGCTTTATTGGAAGTCATCTCTATCTCTGTCGTGGAAACCAAGATTTTATCTTTTGAGCTGTCAAGTTGAAAACTTTCGGTTTGCATGAATCTCGACCGGTGGTCGGTTTCTTTAAATTGGAATTTACCTACATTTTAACGCTGCAAAATTTACTTCTCTGTATTGTATTTTTACTGAAAAACTTACATTTAATTTGTTTAAACTCAAGGAATATCCAACAATATTGAAACGTTCAATACCGAAAATACCCGTGCGGAGCGCCACCGTCGATGCGGCAACAGCGCATGACATTCTCTCAACTTTGTTACTTTTTCCACTCGCGGTCCGACGTCCACGGCCGCGCTGGCGATCTGCGCCCCTCCCACCCCCTCCTCACCATCCCCTAAACCCTCACCCCTCTTCCTCCATTCATCCCTCGACCGCCCGCCCCTCGGACTTACCTCCCACGACCACCCCCTCCCTCGCAGAATCGACCCTCCTCGACTTCCAATCTTTTCTTCCATGTTTTATTTTTCATTTTTATTTTGTATTCCACGTTCTTGTCGCGTTCGGATCTTTCCGTAAGCGTAAATGACCGTTTCAGGCTTAAATTCTTGACTCATTACGACAAGTGGAAGCATCTATATTTTTTTTTTTTTTTTTTTGAAAAAGCTAAAGATTTCAATTGGTTTCTCTGGCTCTGAATTATATTTATAAGGCAAGCTGAAAATTAGTGCATTTAAATAAAAAAGAATCACATAATAAATGTAGTTGATTTATATGAAAATGAGCAGTGTGCCATTGTACCTAATGAGTAGAGTTTGTTTATTTTGAGAGATTTTGATGAACAAGGCATTGAAAGACATTCCAAAAATAATGAACTTCATGTAATATGAAATTAAAGAAGAAATACGAAGAGCTCTGTAAAGTTCTTTTTATTAGTTTTAGTGTATACTTCGATTTTTTCCGCTACGGTTCGAAGTATTTCTTAACCAAATTAATTTAAAGTCGTAATGAAAAAACAATAAAAAGCTTCAAGAAATTGCATTCCTTCGTATATAATTCAACTAGAAAAACGTACAGCCCACGAGTTTTGTTTTATAACATCACGTCATAAAACATATCATTCTCAGACTAAGGCTGTTCATATTCTAAAACCTACAAATATCCAACCATGGCCGGAGTCACCTACTTGCCGCCCATGGGCCGCCTGTATTTTGCCGCCCTCTTCTCATTCGTTTTGATGCTGGATAAAAACCATCAAATGAACGTGTCAACGGGGGATGGGTGTATAAGACGCATTTACTCGTGTTGAACACATTTTTTGGGAAAGCCCTGTCAACACTACTAGCAAAAGTTTACGGAACTTTGCGCGAAAGTTAAGTTCCGTAAACCTATCTCTGTGTGGACAAGGCCCTCCATTCATAAGAACTGAACGAAAAAATTATGAAAGAACAAACATAAATGTGGATCAATGATTTTAACTTCCGCCGCCGCGCCGCGTAGACAGCACCGTGTTTGGCGCAATGTGTGAAGTATTCCGACGGTCTTGTAGGCGCTATACGTTTCACGCCGACCGCTGCTGAACGCACTATGTTGGACGCAACGCGTGAAGTATTCACGCAGTCTTGTAGGCGCTATGCGTCTCACGCTGACCGCAATGACCGCACTGTGTTTGATGCAATGCGTGAAGTATTCGTGCAGTCTTGTAGGCGCTAATATGTGTTACATGCCGATCACCGCGACGAGGACCTCTTCTTTTCATCTCAAGTCCTCGTTATCATTTCTCTCTAAGTCGCGCCGTTCTAGGCCAACTTGCGTGTTTGGTCTCTCTCTTAATTCGACTTATTGAAGGTGCTGTCTCTTGTATCACTAAGAGACGACAAAATTAGAAATTACTATACTCTCAGGAAATGAGAGATTTTGTCGCCTTTTCTTGTTTATAATTTTGTTTTTATTAATCCGATTTTTTTTTATACCTACACTTAAAAAATTGCAAATTTTGCCGCCCCTTAGATTTGCCGCCATGGGCCGCGGCCCATGTGGCCACCCCCTTAATCCGGCCCTGTATCCAACTTAGTTTTATTTTTAACTTCGAGTGAATATAGCTGTTGCTCGAATTAATTCATAATGAATCTAGTTTTAGTAGAGCTGAGGCTCTAAGAATTTGCTCGAGAAAATTGTGTTATCCCGCTGTGGAAAATTTTGCAAGTTGACAATTAATGGAGCCGGAATCTCGACGACGGCGAACTCGGAGCTGGAGTTGTGGTCGGTGGCGGGAGATTTTTCGCGTCGTCCCCGGTCTTGGGTGTTGATTAATCAACTAACGGGTCTGGTCCGCAGTTTTGTCTGCTTTTGAAACGCTTGTTTGAATAATTATCGACGGCGCGGATAACGGAACCACCAAGTCAACATCACCCTCCCCCGACGCCACGCCACCATGTTGCCACTTTAATCGGTATTTAAAATCACGAATGAGCTTCATTCTAAAATTGAGCACTCAAATTTCTGCACTGAGAAAAAAATCTCGGTGTATTTACTAAGAAAGAATAAAATTACCAAGAATTCAGGGTTCTATTTGATCCCAGTTTTTTCTTGGTAAAATTACCATTTATGGCATTGGTAATTTTACCGAGAAATCTCGGCGAAATTATTGACTTTCTCGGTAATTTTACTGGATTCCGGTAAAAACGCCAATATTTTTTATCGACAGTGGTAGTATTACCGAGATAAAATGGCAAAGTTACCGGGAATTGATTACCAATAAAAGTGGTATTCTTACCTGAAAAAAACAGTAAAAATACCGGTTTTTAGGTAAGCTCACCAGTCTGTCTTGGTGAAATTACCAATAATTGGTAAAAAAAGTGAGATGGTAAAGGTACCAACGGACCTTGGTAAAAACGCCGATAATTTTTTTTCAGTGTGGTTCATCTGGAAAAATACATATGTCGCAAACAATTAATCAAATCAGCCATTCCATCAAATGCCTGGGAAGATAGTCAAATTTTGACAAATTACAAAATTTTGTAAATCTATGGCGAAGAGCTCTCGAATTTTCAATATTTGGAGAAAATCACTTAACAAATCTACGCACTCTTCTCGTTTCTTCCTCTACCAAATGCCTCTCATATATTTAGATGTGCAAATTTTAAACATTCTGTATTTTATGATATGCTGAAAATTTCAAGATAAAACTTCGTTCAGGAACTAAAAATCGTTTAAAATACCATCGCATGATGCGTATATTTACAGAGAATTCTTTCTTACGGGAGCAATGATTTATTTTGTCGAAAATGGGGAAAGAATCAGGATTTCAATCCAAGTAGAAATATTTGACCATTCACCTAAGCATTTCACAAAATGCCTGATTCTGATTTTACTATTTGCCTGCGGCACATACATAATATTTCACACATTTATCCTGAAATTGCGTTGAATTTTATGAGACGTTAGATGAACAACAGCATTTTGCAATTCGGAACTATAATTTCTGACTTATCAGTAAAAACACTTATGTGCATAGGGAAACTAACGGTACATATGTTGGTTCTAAACTGAGACTGATAGTTTAGTGCCTTTACGCAAAATGTAGTCCAAATGAGCGGTCAAGTACACAAGAGTATGATCCTATGTTACGGAACGTTCCGTAACGATCTAAAAAGATGTGCTCAATCTTTTAGGACCATGTTTCATTGGAAAAACAATGAAAGTAAGTGGAGCAGAGAATTCTTTCTGTGGTTACGGATCTCAACTGACTAAAAACTCCTTTAATTGCTGTGATACTTCACTGCCCACGTTAAACTTAAAATATTTGTATAATTTCACCTTAAAGCGCAAGAATGGATCACTAAACAGTAAGCACTAAAGCACATGTCTCACCAAAATTTCACGCAGAACTTGATAGACGTATCAAAGAAGTTCAAAATAAACTGATAGGTGAGAAAAAAAGATTGTAATTTAAATTATAAACGTCAAATTCAAACGTCCCGCTTGCGAAAAAACATGACCAACGTAGGCCTATCCAGGCATTGAAATCAATCTTTACGCTTGGCAAAACTGTAGCCAAAAAATGCTATTTTCTAATTTTTATTAAATTTGTAAATTTTAGAGCTTATATCGTGTTGTACTTAAAATATCGATAAGGAAATGTACATCATTGTTTTTAATCTCGTATCCTCACTAGTGGTCCAATCAATACGACAAATGAGAGGTTAAGTACGTTCAAATCCTAAGTGAGACAAAAGTGCGAGATTGCGTTACGAGAAAAAAAGTAACGTCTTACGGAGCGTTAAGTAAATACCTAAGAACAAAAATATTTTTGGATCAAATTTAATTAGAGAAACTATGATAGTATAAGTGGAGGAGAGAATTCATCTAGAGCTACGGATTTCAAGTAACTAGAAACGCCTTCAATTACTATGATACTTCACCGCCCACACTGGAGTTAAAATATTCGTATCCTTTTCGCCGTAAAGTTCCAAATGTCTCCTAGTGACTCTTTTTGATTTTCTCGAGTATTTAAAGGTTCCTCAAGCTCTTTATAGTGAGCTTTGATGGCTTTGAAACGACCTCAAGCATGTACCACATTGTTGCAGTTATCTATACACATTTGAAAGTGTGTCCGGAAAAAGTAGATAGAGCGGTCTCAAAGACGGAAATTTCATTCCGCCAATTACTCAATCATCCCCCAACTTTTATCTATAGGCTTTGCGATCCAACCCCCCGAAGCGCTTCGTGCCGCAGGCGGTAAACGTGAGGTGTATTATTTCATAGAGTGAGATGTTTTCCTTTTAGTTTTTTCCCGTTTTCAACTCGTAAAATTATACGGGAAAAGAAACCTTAATCTAGAGAAGCAAATTTTTCGGTAGATTAATTTTTGTCGAATGGAGCAAAATTGGATATCGACATTTCATTTAACAATTCTCCTTATTGCTGTCCATTTTGTGGTTTAGTCCATTTTGTGCCGGAAGTGGGGTCACACGGAAAAAAAAGATTGGTAGAATTTACCATTCCTCCACGCTGTATTTCACACAGCGTGAATTTAAAGTCGATTCTGCCCAAGGAATGGTTGCCTGTGCCAGTATATAGTAACGTTTACCTTTCTTCTGGTAGAATTGACTCTGACTTGACGCTGTGTGAAATACAGTTTGAAGGAGGTAAATTCTACCGATCTTTTTTTTTCGGTGCACGAGTTTTTATCACTATCCGGAAATTTTCTGGCCTGAAAACGGCAGATCAGAATTCGAGATCTACATTCTCTTGGAACTTTGTTTTCGAACTGCAAGATCAAATTTTCATAATTTTGGTTTGATTTGACGTTTAGGTCCAAAAACTCCAAGAACTTCGGCAACGGGCTGAATTCTCCGTGGACGATGGAGAAATCTTCCCTCACAGTGCAAGAGGGAGCCGTATTTACACTTGCCAGCGGTAGTCGCGGCTCGTGGGGAGGGGGTTGGCCAGGAGGTAGGGTGGTGGGGGGTGGGGGTCCAAGACAATCGAGATCCTTCGGTTCCGCTGTCAGCTCGCAAACATCACTTACCTTGCGTAACGTCTGATGTGTGCTTGATCCACCGAATACCCGCGCACAGGGGTCAAAAATTCAAGTATACGGCCTCTAAACATCAATAAAAAACAAATAAAAACCTGATCTTCTGATTACTTCAACAGAAACGCTATGTATCAACAGAGATTTTATTTTGCATTTTTGAACTGACTAATGAGCGTTGAATGTGTTTTCTCTCGATTTTTAGTGTTTGATTTTTAGTCCGTTAAATAAGAATTTTTGCCCTCTGTGTGTCGTCTCGTTTCCTTGTTTGAGGCTTCCGTGATCACCCCTCTTCCCTCTCTACCCCTTAACCCGTATAATACTGAACTAAACGTGTTTATCTGCGGTGCACTTTGTTTGTGATTGAGGGTGTCGGAACACCCCCGTAAACTGTATGTTTTCTATTTTTGGGTGAAATTGAGCTGGATTAAGCATGCTTTTAGATAAACAATGGCGAAAGTCAAATGATGGCAACTTGCCCATCGTAAAGTACGCGTACAGAATTCCACAGTAATCTGCCGAAAGCTCAGGGATAAATCATTTTGCAAGGTATTATATTCCTTGCATAGTTTTATGTTTCAGATTTTGATAGTTCTCAAAGCGAGATTATGCTTTTAGACCTATGCTATTGTTGATGGATCAATTTTGGCGCGTATACGTAGTATACCGCCTTTGCGATCGTTTCGAACCTTGCTCGATACAATAACCGAGTCCCTTAGTTCCTTACCGAAAAGTGACTACCGCGAACTTCTGAGATTTTCCAAAGCGTGTAAAAAGTTTATTTATCCGTCAATAATTATGATTTAAAGTTGTTTCTCATTCTGGGGCTCTCTAGTTTATGTGCAGTGAATACCAAGAGTCTACGTTACTTGGTTTTCTTAAAAAAAGCCTAAGAGTACGACGCGCTGATTTAAAATATGCATATATAAGCAGAATCAAGCGAATTGATTCGAGGATGGCTGAGCAGGTCGGCACTCTCGGAATGAGAATTTAACTCCTCCGCTTTGTTCAGAACGTTGCTTTGACAGATCTCCAAACCTCTGTTATACTTTTCAAAAGTTGGTACCCGTGCTCTGATAGTGCTGTTCATCTGACAACAATGTCAGTGTCAGCTGATAATAATATTTTTATCATATGAGGTTAATAAAAAGTTTTCAGTCAGTCTTTGACATCCTGAATAATTGTCTTGGTATTTATTTACTAATTTTACAGAATTATATTTTATTTCTTATTAAAACTAAGAAATACAGTGCAATCTGTGTAAGTGCAATCTGTGATGAGCCTCGAGACTCATTAGACCATTAGCTAAACGTGGCTCATACAGGAATCCACTTACCCCTCTCTTCCCCACGCTCCTGATCACTGCGTCGGCGCGGCGTCTCGACGAACAATAGCTAATGACGGTCGCCAAGCTAGGCCGGGATCCTCAGCTCCTCGCCCAATTACTTACGCTTCATTAACCATTTCACCGTCACGCTAGGATTCGCCCAATTTTCGAAAAAATTATTTCGCGAGTTTTTAGCAATTTTTTCCTTACTCTCCGTTGAAACACGAATTAAAAGAGGTCTCATTCATAAAAATCGGCCAAATAGAAGAGAAGTTACAGTATTCGAAATCCGAAGAAATCAACAAAACTTCTCCAAACAAAAAATAAAATGAAGGGGAAAAAAAAGAAATGTATAAATTACAATTTAATATGATTGACCTCAATGTGACAAGCAATTCAATTATAAAAAGGAGAAAAAATTGAGTGAAATTACAAAAAATTAGCCTCTTGCAAGGGGCTTCCTTGTATGAGTTTTGACCTGAAGACAAGTAAATCCCGTTACATTATTAAAACGAAATTGACTCCATAGTTTAATGCCTTAGTTTCTTGAATACGATTATTTTAAGCTCTCGAAAATTTATACCAGCAATTTTACCCATGGGGTGATTTCCTGAGAGCTGATAATATCACGAATTTCTCATAGAGCCCTTCAAAAATGGCTTGCTTTTTGGGCAGCCGATTCGGCCATCAAACCGGGGTTTAAATGGAAGCTGATAATAACACAAAGCTCTGAGAAAAATTTTGAGATGAGTATAGGAACGGTTTGTAAATTACGAGGAGAGGCGGGCATTCTGTTCAGCATATCGATACATAAGTATTTTCACACGTAGAATTTAATTTTCACGTCAGGGAGTCGACATATTTTGATTTTTTCGATTTTATACGGAAAATGTATGGTTTTTCGGGATTGAAATTACTTACAATTGTTTCATGAAAAATGAATGCACCCAAAATGACTATAGCATTTTGACTTTCACATACGTGCACTCACTAAATCGATTGGTAAATTCAAAGAGTGGGTACATCGACCTGATATATCAAGTTTCTGCAATTTTTCACGGCAAATCGGTAGATTTACGGGATGTGGATTGCTTACTTTCAATTCATGAATGAATAAAGCATGGACATGGTTAAGCTTCTTTGCATGAAAAGACGTTTAAAATAAAAAAATCAAGACATATTTAATACAATTGCATTTATATCGAGTATAAATCCCTTTTCAATAATATAACGGGATTTATAATACCGGTGATTTGGGTATTTTAGCCCAAAAATACCTTTAAATCGACTTTATCTTCTAGGAGTTCGACAGAATTTTTCCTTTCTTCGCTTAAATTTTTCCGTAGCACTTTTCTTCAAGAATCTGATAAGATTTTGCTTGAGGCAGATCAAAAAACTTAAATTTGTTCGAATAGCTTTCTAGATTTACAATACACGGTCTCGTCAAGGTGCCTCGTTGACCTTGCACTGTTGGATCGTTAATTCTCTTGTTGTGCTGCTTGCCTTTTTTGAAATCTCTGTAAACGAAAACTAAAGGGGTTGATATGTGCGAGTTAATGACGCGCCTTATCAACACATTGTGTTGGAGTTCACTGCTTGTTTTTTTATCTTTAGAATGTGTAGCAGTGCTATAAAACGAGAAACATCTATCGGTTGTAGTAGTATTATAGCATTTATTGTACACTAAAGGAGCAAAGAACGAATAACTATCAGGCTGTTATTTTCTTCTTTTACATATCAGATTGTACTAAGTTCTCTTTAAGCATATCAGGAAAAAGTTGATCTTTCCGAGGAGACGAGGGTCTTTCCTGTAGAGGTTTCATAATTCGATGGCCAAAGTGCGAGACCACGTATCTCATTCTGCGACGTTGCAGACTTCCTGTCATACTGTATTTTCTACGCGAATCCTACCAAACGAAATTTCTTAAGAACTTTAGTGACTTTTATTTTTTGTGTGATGATTATTCCATAAAAATTTCAAGTTAAAATGTTGGTTGGGTCTCCTTCTAAAAGACAAAGTATGAGCGGAGATTTTGAAACACCGCAACTGAGACGCAGTTTGTCCGTCGATTTGACATTTTCCATGAGACCGCGGGCAATTTTTCTCGGGTCTATTTCTACAGTCCCCTCTGCCCCCCCCCCCCTTTTGAACTTTCAAAACCAAAAGTTCGTGATAATTTTGTGCCAAAAAAAGTTTGTGAAGTAAAATGATGAAGAAAGAAACGCCCTCAAAATTGGGGGGGGGGGGGGGCTGTAGAATTGGCAGCCCCCCCCCCCCCCCGTCCCTCTCGAAATTCCGACAAATGCCATAATTTTGTGCTAATTTTCTAATATTTTGTGCCGCAAATAAAGACAATCTGTACTGGAAAATGAAAGGTGGTTGCATTTTAAATTGGAAGGGGGGCGTGGATATATCAGCCCCCTCCACGCATTTTGAACATATCCTCACACGGCGCTGATTTCTCGAGTCGCGTCTGGGCGCGGAACGGAGTTAAAAAGGACGGGAGCTTTCCTTCAAAGGGCATTCGTCCCTTCTCGTCCCTCGGCGGGACTGTGACCAACCGCCGCGCGCCTCCCCCACCCTATTCCACCCCCAACAAACCGCGGCCCAACACCCCCCCCCCCCCCTCCGACGACTCGGGCTCGGGCCGCGCACATTATAATGTGACACCTGTATCTCATTTATCATTTAAACACGTCCCTACTTTTTGGTTCGCCCCGAAATAACCGCCCCCGCCCTGTCCCCCAGCCCCTGCTTGCCCGCCTCGGGACTCATCCCTTCGAGTCGCCGGCGTTGTCGTCCTTCCAGGGACGACAAATCCCTCCAAGGAGGTCACCCGCTATACTTTCAGGTCATAGGTGTAGATGAAGCGAGTTTGTAGGGCCCTCGTTTTTCCAGAAATGGGAGGGGAAGAGAAGGAAAGAGAAACGTTATGATCATAAGAGAAAGAAGAGGAAAAAATAGAAAGAAAGGAGGAATGATGAAGGAGGTGAGGAAAAATATAAGGAAAGCCGAAGGAAACGCAATGAGAGAGAGAGGGGAAAAGAGAGAGAGGAGGAAAAAATGAAAAGTGAAAAGAGCAAGATAGTCAGTCTGACGGAAAGAAGTATGGAAAAGGGGGAGAAGGAGGAAAGGGGAAGAAAAAGAAGGAGAACGAAAGAAGAAAGAGAAAATCGAAAGTAGAAGAAGAGAGGAAGAAGATGAAGAAGACGGGAAGATAAAAAATGAGAAGAAAAAAGAAATGAAAAAAGCAAAAGATAAATGAAAATGGAAAGAGACCGAAGTGGAAGAGGAAATGGGAAAGAGGGAGAGGAGGAAATAGAGAAGAGGAAGTGAAAAGAAAAGAAAACAGAAAATAGAAGGAGAGAAGAGGAAAAAAGGCCAAAGGAAAGAGAGAGAAGAAGAAGAAAAAAAAGAGAGGAGGAAATGAAAATTGATGGATAAAAAAACAATGAAAAGAAAACGAAGAAGAATAGGAAATCGACATGAAATGATAGAGATAGAAAAACATAAACTGACCGTTACCGGTTTGAGCGACACGGGTTCGATAAACAAATAATATAAGAAAGCCGTTTCGTTGTTATTTTTCGATCGAATTACGTCGATCATCCTGATCGCAACATCGTCCAAAATATTGGATATGTCTAATAGAGCCTCTGCCTCATAGTCTCCAAACTTGGTTCGTAGAGCTATAGGAAAAAGTCGCGCGTGTTAAAACATTTATAAGAGGAGAATATAATGATGCATCAAAATCATTTTCATTTTCATTTTCATAAACGTGGATTTGAAGGAAAATTGCTGTTTCAACGAGCACGCGCATATTTTTGCTCGGTAGCAAGCAACGCGCAAGGGACATGGAAAGGCGCCGCGCGGACATTACAGCCCTCCAGCCAGGGCCGGCCGGAGTGGACCCTTTCGCCCGGAAGGTTATCCTTCAATTTGACAGCTATGCAACCCCAGAGTCTCTTGGCTCGCACACCGCGAGATTGGAGTCAAGAAAAACGGCGTAATTATTTAGCCACTCTCCCTCGCTCGGTCCTGACACCTTTCCACGTCCAACAACCCCCACCTCAGCTCGTCCCTCATTTTTATCCCTCGAAAAAATCCCGGTTTGAGGAAACTCCAGGATAGCTGGGAGCCAGGAAAAACTTCATCTTTCGGGACTACAAACAAGAAGATCGAAATGAGATTTTCGACGAAAAAAACGGGTTTTTGTGGAATATTTGCCGAGTTCTGACATCAAAGTCACGAAATGGACGACACTTTATCTGTATTGGTCCTGAATGGCTTCAATGAACCTCCATATTCGGAAAGAATAAGAGTTTTTATAAAATTCTTACTTTTAATTTCAGTAAAACCCTCTTCAAGGTATACACGTATATACATACCGAAGTACCCGGAAACGTATGTTTTACGTCCTGCCTATTTTCCTGAAAAATTACGTAAAATCTGCAATACGAATATTTGAGGATTTATGATTAATTTCTTTTTCAAAGAGGGGAATTGAGCCATCTGGATATTTTTACTACAAAATTATGTTAAATGTGCATCATGGTTTAATTTTTTTTTTGAAGGATAATCTTTTTCTTGGAGTGGAGAAGGAATAGAGCCAAATACAATTTTAAATAGAAAAATAGAATTATGCTAACTGTGATGTTATATGATGAATTTTACGTAAAATTTATTTTACGATACATGTATGTTAAAAAAATCAGGCACCCACCATAACTCAAAACTCACGGTCTTCCAAATATTAATTCTTTGCGTATTATATTCATATCCACGGACCAATCGGACTGTTTCCTATTATACTTTAGTTATCAGCAAAGAAAAAATGGTAAAAAATGGGAAAAGTCTAGATAAAATGGACTGCATTTTGCAATTTAGAACTATAAATTCTGGATCTTATGGAAAAACACTTATGTGTATAGGGAAACTAATGGTACATACGTTGTTTTTGAACCGGGCGAGAATTTATAGTTCCAAATCGCAAAATGTAGTCCAAATGGTCTAGGGTTATAACTACGCTAGAAAGAAAGTTTTGAATTTTCTGATAAGAAACGTCTCGCTAGAATCAAGAGTGAAATTGTCTGAATTAAACGGACCCCTATTTGATATTAGCGCCTTTTTTCTTTACATAAGCATATTTTTGTTTTGATCCAAGAGAAATTTCTTTTTGGCGGCGAAAAATCTCTTTTCTATAAATAATATATACTTTTTTCAATATAAAGTATATATTTTTCGTGTAAATATTATTTTTTAAACTATTGATGTCAAGTATGGATAGATTAAATGTATTAAAAAAAAACAACAGTTTTTCATGGAAAAAACAAACGAAAAGAAAGTGAATCAGAGTGCTGAGTCATGCATAAGGGATTTATCACAAAAAACACAACGACCAACTTTTTGCGTAACGCATTATTCTGAGTAATTTAATGCATCGTTAACTTAAATACAAATCTTTGACATGACGTTGATCTTTGATCAGTATCTCGAGTTGAAATCGATTTCAGGATAATTATCCCTGGTCCGCCTTCCCCAGCCGAGGAGCTGGTGCCGTCGGAACTTATCGGCAGATTTCTTGCCGTGCATACGGGTAATATAGTCAAGAATTTCCTTGGAAGCGTGACAGATACATTTGTATCCTGCGAAGATCTTTCCTTCGGTAACTTTCCCCAGAGTCTCCGCAAAACCAGAGTGCCGAAACGTTCCGTACCAATCGTCGCAGTACTTCTGACACCTTGCCTCCGAGTAATAAAAAACCCCGAAGTCCCACTCTGAAACAGACTCCAAGGTTTCATCATTTGGTTTCTGTTCAACGAAGAGAAGCTAAGTCACATTTCGACGGCTAAATTGGCAAACCACGCACGGAGAAAAATATATCGACGGTGAAACTACCAAACCACGTATCTCGGTTTAGGACGTCGCAGACTTCCTGTCATACTTCATTTTTTAAATGGAAAACTACTTAACGTCCAGTCTTGACAATTTCTGTGATTTTTCCTGTTCATGCGGAGAAAATTCTGTGAAAATTTCAAGGAATGATATTGATTTGGTCTACTGCAAAATAATAAAATGCGAGCGTAGATTTTTAAACACCGCAAACGAGATACGTGGTTTGGTAGTTTCACCGTCGATATGGCTTTATAAACCAATTAAAGGTTCATGTGGAACACCACTAATGGCGGTAAATGAACTGGACTGCATTTTGCAATTTGGGACTATAAATTCTGGCTCTTCAGGAAAAACACGTATGCGCATAGGGAAACTAATGGCACATACGTTGTTTTTAAACCGGGCTAGAATTTATAGTTCCAAATTGCAAAATATAGTCCAACTAATGATTCTTGGTCTGTGAACTACACTATGGTATGAATACCATACTAAGGTATATGCACGTTTTCAATATAATAAAATGATTCAAATTTTTTTTAAATGTCATTGTTTTTGGAAGAGGGCATAAGCTATAGGGAAGAAATACTCGAAATTGTATGTTTGAAGTTCGATACTTTCCGCTTTTTATTTTCATTATTGAAGGGAGAGTAAAATTGGAAGTATAAAATATAATAGTATTTAACTTACTGGCCGATTCTACCTCTTCTGGAATGATTATGACTATAAAAGTCAGCACGATGAATCCTTGCCAAATTCTAAACGACATTATTTCAGTAAAAAAACTCTTGAAATCTTAAAAATTTTCAACACTCCTGCCAAGCACATTGATCATGTGGATTTGAAGCAAGTCTGAAACCATTTTATATTTAAAGGGACTCGGACTCGTTCAAAATTTATATAACTGCGCACGCAACTGAAGTAAAAAATATCAATTTCACGTATTCTTGCGGGAGAAAAGGAGGGATATTGCTCACGTTTGGAGGTAATGATGATTTTAAAAGTGGTAAAATAATTTAAGTGCGATTGAGCGTTTCCAATTTCAGTTTTCCCTTTTTTCTTCTTCAAATATTCATTTTAACGGTGAGACCAATGACTCATTATCTCGATTGCGGCGTTGCAAACTTCTCATCATTTTTCAGTTTAATCAAGGAGCCTTAGGGTGCGTCAAAAAAAATGAAAGTCTGAAATGTTCCGCTCCCCAGGCGGCAATCGATGACGTTTGGTAAAAAAACATGTTTGCCAAAATTTGGGCCAATTTCAATCATTTTAAATGGTGCCAAAGGTCAATTTTGTGATGAAATTATGATATTTTGGTTTAGACCTCGATTTCGTACAAAAAACTCGATTTTACGCTGAAATCGTGCGTTTACGAGAAAAATGTCAAAGAACTCGACTTGTAGAGGATGAAATTTTACACTAGGAGGACGTCTTTGTAACCGATAAAAATCAAATTGAACTAGAAAAACTCAACTCGGTATTTATTTTTTTGGTCCTCAGAATTTCCGAGGTCTTACTAAGTAGAGGTTTAAAAGACTCATTTTTCACGAAAATAAGTCGAAAGAGGGTATAAATGAACTGTAGGCAAGTGTTGAGGGTGCAAATGTCATCAGAACTTCCTCAGTTTCAAAAAAAGTTCCAACTATTTTGCACAATCCTCCAAAAAGTGTACGACTCGAGAAGCAGGATCGTGCTATAATAGTAGGGGGAAAGTGCGGTTTGACCGGGAAAAATTGCGTAACAAACTTTCCCTATGTAATCGTCATCGGTAGGTCCCCCTGAACAACTTCCTAAAAGTTAAAAATGGCCTGACCCCGGAATATCCCTCAAAAAAGTTAAAATTGAAAATGGCGGCCGTAATAAGAGGGTCCGGGAAATCGGTATTTTAAAATGCTCATTCTGTCTCATCATGTGAGGTAGCATTTCCTATGTAATTTTGGTCGTAGATTTCATAAATGAATTCCGCAAGGCCTCTTCTGAGCTTACGTTTCTCTCGGTAGTCGTATGTTTCCTTTAATTTCCTTTATTAAATACATTTATAACATCAAATTTAAGTTTCTTGGCCATAAATACATGAAAATAAAGACACTTCACTTTCCTTGTTCCTTCGGTGAATATTTAAAAAAATGCAACCTCCTGCCTTTCACATTTGGCCGCCATCTTTGATTTGGAGCGCCCCCTTTGGCCGGAGGGCCTTGCGGAATTTATTTATGAAATCTACGACCAAAATTACATAGGAAATGATACCTAACATGATGAGACAGGATGAGCATTTTAAAATACCGATTTCCCGGACCCTCTTATTACGGCCGCCATTTTCAATTTTAACTTTTTTGAGGGATATTCCGGGGTCGGGCCATTTTTAACTTTTAGGAAGTTGTTCAGGGGGACCTACTGATGACGATTACATAGGGAAAGTTTGTTACGCAATTTTTCCCGGTCAAACCGCACTTTCCCCCTACTATTATAGCACGATCCTGCTTCTCGAGTCGTACACTTTTTGGAGGATTGTGCAAAATAGTTGGAACTTTTTTTGAAACTGAGGAAGTTCTGATGACATTTGCATCCTCAACACTTGCCTACAGTTCATTTATACCCTCTTTCGACTTATTTTCGTGAAAAATGAGTCTTTTAAACCTCTACTTAGTAAGACCTCGGAAATTCTGAGGACCAAAAAAATAAATACCGAGTTGAGTTTTTCTAGTTCAATTTGATTTTTATCGGTTACAAAGACGTCCTCCTAGTGTAAAATTTCATCCTCTACAAGTCGAGTTCTTTGACATTTTTCTCGTAAACGCACGATTTCAGCGTAAAATCGAGTTTTTTGTACGAAATCGAGGTCTAAACCAAAATATCATAATTTCATCACAAAATTGACCTTTGGCACCATTTAAAATGATTGAAATTGGCCCAAATTTTGGCAAACATGTTTTTTTACCAAACGTCATCGATTGCCGCCTGGGGAGCGGAACATTTCAGACTTTCATTTTTTTTGACGCACCCTAAGGAGCCTCCTAAACATTTTTACTCCGTGTCGTTTTTCCATGATTTTCCAGATCGGCGGATTATTCAATTCATCACGAAGAACGATACTTCACCGCTCGGAATACGTATAAAAAAACATGCTTAAATAACGAAAATAAAAAACCCCTCAAAATGGACATTTTGAACCATATCGCAATCGAGACCTAGGTTTTTGTTAATCACCGTCGATTTGTGGACCATTTCGAATCTCATGATCTGCGTCAGGTTGAGCGCAGTCGGTTATTTTTCTAGTTTTTTTTTTCACCTGTGCCCGGGTTCATTTTAGCGAATTAATGACATTTCAGATGTGCTACGCTTTTTGGGAATCAAAAGATAATGCACGCAAACTGTTCAGAGACATGAAAAGCTGTTTTAATCTAGAGGTCGTATTTCATTAAAATAGATTCCTCTCTACTTTTGTTAAATAAGAGTTCAAATTCAAAATGGGGGTGTAGAAAACGCATCTGTTTGGTGGTGGGGGTGGACATCAGTTGCCTGCCCCGCACGATAAAATGCAAAAAAAAATAATTAAATAGTTAGAAAGAGGGCTGAGAAAGGGTCCTTTTCAGTCACCTTAAACTCAAAATTGAGATATTAATTCCGAAGCAAAGATAAGCTTTGCTAAAATAGGCTCTTGAAATTTTTAGATAATTTTGATCTGCTCGCGAATGAAATTCCCTGTAAAATCGGAGGAAAACATTTCTCAGGTTTTCCTGAAAATGCATATTTTATCGATGGGAATTGGCGACGTCTGAAGGTTCATACGGCGTTTTCCTTAAGAATACCGTCGTATCACAGAACATTGGCTCGAAAGGGCGCACGGTGGATCGAACTATTAGAAGAGGTAGGACGAGAACATTTTGGCTAAAATTACAAACAGTGATGTTTTTTGCGTCACACTTTCATTTCAGGGGGTGTTTCTATCAGGCAATTGAAAAAACCATTGGGATCGCTTTTAAACTTTTTTGATCCATATTCTCGGAAATATTATCTTTCAAAGTTTCCAAATTTTGTCCGACTTTTCCTATTGATTCGTTCCACTGTGAGGCGACCAAAAATGATACGAGGACGGGGTTACAGGGGGGGCTGGGGGGACTGCGGAGGGGGCAAGAAGGACATTAAGACGTGAAAAATAGTGGGCGGGAGGCGGGGGTAAATTAAAGAGCCATTACGCCCGAATGAATGTCAGATGCTGGGAGTTAGACGTGAGCAATGTATCGGGAAAACCCTGGGCCGGGCAGGGAGCGTCCTCGGAAAATAGGGTTATATATGCACTATAAATGTGAATTATATTATTCCTCTGCCAACAGCCAACGCAGCGGCGTCGTAGGCGGCCTGCGGAAGGGCTCTCAGCCTGCCGCGGCCCCGAGTTTGATTTAAGGGTTGTGATTTATGAGAAACTTTAATCTGGAACCACTCAGAGTCCCCTTTTATTTCTCCTTCTTCGCCGTGTCCCTGGCTGTCCCTTTACCCCGTTTACCCCTTTTCTCGTCCCTTCCCCGAGCCTGTCCGGCAAACGTCCTTGTCTCCCCCGCGACGGCGACGCGACGACGTTCTCCCGCTATCCCTGGCTACGTTCCTGACATTAATGTCCTCCGCCTGGGTCACGGAGGGTTGTTTTTACGTTGTTCCTTTAATAAAGAACTTTCTCTGCCCGCACCGCGCCGGGATCCCTCCAACCCTCCCCCGCCCTCACCCCCATGCTTCTCCGAATCATTTTTCATTGCTAAACAAATTATGCGTGTCGGCCTAGCATCTCATCTAAAAATCCTGGAGCAATGGTGGGAGTTGGCCAAGTCGTCTTTGGTGCTGCTTTAATGGAGTCTGGCGAAGGGACGAAGGAAGATGGTTGACCAATGACCACTCTAGATTAGAATGGAACAAACTTTTGTTTTTCCTGAGACTAAGCTATAAAGGATGCTCTCGTAAAAATAATAAGTTAAGGGTCATCTTATCAGTGAGATTTTTGATTGGCATAAGGTAATGAAAGAAATAATGCCTCGAAAAATTTTAATTTTTCCGAAGGTCGCAATTAATTAAATGCATTTACAATAAATGAACTCTCTCAAATTATTGATTTCAATACAGCAATATTGTATTCGTTTGAGCTATGCTTTTCGAAAGGCACTCGAAAACGCGCGCCGGCTTATTAGAAAAATTCATGGCTTGGAGTTGGAGTTTCTGCCAGATTCAATTCTTAGATTACAATAAAAATTGTATTTGGAAACCGAATACTGTTTGTATGAAATACTCCCACTTTATTAAATTCCGAAAAATGCTGTAATTAAAATTGACTCAGTACTTTTGTTTGACTCTCATGCGAAAGGTTGGAAGCTAAAATTTTCATTTCGGTTCTATGATTGAAATTCTTCGGGGTATAATTTTAAACTTTATACAGTAAATTATTGTAAAGATAAGGCGCATTGAAAGAAGAGGCGTACGAGAAATATTTGCTTCATGTTTAAATTTTTTTTAGTGTTGTTGTTTAGAGTTTAAATGTTGATCAGAAAAGTAATTTTAGTGCATCGCGCTCGAAAATAAACTACTCCTGTGGATTAAAATGTCCGGCGAGACATCCCGCCTGTTAAATACCACTTATCGCGCGCGCGTGTAGCTGAAGAAGTATCGAGCAAAAATGAAGGCGATTGTGATTAGTAAGACCGCGACTAAATTTAAGCTCTTAAAGTCTTCGAATTTGAATGCGTTCATCATTGTTCATGCTTTTATAAGTTTAAACAAAAATTTATAACTTTTCGCTCTTGGTTTTTTCCAGAAAACAATGTTGGAAATTTGTCGTCTTTGGTTCAAGAGCTTCATTTGTAATTCCAAAAAATATCGGTTGCAATGTATTCATCCTGAGGAACGGATAAAATGACGGTAGGTAATTCTATATTTTATTCCCAGGATTCTGTATGCGATTAATAATGATGGCATCTTATCAGTATTGAATGGCATCTTGGATAAATGAGTGAATGAAATTTTTGGAAAAGTTGCGATAACTGTCATTTTAAATTTCAGAGTAAATCTCGAGGTGGTCTTGAGCGATTTTTACCTTAACCAGGATGTTTTTTCCCACCTTAAAAAAATCTGAACTCACAAATAGTTTTTTGTATTCCAATGGCAATTACTTCTAATTTTGAGAATTTTTTTTTGTTTATTTATTTATTTTCTTATTATTTCATTATCCTTTTTAGAACTAGGTTTCTTATAGATAATTAATGTTCATTTTTGTCATAACTTTCCGGTAAATTTTTCAATTTTGAATACAACTCAATAGCAATCAGACAATTTTTACTCATTTGAATGACTTTTTTTTTTTTAATCGTAATGAAGTGAATGCCTTTTTTATGGCATTTATCGAGTGGAACAGAGAGTAGCCGCTTTTCCCCGGAAAAAATGAAGTCTCCTTTTTGTAGAATGTCTTTTCTATATTTTTCCGGCAGAAGATTTTGCGCAGCATGTTAATTTGAATCGATTGCAGGAACTTCGTTCGTTCGAACCTGATCAAGTAGATCAAGAGTACAACATTTGCAATGAGGCTTCATTATTTATCCTGAAATTTAATAACCTGGTCCCTACACTTCAAGGTCCGAGAATAATAGAAATTGCAGTATAATTTTCCTCTCAGGTTTTCTACAGTTGTAATCAAATCAGGAAAAGGAACCAATTTCATATTAATACTTGTGGAGTTTTCCAGCACTGAGAAAAGAAGTTACACGGAAAGTTAGCTCTGCAGCAGACCCCTCGTTTTCAATAAAACTTAGTCCTATTCCATTATACTTGATCCAACTCGCTGTTTCACGGACGAAGCAACGTAACTCCAATCCAAGGTTGCAAAATCGACTAGGAAAATACCAATTTTTCGGAGATTCTATCTGCACAATTTTTGTTCGAGCATTTTTCTGCTTTTCGCACGAGATCAGAAGGAAAATCAGCGAAATTTTCAGTCAAAAATCCCTAAGATTCTCCTGGTAAAAATGCGATTTGCGTGGGAAAATTCGGCAACATCGAAATGAGGTTACGCTCTTTCGCGAGGAAAACGACGAAACGCTCCGGAGCAATGTTTTCGTAGCAGTTTGGATGTCGTTCAGTGGCGTGGCGTGAATTGCGATATATCGATTGTTATGCCACTTAAACCTATGGAAAAGGATCGATTAACAGGGTGTTCGCAGCGAACACCTTAGTAATCGATTCTTTACCATAGGTTTAAATGACGTAACAATCGATATATCGCAATTCACGCCACGCCACTGATGTCGTTTTCTCAAACAATTACTCGCGGAGACAGAGGTGGTGTGATTCATGAAGAAAGTGATAATTTAAAGTCACCGAAGCCAAGAATCCTCTGGCCCGGGGCCCATTTCGCGTTCACCGATGAGAGAGTGGCGGGGGGGGGGGGGGGGCTCCGGGAGATATCTCAACCCGCCGGTTATCGCAAAAAAGCGTTCGACGTGCGAATTTTATTCACTATCCACTCCGGTGAGTTTGTATACTTCTAGGTTGGACGTTAAAGAAACTGGATAACGGTGTTCTGTTGGAACTTGCGTGGAGATTCTCTGAAAAATAGTAGTATCATTTGGACCGAGTTTAACAGAAAGGAACCAAGCCACATCAGCTATTGCCAAGTTTAACTGGGCAATTTAATTTTCTACATGAAAACAGTTGTGCAGATTTTCGAGCAAATTTCAGTGAAAATTCTCCATGGTACGAAGCAAATTCCTTAAAATTTTCAAATAAATCCGAACAAACGTTCTCTCGTAAAAAATTTAATTGCCCAGTTAAACTTGGCAATAGCTGATGTGGCTTGGTTCCTTTCTGTTAAACTCGGTCCATTTGACAGTCTACACATAATGTGTCACAAAGTTTTTTTTTTTTTTCCTAAAAAAAAGTCTCTCTGAAAAAACTGTCCCCCTGTACTATTAATTTTAGTACGCGCAACTTATTTTTTCAACACCTAAGAGAGAGTTCGCTGTCCAAAATTGCAATTCCAATTACTTTTTTCCCCCCTTTTTTTCCCTCCAAAAATCGTTCCGTTGAAAAAAACTGTCTCTGTGTTCTCAATCCCGTGGACGGTCACGTTTCAGGAGCTCGAGTTAAAATAAAAATTAAGCCAAATCGTTCGTATTAAACCAATTTTTTCAAAAAATTTCGGCCTCTTGTCTGCTTACAAGAACGATGCATTTTTTTTTCTGCCACTCTCGGCAAATACTATGATTCCAGTCCCGTAGCAAAATTAATTAGACTTCATTTTGCACCATAAAATTGTAATATCTGATTTATTTTAGAGAGAACATATGTGTCATTGGACTCCCTGTGCAAGTATGCGCTTTTATACGTGAGCCAGAAATAATACTTCAATATTTCAAAATTTAGTCCAATCAGTTGCAAATGTCTAAAGTTAGCAACATGGTATCAGAACTAGCTTTTCACAGGAGTGAGCAGCATTTGAGCGGCAGCGTGGCGTGCTTCGCGATTTATCGATTGATCTGCCATTTAAACCAATGGAAAATGATCGATAAACAACGTGTTTGCGTCGAACACCTTACTAATGATCGACTCTTTACCATAGTTTCAAATGGGATGAATATCTACAATCGATCATTTATGCCTCGCCACTGCATTAGGATCGCGTTTAGTAGAAAGGAACCAAGCCCTATTAGCAATTGAACAATTTCACTGGGCCTTTTAATTTTACACAAGAGAACTTTTGTGCGGATTTCTTTGACATTTTTACTACTATACAGAAAATTCATTAAATTTGAATTAAAATCCGCACAACCGTTATTATGTAAAAAAATTAAATTGCCCAATGGACCACTATATAAGGTACGAATTAAAGGATTCTCATACATGTTTCTTAACCAAAATTTCACGCAGAACACGATTCGCGCAACGACAATTACTGAAAGCAACTCCTAACGAAGATATTAACGTTTTTATCTCACATTGGTTACGAGGAATTAGAACTGCCCGCTCACAAGAAACTCAAAGCTCTACGTTAGTCAAATGGCGCACAAAAACGGTTTCAGCAAGCTTCTCAATCGAGCAATGTTCATTTCCCACCATGTGTTGTTAAAACTATAAGCAATTTGCTATAGCTGAGCCAAAGCGTCAAGATCGAGGTTGCCAGATTTTTATATCGCAGAGACTGTCATGATAAACGTTTAGCTCGCTATGTGAATCACGCAGAGCATTGAGTTTTCATGAGCGGGTGATTTGAATTCGCGCATCAAGAATCATTGAATATCTTCGTAAGGAGCTGATTTCGGTAAATTTCGTTGTGTGCATCGTGTTCTACGTGAAATTTTGGAAACATGTTTCAGAATGCTGAAATTCATACCTTGTCTAGTGGTCCATTACATTTCGACGGTGTAAGTCGGCAATCACATAACTCGATTTGCGACGTCGCAGACTTCCTATCACACTTTATTTTTTAAACGGAAAACTACTCAACGGCAATTCTTTAAAACTCCAGTGATTTTTCCTCTCTATGCGAAGAAAATTCTGCAAAAACTTCAAGGAATCATGTCACTTTGTTCTCCTCTAAAAAAATAACATAGAGGCGGAGATTTTCAGACACCGCAAACGAGTTATGTGATTGCCGACTTACACCGTCGATTTGGCAATATCTGATGTGGCTAGGGTCCTTCCTGCTTGACGCGGTCCATTTGAGAAGGTCCAGCACGAAAGTCAAGACACGAAAGCCTTCGAGCAATAACAAGGGCAGCCCGAAGGGACGGGGAGAGGACGAAGGCGGGTATTTTGTTTAAATCAAGTTGCGTTTGAGATCGGTTAATGAGGCCCTGGCGCGGGATAGAAGATAAAATTCGGGCAATTTAAATGATGAGCACGTTCGCGCGATAAGGGCGGGGTGCGGGTGTCCACGGCGAATGTTTGTGGGTGCGGAGCTGACCAGGCTATTGATTAAACAAACAGTCCGACTTTAAAAGGGGTCGTAAAAACAGTCCCTCCGTCTAATCTCCCGACCTCGCTACCCTCTCAGTTTCCATTTCCTTAAACATCCCTCCGCGATCCCTTCCGCGTTTTTTACACCCCCCCCTCCCTCCTTCCGGCCCGACAGCTGGCTAAGTTTCGCTAAGTTACCGGGTCTGCGCTGAATTTTAATCTGCGCCCCGGCCAGTGCAGCGTCTTGGCCCTTTAATTTCCAGTTTCGCCGCGAAAGGGCGTAGCTTCGCTTTAGAGTGGGCTACGTTTCCCGTAGTGCTCCGTGCTCTGCGAGGGTCACGCGAGGATGGAGTTAAGATCTTACGTCGGAGAGGCGACGGTTTGTGTCGTCCCTCGAGCGGTTCGCAATAATGGCCGGCCCGTGGCCCCCTCCGCCCCCCTCCCCTCCTTCCGGCTATCCCTGTCCCCTGTTGTGACACTGGGCTGAGAGATGGGCATTTCTCATTAGCCCGGCTTAGTCTTGGCACTTTTAGACCTTAGTTATCGTCTGCTGAACCGTATATCGATGGCCAAGGTACAAAATCACGTATCTCCATTGAAAGGTTTCAAAATCTCCGCCGCCATTAAATTTTTTCCAGGGGAAAGAAGCCAAATTCTTAGCTTGAAATTCATGCAGAATATTCTGCTAGCAAAGACGAAAAAGTAAGGAAGTTTTAAAAGAAAAATATGTTAACAAGTTTACCGAGGAAAAAATCAATTATGTCCGAAAGTCTGCAACGTCCTAAATGGGAGATACGTAGTTTTGCACCTTGGTCAATGATATATAGATGAAAGGGAGATTAAAGGGAACAAAAGGGAAGAAAAGTAAAACAATATATAAAGCTTATTAACTCTCATTGATTGTAACGCAATTAATGGTATGCAGATTTGAATTATTTTAGGGTGCATTTATTTCATTCGGACTCTTTTTTTCTGGGAGGGGATAGGGTAGGAAATTTTGAAATTATCAGCATCAAAGACTGGAATGATCTCAAGTATGGGTTGGATTTAGGAACATCGAATGCGACTTTTTGTTTGTTTTTAGGAAAAACTGGCATTGTGACGCTTGATTTCTAGCTTTGTTTGCTAGTTCATTGAATCTAAAAGTGGGACCTTTCACTGTATCGGATGAAATGTATTTTCCTTGGTTTGTCTTGTTTAAGATACAAAGACTTGCTTCACTCAGTCCCTGAATATAACCTTCACCAATGGCGAGGCGTGAATGATCGATTATCGATATATCCCCATTTGAAGCTATGGTAAAGAATCGATTATTAAGGTGTTCGTTGTGAACACTCTGTTTATTGATCCTTTTCCATAAGTTTAAATGGCAAATCAAGCGATACATCGCAAAGCATGCCACGCCACTGAATATCACCCATAGAATGCTCGCTATGAAAATTGTTCAAAAAAACATGAGCCTTCATGTTTACTGTAACATGAATCCGAGCCTTACGCTTTCTGAACTTCCATCGCCTATAAGAGCTGGAAAAACATATTTGAAACTTGAATCCAACAAGCTCTCAAATGGCCTACTTAACCCTCTACTCCCACGTATGAAATATTTTTCCTATTTTGTGGCCGCAAAATATATTTTTAGGAATGTACGGATTTTATAATAGTTTTTAAAGTAAATAAATTACGGGACTTATTACAGCAACCGTTACGATTTAGCGCCTTCTCCGCAGCAGAGAACTGCTGATTATCAAGTAAAAACATGTTTAAATGAATTTTAACGTTCGCGTGGCTCACCGTAAAATTTGGATCCAACTGTACATTCCGAAGTATGCCCCCAATGCTAAGAACAAGCATCGCATGGATATTCAAATCCTACCAAAATTCTCTGCAGAAAAATTATGGATATTTTACCTTGAAATCTTCAGACTTTTTAGATCAAATTCAGGCGTTCGGTGCAGAGCGAGCTTTTTGCTGCTTGATTTCCATGTTTTGTATTTTAGTGAGAAAACTACTGGGTAGATTTTCTATAATTTTTAATTTTCAGCATTGTAAAACCATAAAGAAAATACAGTAAAAGTTTCGACGAATTCCATTCATTTCCTTTAATTATAATGGATGAATATCCAGCGAATATTCCACAAAAATTCTGAAAATCATCCAATAGTTTCCTCACTAAAATATAAATTAGCAGTGGAGATTCCGAAATATCCCAATAAAGAAATGTCCTTTCTGCCTCCAGCGCCTGCTGACTTCGATTTAAAAAGTCTGAGAATTTCAAGGTGAAATATCCATAATTTTTCTGAAGAATAAATGTTTTACGCGGGGAAATTTGGCGACCTTTGAATGACCTTACGGCGTTCTTCCTTAGCACAGCAGTATGGCGAATAGCCGCGTTTAAAAGCAACGTTCAAATAGGCTCAGCGCCGCCTAAAATCCTCGGGATCCGTGCGTTAAAAGCGAAAAATATTGACAGAGAAGCTGAAAACCCAGGAGTCGGTGGCTAATGCATTCATAAATACTATCTAATACGAATAAATGGACGTATTTCTGCCAAGCGGAACTAAGTGCATTTTGACGTGAGTCCTGTTATGCATATATTCTTATGGGTCTCAGGGCTCATGTCTCAATGCACTTAGTTCCGTTTGTCATAAATACGTTCAAATAGAGACACGGGCCGGGACCGGAGCCGAGCAAACATGTGCACTGTAAACACGGAGTAATTCGTGGGGGACGCGTTTTTGATTTATCTCACAACATTCGGGAAACATGAGAAAATAAATTGTATTCATGATTTTCGTCACAATAGCTCCAGCCGGGGGATCCTGCACCCTTCCCGTCCCGCGGAGGAGGAGTCGGGGGAGGGGGTAAGTAGCTGAGTAACGTTTTAAGCTACGGGCTTTTACCGCAACTTTTTTTTCCTCCGGGTTTTCTTTTTTTAATATCCTTCGCGTACTCTCTTCCACCTCTCGTTGCTGGCCTTTGCGAGGGCGCGGTGTGTTATTTATTGTCGCCGCGATGGATCGTTCGCGAAATGTATCGAGGTGGCGATATTTTCGACCGTGAGAATATCAGGGGGCGTTCATCCCCCTTGTACTATAATCGAGACACCGAGACCGAGTTTTTTCTTGACGGAAGGACGTACGTAAACCAAAAAAAAAGATACTGATTTAACATTCTGGATGTGAAAAAGTGTGCGACACATCACAAAACGCTGAATTAACCACCTTAGTACAGTTAGTTTTACATCTTGACTTGGCTGAAGTAACTTCCGTAGCGGTTAATTCAGCGTTTTGCGAGTTCTCTTATGGCCTGGTTACACGATCAAATTCCCGTCAAATTCCGATCAAAATGATGACCAAGATGGCGGTCGATAGTTATCTAGATTGATGAGTAAAATTAATCAAAACAGCGTGTTGATTGGAATAAGCATGGTTGTGTGGAAATCAGATGAAGAATGAGCCCCACAGCTCAATCATCTACCATCAAATTTTTGCAGGCAGCAGAAATTTGATGGTAGATGGTGCGCACCAGTCACCATTTGATCGGAAATTGATGGAAATTTGAGCGTGTAACCAGCGCAATACACTTTTTTACGTGCAGAATGTAAAATACTTTTTTTCGGTGAAAATTTAGAGGCTCGGAGGACAAGGCGCATAATCATTGCAGGTTTTGAAAAAATGAACTATTAATTATTCCAGTTGAAATTTGTCCAAAAAATAATATGTGAAAAATTGACTTTTAAAATTCAATGCTTAAGCATCAAAAAGTGAGTTTGAAATTTCTTTCGCGGTCATGAAACTGCATGAAATTTTGAAACTTTAAACACGTATTTCTTGTGATAGAAAAAACTGGACCTAAGCATCTTGCCCTCTAAGCCCTCCATTCACACGCTGCAGAATCACCTCTCGTAATTTTATCGTACTTTTACTCGTACCTCTACGTCAGTTTTTACAAAAAATACCATTAGATACACAGAAATATCATTCTTCTAATTACACAACAAAATTAGCAGCCTTTTGAACAAAATTTCGCCGAATTTTGCATGAGAAAACTTAAATATTTGAGTAATTTTTGCAAAGTTGGAATTGAGTTACGTTCCTTCGTCCGGGAAATGGCAATTCATGAACGAAACATCACTGGGCAAAATCCTTACCTGCACGAATTCTTTTAAGATCAGTTTTACCAAAATATTCTCCCCCCCCCCAAAAAAAAAAAAAAAAAAAAAAAAAAAATACAAAGGATTATGGATTATCCAGAAGACAAACACGGACAACGGACGGGGACGGGTTGTTATCTCTTTAAATACACTACCAAACAGAACCGGCTTAATTTGTAAATAGAGGAGGGAAACGGACGCGCGATGCTTACGGCGCAGAGATACAACTATTCGTACTCGATGGATGTCCATGTTGCGTCTGAAAAATTGAAGGCGCGATGGCGCGAGGCGAGGACTCGTAACACTCCGCTCTTCGCTGCGAGTGAAATGTCACTCAAAATTACATGTCTCCTATCTTCGGCTGAGTTCCTCACGTATCCCTTAACGCGGCGCTACCAAACAGAACCGGCACAATTTGAAAATAGAGCAGGGAAACGGACGCGCGATGCTTACGGCGCAGAGATACAACTATTCTCACACGATGGATGTCCATGTTGCGTGTGCAAAATTGAAGGCGCTACGGCGCGGCGCGACGGCGCGAGGCTGAGTTCCTTAGGTTATCCTGGGTTTTATCCTTGGTTATCCTATGGTTCCTGGGTTAAAGAGATGTTGGATAATTTGGAGTAACTTATCAACTTAAGTTCCGAGTCCTTTGATGTACTTCGGTGCATCGCTTAGTGTTCTGCGATGAAAAATTGTGAAATCTCTCGCTAGGATCTCATAATGGAGAATTTGCACGAGAAACCTATACTGCTTCATCTGAGAGTGCATAATTAGCAGAGTTCGCAGCATTTTTCAATTTTTTTTCTGCGATGGGAAATCGTAGGAAAACAGATATAAAAGTGAGAAAATGTGCTGCATTGTGACGTCATCTGGAGAAATGTCCCATTTAAACACACGTATTTTAACAGATTCGGTTATTTTGTCTTATCTATTCTAAAAATTGTTCAAGATAGAAACCTAGGATATTCTCACGCTCGCCTCCTTTAGTAGTTTCATCTTATAAACATGAAAATAGTATTTTTTAGACACCTGCAAATTTTCCCAAAAAAAATTTGCCCAGCCAATAGGCCCAAAAATAGGGCCCAGTCCTACCTGGACAGGGTCCAGCCCTTACCAAGTAGGGCTGAGCCCTGAAGCAGGTAGGTTTGGGCTCTACCCGCGCCGGACCTGACCCTATGGGGTATGAGGTAAAGAAATTTTACCTACCCGGTTAGGGCTGGTACCTTCCGCGTAGGTACCATAGCCCTAAACTCGTTTTTTCCGTGTAGAGAGCGCTTCGTCTTTACCGCTGCTTCCCGATTGCGAGTTTAATCTGTAAAAATGTTTAGGAACCACGATGGCCCAGCCCCCCCCCCCCATTTTTAGGCGCCATGGCTCAATTTTTAGGCGCCAAGGCCCAATTTTTAGGCTCATTTGGCGCATGACGCCCGCCGGGAAGGCAGACCACTGCTCCGTATCTTCCAACGTAAGGTGATGCAAAGTTCGGATAGTCGATGTTCTACTTCACGCAACTTTTCAAAAAGTGGAATCTACAATGAGTAGACACTCGTCATTACACACGTGTGATACACTCCGACACGATACATCGATCCATCGCCCAATCGAAGCCACCACTCTATCTCCAAGATAATCCTTGCATTGTTACACCGAACTCCGGAGCCACGATTCGCGTCTCCCATTTTGTCCGGCCTGAAAAATATGTCTCTGAAATATCTCTCCCCACTCGGAAAGACTCACATCCCCGCACAACGTCGCCAAACCGTCGATAAATCACCAATTTTCCCACCATCCCCGATTTTAAAGCAGCTGAGATGTTGCAAGTTCCCTAGATGCGCGCATCAAAAATCTCGACAGAGCGCGAAAGCCGCAGGATAAACATCCGGCGCCGCGAGTAGCTCACGCGGAGATTTATTCCGTTTTGAAAATGATGGGGTCGGTATTATTTCCCGCCCGTATTTATTCGAATATCATGTTATATTCATTTATCTGCATTTACTGTCTTGCGGGGGCAGGGGCCGACCGTCCGCCCGCCCTCCAGAACTGTTGCCTTTTTTAAAATTGCCGGCGCCGCGCCACGCGGGCTGATGTGGGGATTTAAGGACGTCTTATGACTTGCTGGGGGAGTCAATTTTCCGAGGAAGCAAATGCTGCTGTCTGTCTATCAAGGGAAACTATTGCGAATAGATCGCTCCGAGAAGACGGCTGGAAAAAAAAAATTGGCTGCGGGAGCCGATGACATATCGATGGTGAAACTCCCGAACCACGCACGCTGACAAAACAAATTCGGTCTTATGAACCGAACGTTCGATGTTCACTGGAAAAAAAACACATTAGATCTAGAGTCCAGACTCTTAAAAACATCGACAAGAAAAAGTACTCTTGATTCAATCAGAATCTAGCTTAAATCAAGAACCAAGCCTCTTAATTTAAGCGGATTTCGTTTTGATTCAAGCAAAAGTCCGATTGAATCAAGAGTATTTTTTCTTGTCAATGTTTCCAAGAGTCTGGACTCTAGATCCAATGTGTTTTTTTTCCAGTGTTCCATATCATCCCGAATATTCGGTTTGTCAAACTGAACCATCGGGTCGAGTAACCGAATGTTCGGCATATACGACTAAACTTTGTTTGTCAGTTCACTTTACCGCACGAGTTCGGTTACACGAACCGAAAGTTCGATTTGACGAACCGAAAATTCAGTTTGACGAACCGGATTAGTTGGGGGTGATGTGGAGCACCGAACTGCAGCATGTGCGACCGAACTTTTTTTTTCTGTGTGTATCTCGGTTTGCGACGTCGCAGACTCCCTGTCATACTTTTTTTTTATTTGGGAAACTAGTCAGCGTAATATCTTGAAAACTCCCTTGATTTTATTCCTCTACCAGAGGAAAAACCTGTATGAATGTCAAGCTATATAAAGTTAGCTTATTTCTCTTCGGAAAAGTAGAATGGGAGCAGAAATGAGACACCGCTTTGGACATATATTGTTTCGCACTTTGGTCATCGATATCTCTCCGTACATCTTCCAGATGAGAGAAGGTAACTTCAGTTCTAGGTAGTAAAGTTAACCCAAACAACCAATTATTTTACAGGAATATGATTACACGATGGGTATTAGTACCCATTTTTTTTTCTTAAATCATCTTCATGAAACTGCGGAGCGAACTAAGGTGCTATGAATTTTCTCCAGTTTGTTCAACTTTAAATGGACGTATTTCTATCAAACAGAACTTTGTGCAGGTGAGAAATGTGAGGTGTGCTCTAAAACGCTGGATAAGAACAATGTGGTCAGAGGGCGTGATTACTTTTAAAGAATTGGAAAAGCGGGATTTTAAATTAAGCAAAGAGAGCTATGTGCCAACCGAATGCGGGATACATGAGCCACGGGCATGGCACGAGAGCGTTGTGGACAGGGCTCATAAGTTAATGACCAACGAGGTGAGCTGCAGGACGGCATCCATCTCCGTTGACGTCACTGGCGCTTTATTATTCTCATTCACTCTTACGGCCAGAGAATTGACGAGCACACCCCATATTTCTCACCTCCACATAAATCTGTTTGATAGAAATACGTCCAAATGGAAAAAAAAAATTGAAAAGTTCTAAAATGGGACTTGTTTGAAACGATATTTAAAGACGATGGAGACATGCCCTGTTGACATTGTCGACGATTTTAAAGCACGAGAGTGTCCATCTCCGGCTTGGAACATTTTATACTTTCAGCTAGGAATTCCAGTCGAAGGGACAAACCGTCTAAAACAGATTGTAACATGTAACGGTTGAATTATCCCGCGCATTGTATTTATCCATTGTATCCCTGTAATGTTTTCAAAAGCAGCAAAGAAAAAAAAAGTATTATAGATTCATACTTCATAATCGCTGTTATGAAAACAAACGAGTACAGTGCGAATGGAGACAAAAAAAAGAGGATCTGTCATCAAAATCTGAAGCAAGCATTATACATTAATCTCACGCAAAAGGATTAAGAGAGGGTCAGGACATCAACCTAGATGGTAGGGTGCGATCCCTTAAAAATTGCCTACAATTCGGCCGCACGCAACCATCCAAACTAGCCTTGTCTCAACCGGTTACTTACTATAAATTCATGCGGAGTATTCTTAATGTTACTCTGCGTTGTAAAATTTCGGATTGACCTTTTGATGTTTCTCTGTAAATTGGAAAATTATTATCCAAGCGTATAAAGAATTATATAGCATTAAGAATTATATAGCAACAACCATTACAAAACCATTTACCCATCATTCACGACCATTTTGCGATCACAAAAGTGGGAACAAACTTAGGTCTGACTCTAGTGAGACCGGGACTCATTTTTCAACATGTCTTGGTATAATCGTCACCGTCCGACCGAAGTATCACAAGAGCCTTTGTAGTCAAATTGAAATATAGAATGACTTTTATAGTTTAAAAATAACATTTCAGTTTTCAAAATTTATAGTTATTAACTTTTCAAAAAATATCCATCACCCTTTTATAAAATTTTAAATTTGCTAAAGATGTGAAAACTAAAGTTTATTTCGAGCGGCTCAAGGTCTTGAAACAGGTTATCATAAGCTCCAAAATTGACACTTGACTCCACTTTTCTCCTCAAATTTCATCTAAATAGATTACAAGAGTGATTCTGAACATGTAATTCAAACACATCTGTCTTGCATTTATAACAGCAGAAATTAACTTTTTTTCGGTTTCACACTGGTCTTAACGGAATTTATGCCCAATAGGTCCTTGCAATACTTCGGCTGAAAGGTGACGATATAGTCCTTCATGTTGTATCGTTTGACATAGAGCACTTGATCATAATCTTTAAAGGGCGATTTCCTAAAAGTGTCTACGAACTTAGTTCCTCTCTACCAAACTCAGTGCATACCGAAAACCAAAGTGCGAAACCACGTTTTTGCCCGTTTGCGACGTTGTTTCAGACTTCTTATCATCATACTTTTCTGTCTCTTTGGAAAACTATTCAACGTAATGTCTTGAAAATTTTCTGAATTATTCTTTTCTATTAGCAGAAAATATATTGTAGAATGTCCGTAAGAATCGATTGTAAAAATTTCAAGCAATGAAGCTGCCTCTCTGAAAAAATGAAACTGGAGCGGAAATTTTAAAGCACCTCCATTCAGATACGTTGTTTCGCGATTTTTCATCGATATGATAGGTTTGGACTCTTGGAGTATAGGTTGTTTTGGTCTCCCAACTTCCTCACAAGTAAAATAAAATAAATTAAAAAAAATAGACTGGGCGTAACAAACGCAGGTACAGGAAACGAGATTGAAACTTGGAGGGGAGGGGAAATTGAAGGGGCACTACGCTGAGAGTGACGGAGAAAAGGCGGGAAAAGAGAGCAACCGGCAGGTCCCTTTGTAGAGCTCCAAGTTAAGAATATATTCAAAGTGATAATGGTCATGCTGTCATGAGCAGGCGTGTTTGGTATTTTTTAGGTCTGTCGCAACCACCGATACTGATTCATTTCGCCGTTTCCTCCTTCAATTTTTCCCTCCGCTCCCGAAGAATATTCTTTGGGATTCTCCTCGCCGAGTCTCCAAGATTGCTACCCTCGTTTCTGTCACGTTTTTTTTAAGCCGAATACTTTTCTCCGTCGAAAAAGAACTTCCCAAAATTAAGATGGAGTAACTGTATAGGGAGCGTATGGACGTGTCAAAATATGTGGGCCCAAAAGGGCAGCCACCAGTCTGACACGAAAAACACCAAAAAATTGCCGTTGCCAATCTTCAGATTTCAATGTCAAAACAAGATGGCCAAGAATGCTCATCCATGAGTGTCCTTTGGCAAAAATGAGTAAATTCATGCAACGGCTAAGTCAAATACGCGCTTTACAAATGACGGGTCGTAAACATTGTAATGTTAAATCATTCTGGAAGATTTAAATTCATAATTTGGCTACCCTCATGGGTCCTAAGTGCTCCATGCCCTATATTAACACCAATTTACCGACTTATCCGCAATCATCCCATATAGGTACTCTGAACTAAGATAGAGACTTGACTTTTTGTGAAGTGCTCGTAAGTCAAAGGAAACTACTTTTGGCAGAAGTGGCACCCCTTTTCCCAAAATCCTAAGGGGTTCACCATGTAAAGGGGTAAGAAACCTAAGGGTTGTACCGCCGAGGAAGAATGCCGTGTGAGCCTTCAGACGTTGTCAAATTTTCGGCTGAGTTACGAATTTTGGGAAAATTTTTAAACATAAGTCCTTCGATTTTTCAAAGAATTTTCTTCATATTCAATCTCAAGTGTCCACAAATTTTGAGGTAAAATATTCACGACTTTTTCTTCAAGTAAATACACTCTGAGAGGAAATTTGGCAACATTCCTATGCTATTACGGCGTTTTTCTAAGCACGACACTATAAGGGTAGTGCAGTACTTATAGATCACCCTGTATTAATAATCTCCAAAAATGGTAGTACTCTGAAACCTCATAATTCCACTGGTATGGTGAAAAATACTTGATGTTCAGTACTGCCGTGCTAAGGAAGAACGCCGTATAAACATTTGAAAGTTGCCAAATTTCCTCCGATAAAAGTATCACTTTTGATGATTAGTTATGAATATTTTCTCTCGAAATTCGCAGATGATTTCGATCTGGCTGCGAATGAAATTATCTGAAAAATTGGTGGGAAAAAATTCACAAATTTTTCTGTAAATCATTTTTATTTTATCAAGGAAATTTGGCCACGCCTGAAGGTTCATACGGCGTTTTTCCTAAGAACGGCAGAGTAGTACGTTGACGTTCTTAAAAAAAAGCGACATTCAAATGAAATTCATCAAGGAAAAAAGTGAGACGGAACCTTCCGTGGCAGTGGCGTGGCGTGCTTTGCGATATATCGATTGTTATGTCACTTAAACCTATGGAAAAGGATCGATGATCAGGGTGTTCGCAGCGAACACCTTGGTAATCGATCCTTTTCCATAGGTTTAAATGGCAGAAGAGCGATATATCGCAAAGCACGCCACGCCACTGTTCCGTGGGTAATGCTATGTGCTCTCTCATGCCGAGTCCCTTTGCAAATAAATCCGTGCGCCCTAGGGTTGCGCTACCCCACGGCAATGAATCGAACTATTTACTCATCCCTCTTGACTTTAAAGGAGCAGAGCGCTCTGGTGGAGGGAGCGTGAACTGACACCAACTCAGCCACATTCATCAATATTTAATGAGATTCACAAAGCTCTTCCCGCTACGTTTCACACGTGGCGGAAACTTTTTTTACGGACCCGCGGTAACTAACTCCGCAAATCACAGTCTAGGAAGTTTCGCGATCTGGTTGTTTGTTCGAAAGTTATTTTTAAATTAAAGGTCGAGCGCTGGAATAAACTAATTCTCAGTAAGTTTTGATGATGCCCTATTAATTGCTGAATTCGTCGTCTTCCCCATAAAAGCACCTAACAGTATTTCAGTGTTGTCAAATTTCCGCGAGCGTATTGAAGTTTTACCGTGAGAATCTTGGGCATTTCTAAATGAAAATTTCACTGATTTCTTTTCTGATCTCACGCAAATTTAGACAAATTTAAGGAGAAAAAATTGCGCTGGTTCATTCCTAAAAAAAATTGAATTGTTCGAGTCAATTTTGCAACTTTAAATTTAGTTACGTTTCCTCGTCCGGGAAACGAAGAATTGTACGTACATTGAATACTGCTGCTAATTCATATTAGTTGGTCTAGTATAGAACCCCTCCGAAGTCAACTGGACTACATTTTGCAAGGAGAACTACAGTTTCAGGCCCATCAATAAAATCACCTTTCTGCATAGGAAACTTATGGCACATATGCAATTCCTAATATGAGCCACAAATTGTAGTTCTTAACTGCAAAATGCATTCCAATCTTAGCATTCTGCAAATTAGTTTAAGATTGCTAAACCAACTGTTCAATTCCTTGATCATAAGTCCCCATTAGCCGAATCTGAGCGGTGACTTCTACGTGTAACTTTTATATACTAAAGAGAAGTAGCAATACGGGGTTTCTGAAATATACTTTCCCTGGATCGAGATGACAATACTCCTTGTCTTTAGGTATTTTGCAGCCATCGAGTGCAAAACTGACGTCTATGACAAGATCGCAGTAAAATAATCACGAATATTACATTCCTTCTTGAGAACAAAATGTCGCTCCTCTGAGTCTGACGTAAACACGTATCTCTATTTCCGCGTGCGCCCTGATCTCCGTATAACTTCATTATGCATTCTGGGGCTCATGTCGGAATAGAGGAATGCATTTACGTCGGAGGGACGACAAAAATAATTCTTCGTTTGCAAAGCTGATTTGTTTGGGGTGCATTTCCGGTGTATTTCCCGAGGAAAATGCACTATTGTTTTAAAAAAAGTTCTCAATAGTACAATACAGCTACAATCAAAATATAAGGCAGCTGCATCTGCCGCATATGCTAGTTCTCTGATAAAAATTGTCATCTTCCGGCCAGGGTATCACAAAGCGCGGAAAACTCGCCATAGGTCAAAATGTGGCACCACCCCTGGCAATTTCATTCATTACCGCCAACGATTTTCCCCGCCGCACCGAGGCGTGAATACATCATGAGCCGCGGTCCGGCCTTCGCCGGGGGCAATTTCCCCCGACGCCCCGGCGAATAAAATTTGTACGGAGCTGTCGCAACCCCCAACCCCTCTCCCTCCCTCCCTCTCCCTTCCGCCACTCCACCCTCGCCGAGGTCGCGGTCAGCGCCAGGCACGAACTTTTCGGTGTCGTGGTGTGAGAGCGCAGCAGGACGAGAGGCGGGTGGTAGGGGTGGTGCGGGGGGGAGGGGTGCTTTTAATCGAGCGGTTCCATTACCGCGGTGCCATGACCAGACCTCGGCTGTGATTGGTCAACGGGGCTCTGGTTTTAATTAATTAAGCCCCGGCCTCGGGGCGTCTGAGTCAGAAGTCGGGATCCCCGGAGCCAGGGGGTTGAAGGGTCACAGGGGTGGACCTGCCGCTCGGATCAAAGGAGAGCCGGCGTCGCGGAAGTCCTTCGCTCGGTGGGTAGGGGTGGCTTTCGAGAGCAGGGTCCAGAGACAGAATACAGAATGGCTCGAGCTGGAGTTCCTTGATGGGGGAAAAGTCGGCTCGTGGATGTCACAAACGACAAGGCAGATTTCACAGTTTGAACGATTTTTGTGATCTCGTCACGTTCCGGCCAAGATATCGCATGCGCCATGCGACGTTTCAAAATTTGCGTCGTTTGATTTTTTTACAGAGAAATTGTTCAACGAATAGCTGTCCGAAAATTTCTCAGGAGTTTTTTTTGTGCTGCCGATAAAATTTAGTGAGATTTTCAAACAGCCTCAACCAAAAATTTCTCGGTAAAAAAAATAAAATTGCGGCGGAAATTTTGAAACGTCGCATAGCGCTTATATTTTGGCCACAAGGTGACGATCTGTGTTCAACTCGTTCGGCTCAGTGGCGTGGCGTGCTTTGCAATGTATCGATTGATCTGCCATTTAAACCTATAGACAAGTATTGATAAGCAGGGTGTTCGTAACGAACACCTTAATAATCGATTCTTTACCATAGCTTAAAATGGGAAAATATCGATAATCGATCATCCACGCCTCGCAATTGGTTCGGCTATTGTCGAGTAAGATGAGCAAAGTATTTTACCGTATCAATGTACATATATTTTCAAAATGTGTTAAGAACAAATCTTATAGCAGATTTCTGATTGTACGTGTCATTGTTCAATTTTAATTTTGTATTTTTACATGTGTTTCAGGCTAAAACAACGTCTCAACTGCCATTGGAGTTTAAACGAAGGTGTTGAATACGGTATGCTGGTTTTCAAATAGAGTTTTCAACTCGGTTTGTCAGCTTCTACGTGTGTTTCGAATATGTTAGCAAGTCACTCATGACTGCCAAGGAAACTATTTCAGGCTCTATAGATTCTTATAGAGTAACTAACACAATATACAGCCTTTTGGATAGATGTACGCAAATGGACCACTAGACAAAGTACGAATTTCAGCATTCTGCTATATGTTTCTTAACCAAAATTTTACGTAGAACACGATACATACAACGAAATTTACCGAAATAAACTCCTTACGAAGATATTTAATGATTCTAGATGCGTGAATTCAAACCACCCGCTCATGAAAACTCAATGCTCTGCGTGATTCGCATCACGCGCTAAACGTTATCATGACAGTCTCTGACAAATCTGGGAACCTCAATCTTGACGCTTTGGCTCAGCTTTAGCAAATTGCTTATAGTATGAGCAGCACATGGTGGGAAATTAACACGGCTCGATTGAGAGGCTTGCTGAAACCGTTGTAGTGCGCGGTTTGACTCGTGTAGAGCTTTGAGTTTCTTTTGAGCGGGCAGTTCAAAATCCGCGTAACCAATGTGAAATAAAAAGGCGAATATCTTCCTTAAGAGTTGATTTCAGTAATTTTCGGTGCGCGAATCGTGTTCTACGTGATATTCTGGTTAAGAAACATGTATCAGAATGCTTGAATTCGTGCCTTGTCTAGTGGTCCATTCTCCTGGATTTTGGTATCTGCAAACTACGTTAAACATAATGAAAGGTCAAATTAAAATTGCCATATTTCCGTCGAAAAATGTTTATTTCGGAAGAAATATAACATATTTATATCCTTGAAATTTTCAGATATTTTAGATTGAACTGCTAAAAATATTTCCTGAAAAATTGGAAGAAATATATTCTGAACTTTGTCAATAAATTCATATTTTATCAAAGGAGCCTTGGCAACGCCTGAAAGCTCATACGGCGTACTTCCTTAGCACATGTTTAAGGAAAATTTTTGGATTTGTGTCCTCAGATTTTTTAGGGAATTTTCCTTGTAATTAAAGTGTCTAAAAATTTCAAGGTAAAATATTCAGAGCTTTTTTTTAAAAATAAATATTTTCTGAAAGGAAATTTGGCAACATTCAAATGCTGATATAGCGTCTTCTAGCACGGCAATATACAACTCTTGAGTATTTTCAACTACACTTTCTGGCTCATTTGTGAAGATACTTGTACCGAGTTTAACAGAGTGAAACCAACCCAAAGTTGAAACTGAGAAAAAGAGGTTTGAAGTTTTATTTCTCCAAAAGGCTCAATGTATAGGATACAAACTTTAACCCCTCTTAACACAGACTTTTTTCTCGACTCTGAGTTTTTGGCGGGGGAATCTATACGACTAATGGGACTCAAAAAAATTTTTCTCTTAATTTTTTCGAAAATGTAGGTTGGTTCCTCTCTGAGGAACTCGGTCCACTTATATGCTTAGTGAAACTAGTCTGCCGTGCTAAGGAAAAACGCTGTATGAACCTTCAGACGTTGCCAGATTTCCTTGAATAAAAACTGAAGTTATCGGACGAATTTTGAGTTCTTTTTCTCGAATATTACAGATAATTTTGTTCGCGATTTAATCTAACAGATCTGAAAATTTCAAGGAAAAATATGCATAGCATTCCTCAAAAATTCATGTTTTATCTAGAAAAATTTGGCAACTCCCGAATGTTCATACGGCGTTATTCCTTAGCACGGCAGTAATGGTAAGTATGTTGTTTCTGAACTGAGCCAGAAATCGTAATCGGCAACGGGACTCGGAATGAGAGAGCACATAGCATTACCCACGAAACATTCCGTCTCACTTTTTTCCTTCATGAATTTCATTTGAATGTCGCTCTATTTTAAGAACGTCAACGTACTACTCTGCCGTTTTAAGGAAAAACGGCGTGTGAACTTTCAGGCGTTTCAATTTCCTTAGATAAAATACGGATTTACAGAAAAATTTGTGAATATTTTCCCACCAATTTTCCAGATAATTTCATTCGCAGCCAGATCTAAATCATCTGCAATTTTCAAGAGAAAATATTCATATTTTTCCTCATAAATGGATTGCATTTTGCAAAAAGGAACCAAGACCATTCCAATGTTGCTAAGATTGTGCATCTTATATTCATTCAATACAATTGCTGAAATCATGCAACAAATTAAATTTACAACGGTAATTTTCGTCTTTGAGTTATAGTTTATTGGGAGTAAATATAAAATTAGTTTAGATAATCTGTGTATATTTGAAAGGCAAACAAAGTTGCATAATCTTAGCGACATTGGAATGCTCTTGGTCCCTTTTTGCAAAATGCAAACCAAATGATACTTTTATCGGAGGAAATTTGGCAACTCTCAAATGTTCATACGGCGTTTTTCCTTATCACGGCAGTAATGGCAAGTATGTTGTTTCTGAACAGAGCCAGAAATCGTAGCTCCGAATTGGAAAATGTCGCGTCCATTTGAACTTTAGCTCGGTGACTCCACTGTGCGCCGCAGTTGGTTTCACTTCCTAGTTCCGAGTCGGGATTCGCCGAGGGCCTTTGTGTTCCTCGGCCGCCACCGCCCTCCTCCCACCGATGCACCCTTTGCAGTTGCACCCTTTGCGCCCTGCCCGACGCGGAACCCATTGCCATTACACACCGCGGCGCTGGCCACCCCCTGCAGTTGCCCACCCTTTCACCCTCGTCCGCCCGGCGGTCGTCGGCGGTGGACATATTTTCTCTCGGCCGAGGCTGCTCATTTAGCTGCAAACCCATTCCCATTGCGAGGAATGTATTCAACATGGCCGGCCTGTACGCTTGGAAAGGCTGCCGTGCTAAGGAAGAACGACGTATGAGCCTCGGTCGTTGCCAAGTTTCCTCCGATAAAAACCGAATTTACTGGGAAAATTGTGAATGTTTTTTTCCGAAATTTTCAGACAATTTTGTGCGCGATTTAATCTAAAATATTTGAAAACTTCCAGGAAAAATATGCATGAATGTCGTCCTTTTGCACTGCATTCACACTCTCATTTATATACCTTACAGATTTCCACTATTTCCCAAGTAAACACATCTCTGTTTTAGCAGATTAGGTAATTTGATCTGATCCTCTATGATAATAATTATTTATGAAACCAAAGACATTTTTATGTTCAGTCCAGTCAGTATTCTCTCTTTAACATACAACTCATGGAATCTTAGATACCTGCAAATTCTTCATTGTCATATTTCTATACTTGAAATCTCGCAAGTGCTCAGTTTTGTTGCTAGGAATACACAAGAAAGAGTCATTACTAAATTGCGAGTAAAATGTAAAAATGATGCCGAGCTGCACTGGTCCCAGTAAGGAAAAGTAACCGATAATTGAAGCACCATTACGAATAAGAGAAACGGACCTGATACAATATGGAAATAGAGCGAGGAAAAGGATGCGCGTTGATGACGGCGCAGAGATACAACTATTCGTACTCGATGGATGTCCGTGTTGTATCAGCAAAATTGAAACATAAGCGTTTTTACCGATGAGTAGAAATTGTAGTTCCGAATGTCAAAATGTTTTTCATCCAACGCTTCATAAAGTTCAACGCATTTTCCGAACAAATCAGAGAAACTTGCGTGAATCTCTTAAAAATTATGCGAAATCAACAAAAATTGTCTATGAAAATTTGATGAAGTTTCACGAAATAAAAATCAAAAATTTTATGACTAATCATCGCAAGTTTTTAGGAGTTCAAAATGGCCAAAAAATTGTTTGTGATACTCTCAGAAATTACGTACAATTTAGAAAAAAGGGTACATGAAAATCACATGAAGTTTGACAAACTAATAATCCAAAATTTTATGATGAATCACCACGAGTTTTGAAGGGTTCGAAATGGCCACAAAACACCTTGTGAATCTCTCAAAAATTATGTAAAATTTAGAAAAAAAGCCAATGAAAATTTGTGAAGCATTGACGAAATAATGCTCCAAAATTTATGACTAATCACCGTGAGTTTTGAAAGGTTCAAAAAGGCCAAAAGCAGCCTGTGAAATTATGCAGGAACTTAATTTAATGACAGAATTCACATGAGTAAAGAGGACGACAGATTTAATGAGCACGAAGACGAGTGCCACTGAGATAGGGTATTGAAATCCGACGGATACACGGTCGCCATCCAACTCGGGAGTCAAAATAAAAGTGGGGCGAGGGTGAAAAAAAAAAGAGTGGAGAGATGAAACTGTTATTCGCCTCTCATATTGCTCTTGCCTCTCCGCTGAGAGTCCGCGGAAAATATGTAATCGAACAAATGTCCCAATTCTCGTTGAAATCTATCTTTTCTGACATCTTGTTAACATCTCTCGGAGTGGGACCCCGGTCGGCGGGTTGCCATCCTGCGACACGAAAAACTTCGGGAAATTCGTAGAGCGACCGGGGAAACTCATAAAGATATAGTGCATTTCCCTTGGAAAATATTCGAAGAACATATCAATGACCAAATTGAGAAAACCACGTTTCTTTATATTCTCCATCGCGGTATTTCAACATTTTCAGATCATCATAATTTGTTCGAGAAAGTACAGTCCAACTTATTTGCCGGAAATTCATACAGAATTTTCTGCCGACTGAGGGGAAAAATCAGAGAATTTTTCAAGAAATCACGTTGACAAGTTTTCCAAAGAAAAATAAAGTATGACAGGAAGCCTGCAACGTCGCAAACGGAGATTCATGGTTTCTCACTTTGGGCAACGATATGATTAATTGGACGTTTTCGCAAAATATTTAACGAAATTTTATCCGGTTGTGAAATTTATAAAACTTATAAGAGATTGCTATCAGAGCAGGGTATGCAGCATTGCAGCGCGTACTCAGTAATACCAAATAGTGCAAAAATCTTAATTGTTTGCGTGTATTTCTAAAAACTGAATTAAAATTCCAAACAATATTGGAATGAATTCAATTATTCCAATTGGGACTGGGCTATCCGCAAGATTCCGTTGCGCTAGTCATAGCAGAAACTAATTTGATGATCTCAATCGAATATCTAAACACCCAGTCTCCATGTCCATTATTAATCCTTGTACAAGCCCTTGTAATATCACGGCGTGTGATGTCATCCCCCGTGGTAACTGAAGTACCTGTATACAGGAAAGTATTGCTATCCATGTGCCGCTCTCTGACTAGTCCATCGGTTTTAGGTTATCATGGTGCTCCAAAGTTGGCCCAATGTAAACAAACCCGACCCAGAGGAATACGTATTATTGGCTGAGAAATGAATGATAATCACACTCAAAAGTTAATTTTCGGCAAAAATATCCATCAAAGGCCGATCCAAACTCAATTCAGAAGTTAAGCATAAAAAAATTTCTATCACATCCTATATCACGTCTAAGACTTTAAAGAACTTTGTCGCCATCTTGTATTTTACATTGGGCCAAACTAGGACCGGAGGGGGCCAACTTGGGGGCTCCATGATAGCCGACCAATCAGAGAGCGGCACACTTTGCCTGTAGTAAAAGGATTGAGATGGCAATACTCTCCCGTATACAGGCACTTTAGACAGTAACTCCTCGGTGCTACGACAAGATTTCTACGCATTGCTCCCCGCGGCTCCGAAAATTTCCGCAAGCAAAGCTTGGCAACGCTGCTGAGGCTCCACTCGACAAAATGGAGTGGCAGCTTGAGCCAGAAGAATATATTCCGATATCAGATTCGAATCGGTCTCCTCGGCAGGTGAGTCCGCTCCTCCACCAGGAGCCAACCCCACCCCCGCCCACCCCAACCCCCCCCCAAACCCCGCCCCCGGAGCCCGGAGTCGCGCTTGTATCATATTAATCTGCACAAACGACAAATTCCTCCCCCTCCCCCCACCCCGCTCACCCCCCCGCGACGGCCGGGCCGGGCGAATTTTTCACGGAAGGAAAATATTTCATCAATTACTCGCTTTCCCGGGGAAAACTCGGTTTATGAAAAAGCGGGAAGACAGTGCCAGTGTGCGCGGACCAGGTATGCGGATATGGAAATAACTACACCCCTAGCGGCGTTACCGAGTTTCGGCAAAACCCCCGAGATTCAGGACTGTATCCGTAAATATTCCTCTCTATCGGACGAGGACCAGATGTTGAAATTGATAGACAAAGCGATGGACAAAGAAAACACAAAGAGTATGGAGCGATCCTATTGGTTGAAATGGGTAGTTTTTATAGACTAAGGGAGGAAATGATGGACTAACTGTCGGGTCTCTCGTGGGTTGCCGTTAGTTAGTCTACTACCTACCTCCTTTATCCATTGCAATCACCCACTTCCACCGATAGGATACCCTCTTTTCCTTTTTGTCTTTTTTGTCTATAGCTTTATCTACCAATTTCAACAATCAGCTCGGAGGACCCCGATTATGGAATCTATATCGATAGGAAAGGACAAGACATAGCTCTAGCTTAACCATGCAAAATTTGAAAATAATGCCGAACTATGCACTAGTGCCAGTAAGGAAAAGTACCGATAATTGAAGCACCATTATGAATAAGAAAAACGGAACCGATACAATATGGAAACAGAGCAAGGAAAAGGATGGCGGCGCCGAGATACAACTATTCGTACTCGATGGATGTCCGTGTTGTATCTGCAAAATTGAAGGCGTGATGGCGCGAGGCGTGAACTCGCAATTTTCGATGTTCTATCGCGCTGCTTTTAACATTCAGATGCAGATTCTGCTTTTGGTCCTGCAGATGCAGTTTACACTCTGATCAATAGATGCTTCAGCACACTGATTATTAAAATTGATGAACAAAGGAGAAAAACGAGAAATGGAGTGATCCCATTGGTTGAAATGGGCGGTTTTATACCATTTCAACCACAAACTTCCATCGGTGGGATCAATCCATTTTCCATTCGATTTTTTTATCTATCAATTGAAGAATCAGCCCATTGAAGACTTTTCACATAAGTCAGAAGACGTTTGACACATTTTAAAAAAGAATCGGATAATGGACAAATTTTAAGAACTTTGAGTAAAATTCGATAGCTTAACTTCAGAAAAAGATCCATACAAGGAATTAAAATTATTCGCTGTCACAAAAATTAAGAGCAACCGAAGAAATTTGTTTGCAGACTTTGCAGTTTTTGTGTTCTACGTGAAATTCTGGTTAAGAGACATGTATCAAAATGCTTAAATTTGTACTTTGTTTACTGGTCCATCGTGGAACGACTATGAATACGACCTATGACTAAAATATAGGGAGATTTTATCCAATGCGTTGGCAATAACGCCCAGGTGAGATGGAAGAGTGTTATTTATATTGCACGCATTCCGAGCGTGTGGAGCACTGGAGAGTGAAGTTTCGCAGAGTGCACGGCAGGAGAGATGAATTTCTCAAAGTATCTGATTTTCTCGAGTTTTTAACGGGAAAATACCAATAACCGGAGATACCTTATGTCGGAGCCGACGCTCAACCGGGGTTAGGTTTGCGAGTTCCACATGCTTGGACCAAATTTTTTAAATAATCGCTGCACTGACACGTCAGAAAGATGGAAATGAAGAGGTGTTAGGGTTGTTGAAAGGTCAAAATCACGTAACTCAGATCGTGACGTTGAGGTTTTAAATATATTTTATTTTTCGAAATTGCACATGTCGACGACCAACACTGAAAAAAAAATCTCGGTGTTTTTACTAAGAAAAGGGTAAAATTACCAAGAATTCAGGGTTCTATTTGATCCCAGTTTTTTCTCGGTAAAATTACCATTTATGGAATTGGTAATTTTACCGAGAAATCTCGGTAAAATTATCGACTTTCTCGGTAATTTTACTGGACCCCGGTAAAAACGTCAATATTTTTTATCGACTGTGGTAGAATTACCGAGATAAAATGGCAAAGTTACCGGGAATTGATTACCAATAAAAGTGGTATTCTTACCTGAAAAAAACAGTAAAAATACCGGTTTTTAGGTAAGCTTACCAGTCTGTCTTGGTAAAATTACCAATAATTGGTAAAAAAAGTGAGATGGTAAAGGTACCAACGGACCTTGGTAAAAACACCGAGAATTTTTTTTCCGTGAAAGTGCAAAACCGCGTATCTTCATTGCGGTATTATAAAAATTTCACTCCTTCCCCATTGTTTCCGAGAGAAACAAGCCAACTTTATAGCTTGAAATTCCTACAGGATATTCTGCTAGTAGAGAAGGAAAATCAAGGCAGTTTTCAGGAAATTACGTTGAATAGCTTCCCAAAGAAAAAATGAAGTATGACAAGATGTCTGCTACATTGCAAACGGAGATACGTGATTTCACATTTTGGCCATCGATGTATGGCCCGAAAGTAGGACCGCAAAAGAGAAGAACTTTAAATATGGACTATAAAAAAAAAACCGCTGAAAAATAGAGTCATCTGATCATTTTTAGCTGCAAAACTAAGAAAGAATACTAATAGAAAAATAAAGTGGTAAACAAACTAACCTCGGTTATTTTCAAGTAAGCCTCTTTAAAATGTTGAAGTCGCATATTCAACATTTTTTTCTTATTTTTTCTTATGGCAAAGACAATTCTGTGGGAATAATGGAAAGTACAATGTGTCTGGTTTTTTTCTTGAAAACATTGACTGCACTAGTGAATTCTTGACCACAAAAATTAGGTCACGTCCTTTCGAACTTTCATCGGAGATAAATGAAGAATACGATGAGACGACGAGAGGAGATTATGATACAAAAATAAGAGACAAAATGACACCAAATACTCGGGGAATATCATTTTACCCACCATCTAAAAATTCTGGAAGTATGCCAAAGCACGACTTTAAAGTCCCACTGATAGAACAAACTTATTAATTAGGTAACTTATTAGTCAACATCTAACTTCTTCCACCGGTGTAATCGTATCAATAGGAACGCCATAAGATTATCTTGTACACTTTTTTGTTTCAAAGGAAAAGAAAGCAAAATGATTACTTAAAATCTACGTACGATGACCATAAAACAGGTCGATTACATCCTTTCATATAGATTTTTTCTCTATCCTCTTTGTTTTCCCTCTTACACTCGTGTTTGGGGTTTTAGACTTTGACGGATTAAAATACGAGTGATCTCATTACCAGATATCATAATGGGTAAGACACAACTAAACAACTCAATAGAAAAAACACTCGAAACAACAAAACGGGGGCGGAAATTTTATAGCGCTGGCAGTAAGGGTAGAATGGACCATCCATAGGTTTTCAAAATCTTTCTTCCATTTGTTATATCGCACTCGTTTCGCTCTTGGTTTACACCAGTGACTTTAGCTCTAAAAATCAATAGGGAAAACATTTCACAAGGGTTTTTATTTGAATTTTAGTCTTCACTTGAGACGTCCCTAATCTCAAGGAAAAACGAGTCGATGGACCCGTTGAGCAATCTGAAATCTGACGTGATAAAATGATTTTGATGGGAGAGGAAATATTGAGGAAAACGAATTCACCCTCCGTCAATGGAACCCTAAAGTTTCATTGAATTAGCATGCATAATTTGGTTTGAAATTTAATTTTTGCGGCCATTCAAGAGCAACTCAAAACCGAGTTATAACGTGACAGAAATTTGTTATTACTGGGGTCGTTACTTGACGAAAGAGAGTTGAGGTATGAATCGACCTTAGTGACTATATTCATTCTGTGATCCTCTCCACAAATATTAATGTTTTTTTTGAAATCTGCACCTCTTAGTGAAACCCTCCAGTGTAAAAATAGAGTGAGAATCATGAATCTTAGATCCTGAATTTATTTCTCTGCTCTTTTTAAAGTTCACAAAAGAAAGGAAGAAAAAAGGAAAGTAGTAGTAGTAAGATAAGTTTATTTTAAAGCGGTGCTTTAGCATCTAAGACCATTTACACCTCTGTGTGTTTATATAGAAATCAAGGTTTCATAAGTGAAAATAAAAAAGTGTTGAGGGGGAAAAGAAAGAAATAGAGAAAAGAAAGAAATATAGAAAGAAAGAAAGAAAAAAGAAAGGAGGAATTGATAAAGAGACGTTAGCGCGTATCTCCGTTTGCGACGTAGCAGACTTCCAGTCATACTTTATTTTTTCCTTGGAAAACTACTCAGCGTAATTTCTCTGATACTTCCGTGATTTTCCTTCCCTGTAGATAGAATATTCTGTATAAATTCTAAGCTGTAAAGTTGACTTGATCCTCTTCGAAAAAATAAACTAGGAGCGAAAATTTTGAAAAACCGCGATAGAGATACATGTTGTCGCATTTTAGCCATCGATATCGAACGTCACTTAGGCTGTTCATGAGTTGAACATTTACCCTCGTCACTAAATTCACGCACTTTCACACTGTAAAAAAGTGACAAAACACCCTCTAAACGCCCACGCACCCAAAAAGGCACAACCGTCAAATATCCCCAAATCCTCGGCTCCCTAACCGGCAAAACCCACCATTCTCTCGACAACTCAGCAACCACACCACCTCACCCCGCACAAACCACCTATCTACACGGGCACCCGACCACGGAGTTGCGTGGTTTAGGCGCGTCGAGGCGCAACACCGTGGCTGCTTGTTGATGCGGAGCGAGTACGAGCAAATGTTAATGATTTCAATTACATGACAGATTTGAATGTAAATTACAGTGGAGAGTCAATCGTGGGCTCATTTGAATACTGCCCCTCCTTCCCCCTTCCCCCGGGCAACGCGGGGCGGTGATTCGAACCACCTATGAAGCTTCAAGGTGCGTCGAGCCGAGGTGAGGTTAGGGTCGTCGATGACCGGTTGCTTCGCGATGTGGTGAGTGGTGCCCGAGTTTGTTTGCAAACTCATTTGAGTTTCGAGTGCGGCCGGTTAATTTTGTGTCCAGGGGTGTGTTATGTTCTCGACGGGAGTATATTCGTTTCGTTTTGTCGTGCTGCATGGTTCGGTGTGATTTTCCTGAGGTACTGGAAGGATATATTCGCGGTAAAAACTTACATTTTTAACTCTTTTTTTATTTTTATTTTTAACCGGTTTATTTACTAAATAATTGATTTATTTACTTTAATAAAGAAAAAGACAAGAAAATGGGGAACCAATGCTAAAAACGAATAGCTTGGTACATTTGGACCGCGTTTAGCAGAAAGGAACCAAGCCACACTAGCTATTGCCAAAGTTGACCGGGCAATTTAATGTTTTACTAGAGAATTTTTGTGCGGATTCCTTTGAAAATTTTAAGGTATTTGCTTTCCTTTTATGCAGAAAATTTACTGAGTTTCGCACAAAAATCCGTACAACCGTTTTTATGTAAAAAATTAAATTGCCCAATTTTTGGCAGTAGCTGGTGTGGCTTAAACATCGCCTTACACTCTGCTCCGCCAAGGAAAAACGCCGTATGAACATTCGAGGGTTGCCAAAGATCTCCCGAATAAAATATATATTTTTGAAGGAAGTTATGCATATATTTTTATAAAATTTTGAGATATTGCAGATTAAATTGCGATCAAAATTGCCTGAAAAATTAGAGGGAATTAATCAAAATTTTTCCAATAAATTCGTTTTTTATTGAAGAAAATATGGCAACGCCTGAATGCTCATACGACGTTCTTCCTTAGGGCGACAGTATTCTCTTCCCATCGATGATTGAATGGTTGGGGCATCTCAAAACCGACAACCGTGGAAACAATGTGAAAAGCGACTCTAGACTGAGATTTTTCCGCTTGAGTATGAGGCAAACGATGGACGAAGCTCAGCGAGCACCGGCACCAATGCACCATCCATCATCCGGCGATGCGCTGCGCGTCACCGTACCGCAAGTCAACCGTGCTCCGTACAACAGTCGAAACGTTTTATTAAAATATCATCTACATTTTTATCTTCCCCTGGAAACTCCACATCGACCCCGGCCACGGGTCCAAATGCAGCTCCAAAACCTTGAATGCTTGAATATTTTTAAAGCTTGCTTTGAAGTTCTCATTACAAAAGGCACGTATTGACCGACTGGATATCGATGGTCAAACTAGCAGCGGGCCGATTATTGAAATGTGTAGAGAAACATGCGCGCACACACACACTTCAATTTGTTTGCTCTGATATGGCTTGTTCTCCGTGCAAAACGTAATGAAGTGCCTGATTTGCCTGATACAACTTAATTAACTTCTGGGTAACGTAAGGTAACATCATCTGTAATTGAAGGCGAATCATAGACGCAGCCGTTTCTCGCTTTAGAAATGCAGAACCCGGCATGGAGGAGTTTATCTTTCATTTTTTCTGCGTTCCCGATGATAATACTCTAGAGAATTTTATAAAAACGAGGGGCCCTGTAGTAAGTCCATCATTTTCCCCCTCATTCTATGAAAACCTTTCGTTTCAACAAATTTGATCGCTCCATGTTCTGTTTGTCCTCTTAGTCCGTCGTTTGACGTATCAATGTCAATAATCAGTCCGCTGATTTAACTATTAGCCTGCGACAATTTTATCATCGAAAAAACTTAATGGAGAATTCTGCCATGCTATTAGGAAAAACGCTGTATGGACATGCGAGAGTTGCCAAATTTCCTTCGATATAATGTTTAAGGAATCTTATGAGTATTTTTCCTTGAAATTTTCAGGAACTTTTCCTGAAATAGTGAACTACATTATCTGAAGATTTTGGGAAAAAATATTCACAAATTTCCCTGTAATTCCGGTTGTTATCGAAGGAAACTTGGCAACGTCTGAAGGCTCATACGGCGTTCTTCCATAGCACGGCAGAATCTGCAGGTGTTTGAAATGTATTGAATTGCATGTTTAAGAAGAAACTACTAAGAGAACTGAGCACATGAATATCCTTGGTTGGAGGAGATTGGCAAAATGATTCAATCTGCTGTATAATACATATGTTTAAACAGAAAATGAAGCCACATGCCGTCACAAGGCGGCACATTTTCACGCTGAAATCTATTTTTCTACAATTTTCCATTCTGGGATAAAATTATGAAAAATACTACGAATTCAGCCCTTTAAGCACTCTCAGAAGAAGTAATTTATTTTTGTGTGCAAATTCTCCATTATGATCAGGTTCTGAGTCTCATTCACTATTTACTTCAACGTCAACCAATTTTTTTGGCATACAATTCAGAGAACGTTTGTGCAGATTTCGTTGAAAATTTCAATGATTTTGCTTTGAATTATGCATGAAATTCACTGAAATTTGCACAAAAATCAGCAAAACCATTTTTTTATAAAACATTAAAGTACCCAAATTACGTTCAGCTATTACGTGATGTGGCTTCGTTCCTTTCCGCTTAACGTGGTCCACTTCTTCATCACATTCTATTTTGAAAGGAAAACTAACGATCCGTAGAGAAAAAAAAGGAGGTGTTTGCATTTCGGGCATCTTGAAATTGTTTTGATGACGTAGGTTGACACAGCGACTTTCATCATCGATTTTCTTGGAAATGGTGTAATTTATGGAAAAAAGTCATTCTATATAAAAAGTGCTTGAAATTATACCATGAGTTGATTTAAGCAAAAAAATAGGACATTATGGTCCGTTTTTCATACTTCGAATCCCGGATTTCGCTGGCCAGGTTGAACCAACCTACGTCGCAGGGTAAACAAACCTCAAGATGCAAACACCTCCTTTTTTTTCTCTGTGCTAACAAACATGCTCCGTAGCGCATCTTGCACCATACTGCCGTGATAGCGAAGAGAGCCGTAAGTGCAAAAATTAAGTTTTGAGAAATCGGGCTCGGAAGCTTCTGACCGAAAAATTTTATTGAAGGAAGCCTCCGTTCTTTATGAAATTGCCACTAATTGTCTGAAAGACTCCTAGGAATCGTTTGGATGATTAAAAATCGACTGATTTTATGAAAGGCTATTTTTCATTTTCATGCTAGGTTATTGTTAGGCAAGACAGCCTCAAGTGCTATCTTCTGCATGCTTTCGTGGTTGCGTTTTGGACACACAACAAACACATTTATAGGTTAGAAATCGGCAGATGAGGGCGGCATTCCTCTTGAAAGCACTGTTTTCATTGGCTCTCGTGCACCTACGGCTGTCTTGAAAAAAACTATGTCATTTTTTGTGCACTTACGGCTTTTTCATACGTCTCGTTTTCATAGAATTAGGATGAATTTTGCTGTTCTAGCTGTCTCAGTAATTTCATCTAAAAGAGTTTAGACGAATTTTGAAGAAAACTCCATTTCGAAAATTTTGCACTACGGCTCTCTTCGCTATCACGGCAGCGCAGCGCATCATGCTCCATACCATTGCCGAAAGCCGCACTAAAGCACAACCATTCAGGGCTCTCCAAACTCCGAGGTCAATTATTCAGCGAGGAGCGATTTCCAGTCGCCACCTCCCACCGGAGTTGCCCGTCCAATCGTCGGCGGGTCCGCACCAACAATGGAGCCCCTCTTGATTTATAAGTCCAACCGAGCGATGAGTGGTCTCCCTGAGACTCAACTTTGCCGAACCCATGAGAAAGTTGTGGGTGCCTGGTTTCAGCATCCGCCGTGTGCTTGTAGTGTCATGTTCAAGCATTCGGGGGAACGGATGTGTGTAGTTCGGCATTAGGTGTTCTGAAGGCGCGGCCCCATGCTCAGAGGGTATTGAAGGCATAGATTTAAATCCCTGGCTGGAGAGATACGACTGCATTTTGCGATGACTCCCGTGCTACGATGAAAAAAAAAAGTTCGGTGATGTGAACCGAAGTTCGATAATGCAAACCGAATAGTTAGGAGCATATGGAGCCACGAAGTATTCGGTATACATTGGCGAACTAGTTCAGTACCCGAACTACCGAACCAGTTCGGTCGTAGTTACCGAATTATTTGGTTCACAGCACCGAACTTTTGACTATTATTTTTCAGCCAAAATGATTAAATTTAAGCGCGCTACACGTTTTTTATGCTTAATTTTCATTGCGGACACCAGAAAAGTGGCTTAGTTGAAACTAGTGTTGGATGGATTTAAGCTGCGCTGCGTCCCGGTTCCCAAGCGGTTACCCACGTAAGAACGACGTATGGGCCTTCAGACGGTGACGGTGACGGATAAACACCGAATTTACTGGGAAAATTTAGAATATTTTCCACCGCAAAAGTTTCAGACAATTTTGTACGCAATTCAATCAAAAATATTTGGAAATTTTGAGGCAAAATATGCATGAAGGTCGTCAAAAATACATGTTTTACTTAGGGATATCTAGCAACTCTTGAAGACTCGTACGGCGTTCTTCCTTAGCACGGCAGAATAGAGAACGAATCCTGGCTCATTTGCGGGCTGATAATTGAAATCGATGCACTAAGCGATAGACGTAGAAGACGTGGAAAAAGTTAGTGACCCTTCTTGTTGAAACAACGGATAGTTCTCTTAGATTAAGGAAGAAAATGATGACTAGGTAACTAAAGAGTCTCTTGCGGGTTTTTGTTAGTTAGTATATTACTTGACTCGTTTGTTCATTCCAATCACCCGCCTCCACCAATTGGATCGCTCCATTTTCCCTTTGTCTATCCTGGTTGTCTATAAATTTTAATAATTAGCCCGCAGACCCGATGTAGAGAAGTATTTTACCGTCACTAAGAATATCATAATATCTGAGAGGTTCAAATGTAATATAATTCAAGACTGTTGGAGATCCTTACACCAGGCTACTCATAACTTCGCCGTGTAATTCTCTCTCCCTCTTTAGTCCGTCGTGTGTTTATTCCCGCCATTTTAATTTGATGAAGGACTTTACAAGACTATATCGAAAATAATCGGCGAGGCCCCTTCGCTCCGCGGCAAATTTCCCCTTCACACCGACCGAAGTTTCCCGCAACGCATGCCGGGGGCACTTTCCCTACCGTAACCGTACTCTCCCCCCGCTTAGACGTGGGTATTATTTATCAGTTTCGAACAAGGTGGAGATATCACGTGTAAAAACATACACTAATGTGGATTACGTGTTAATTATTGTCTCGCGCTATTCGCCGGCTCGCTAAAGACCTAATAATATCGCCCGTGGTGCTTAAGGAGGAATTAAACCTACTCCAGATAAGAATAAGATGCCGCCCCGCGATAGAGCTCCGGTAGAGAGCAGCGCGCAGTGACATTCGGATTTCGAATTCTCGGCCAAAAAAGTGGTCGATGTTAAATTGAACGATAAAGCTGAAAAATATAGCCCGCATATTCGAATAAATAAAGAGAGAAATAAAAACATGGGTGAACAAGTCTAAATCATTGAAAAAACTAAAAGGCAGGACGTTTCGAGCTGTTACCATCAGCTCATTTTCAGCTGCAAAAAAACACAAAAAACAAATAAAAAATCGAGTGGCAACATGACCCCAGCCTTTTTCACCCATGTTTTTATTTCTCTCCTTGTTTATTCGTTGAATTAAATAGTGTATGAGACTCAGACCCTCGTAATGGGAAATTTGCAGACGAAATGTTATTGCTTTTTCTGAGAGTGCTGAACGAGCTGAATTCGTAGTATTTTTCATAATTTTTTTCTAGAATGGAAAATTGTAGAAAAATATATTTCAGCGTGAAAATGTGCCGCCTTGTGGCGTCATATGACTGCATTTTCTGTTTAAACATACGTATTATACAGCAGATTGCATCATTTTGTCAATCTCCACCAAAAATTGTTCAATTTAGAAACCAAGGATATTCTTGTGCTCAGTTCTCTCAGTAGTTTCTTCTTAAACATGCAATTCAATACATTTCAGACACCTGCAGATTTTGCCATGCTAAGGAAGAGCCTTCAAACGTTGCCCAGTTTCCTTCGATAAAAACCGAAATTACAGGGAAATTTGTGGATATTTTTTTCCAAGGTTTTCAGATAATTTAGTTCACTATTTCAGGAAAAGTTCCTGAGAATTTCAAGGAAAAATACTCATAAGATTCCTTAATAATAAACATTGTATCGAAGGAGATTTGGCAACTCTCGCATGTTCATACAGCGTTTTTCCTTGTAGTATGGCAGAATTTTCCATTAAGTTTATTCGATGATAAAATTGTTGCAGGCTAATAGTTAAATCAGCGGACTGATTATTGACATTGATACATCAAATGACAGAAAAAGAAGACTAACAGAACACGGAGCGATCAAATTTTTTGAAACGAGAGGCTTTCATAGAATGAGGGGGAAAATGATGGACTTACTACAGGGCCCCTCGTTTGTATAAAATTCTCTAGAGTTTTATCATCGGGAACGCAGAAAAAATGAAAAATAAACTCCTCCATGCCAGGTTCTGTACATCTAAAGCGAGAAACGGCTGCGTCTATGATTCGCCTTCAATTACAGATGATACTACCTTACGTTACCCAGGAGTGAATTAAGTTGTATCAGGCAAATCAGGCACTTCATCACGTTTTGCGCGGAGAACAAGCCATATCAGAGCGAACAAATCGAAATGTGTGTGTGCGCGTATGTTTCTTCTTTCTTTCATCTCACTTAAAATGATCATTGGTAAAAAAGGCGTTGATTTTTTAAAATTTCTTGCACCACACTGCCTTGCTAAACAAAAGCTACGGTCTTATATTCCACCTTTTTCGAGTTTTTCCCAGAGACATTTTTCTAGAATAAGGTGACTTCCATACCAACAACTTGTATTTTTCAGGATTAATTTTTCACAGTGTGGAGTGTTTCCTAAATAAATAAAAAATGTACATATCTAGTACATGCAGTAACGTCATTTCACCAAAATCTTGGAGGTGAAACCTGACACGACCCCTAACGTGATACCTTACCACTGAAAAAAAATCAAATTTTCAACAATTCTATCATTTTTTCTCGTTTATCTAGGCCTTTTGAAACGCAAGAAGAGGGGGCAATAATTCCCCCCTTTGTAACCTCTTTCCATTTTATTGTCTTTCTTTGTCACCTACGGTTGTTAATTCCTTCATATATTTGTTATTCATCCCCTTATTTTCCCAGTTTTTCTTTACCTATTTTCCCATATGACTACAACGTTTACGCGCGCCCCCACAAAATGTCGCCAACGGGTTTTTGCTTAGCACAGCACAAAGGAGGTGCAGATTAGAGTCCCTTTATACTGAGAGTCAAGACAATGTGAATCCATTTCTGATTGGTTCCCGTATTTTAGGCCTTCACAGTGTCACAAACAGGAATAAAGATTACATTTTCACCGATTGCAAAGATTATAATCTGGAATAGACCAGGGAATTAAGGGTTCGGCAAGGAGCAAACGGAATGAGAGAAGGAATGAAGAAAGGAATTTGAGAATGGGTCGATCAAAGATTACGAAAAACGTTCAATTTGTGTAATCTTTATTACCATTTGTGACTCCATGAGGGGGTGTTGTCTTGACTCTCAGTATAAAGGGACTCTAATGCAGATATTCTGTTTCGTCCCTGCCACTTGGCCATCAAAATCCCATTTCTCCCCACCGTGCGACGAGCGGGCGGGGGTGCGGGCTCCGGGGAGAGGGCGGAACACCTGACTCGCAGCAAAGCTCGGAACTCTCCAAGGGGCAGAGACCAACTTATATCGAGAGGGTACCCGGCAAAGGAGTTCCGCTGCTAACTCTAATAAATGACTTTCGTTGCGCGAAACGCAATGGTAAATAATTACGGGCCGAGACCAACCGCACTCCAACTTCTAAATCTACTACCCCCGCGCCCGCCGTCGCCCCTCCGCACCGCCTTATCGGATCCGGCCCCCGGCTTCGCACATCCCGCCCGCGACCGAAAACAAAATATCCCCGCGACTCGAACACGGATTGTGATTGGCGCGCGGCGCCGCTTTCAGCGCGTATTACATAAATTACCCCCCCCCCCCCCCACCCACCCGGGGCATTTTCGAGTATTCGTTGAGAATACTTTGCGTGCGTGTTGGATGGTGAAAGGTGAATGATGCCGTGCTAAGGCTAAACGCCGTATGAGCATTCGAGTGTTGCCGAATTCCCTATGAAAACATGTATTTTTGACAACATTCATGCATATTTTCCCCCAAAATTTTCAGATATTTTATATTAAATTGCGTGCAAAATTGTCTGAAATTTGTGAAAAATAATTTTTACAATTTTTCCAGTAATTTTGGTTTTTATCGGAGGAAACTTGGCAACGTCTGGTGGCTCATACGGCGTTCTTCCTTAACACGGCAGAATGGTGGTGGCTAATTACCACCGTGTTTAGTTTACCACTCGTGTAAGTAAGTGTAAGCGCGCCCTGACATTGTGCGCGCGGCTTAATTTAACCGTATGAAAAAGCTGTCAGGCCAAGGAAGAACGCCGCATGTATTTTACAGCATTGCCAAATCGTTCGCAATTAAAATTGGATAATCTAGAAAAATGTTGAACTTTTACTTGTTTGATATTTCAGAGAATTCTCTACACAATTTAATCTAGTAACCCTGAAAATTTCGGGGACGAGCACTCGGAAGTTTCCTGAAAAATAAATATTTTATCGGATGAAATCTGGCTACGTCTGGATGTTCTTACGGCGTTTTTACTCAGGACGCCGAAACGGGCTCTAAGCTGATTTCGACGAGGCCGGTTTTTGATGCGCTGTTGCGCGCGAGGCGGTTTCGCACCTCGTTAACTTGGACGATGGTCGGGAAATTATACCCGATTTGGCAACGTCAAGAGTGTTTTGTCCTGAATTCGCGCGAGCATTCGTCGAGTGGGCCGTGTTCGGGGAAATCAAAACAAAGCTGTGCGGGTTGCCGCCATATAAGGGGCGTAATGCCGCGCGGTTCTGTATGCCTTGTGAAGTGCGTAAATACAGCAACCGCTGAATACAAAAATAATTGACGTAGACTGTTGAAATCAGGGTTGAATGGTTCGAGACAAGTGAAAGCAGTGCTGAAATTCAAAAGGATTTCAGGAGTCCCGGAGCCTGATAGATAAATGTGCGTGTGTGTTTCGCACAAAAAGTTCGATCACATAACAGGGCCGGATTAAAAGGGTGGCCACATGGGTCGCGGCCCATGGCGGCAAATCTAAAGGGCGGTAATTTTTGCAATTTTTTTATATGCAGGTATAAAAAAACATCGGATTTAGAAAAAAAAAAAATTACAAACGAGAATAGGTGACAAAATCTCTCATTTCCTGAGAGTACAGTAATTTTTAATTTTGTCGTCTTTCAGTGATAAAAGAGACAGCACCTTTAATTAGTCGAGTTAAGAGAGAAACCAAACCCGCAATTTGGCCTGGAACAGTGCGGCGCAGAGAGCAATGATGACAATGACTTGAGATGAAAAGGAGAAGCCTTCGGCGCGGCGATCGGCATGTAACACATATTAGCGCCTACAAGACTGCACGAATACTTCACGCATGGCATCAAACACAGTGCGGTCATTACGGTCAGCGTGAAACGGATAGCGCCTACAAGAATGCATGAATACTTCACGCATTGCGCCAAACGCAGTGCGGTCAGCGTGAGACACATGGCGCCTACAAGACTGCGTGAATACTTCACGCATTGCGCCAAACACGGTGCGGTCTGCGCGGCGCGGCGGCGGAAGTTAAAATCATTAAACCACATACATGTTTGTTCTTTCATAAGTTTTACGTTCATTCCTCATGAATGGAGGGCCTTGCATTCGTCAAGCTCAAGTGAAGTGATCGAACCGGTATGCGATATAACGCATCGATTAGGTAAAAAATCTCGGCAGATTTTGAATTTTTAGCAAAAAAAAGGACGTTAGCTCCTGCGTATTAGCCTAAAGAATCATTCTAAACCAAAAAATCGGCAAAATATAGAGAAATGAAAGCAGAATAGTGTTTGGAAAAAAATCTCGCTTTCAATCCAGCTATCGATTTCTGTATCGAATGCGAGGTTTTTTCCCAAACACTATTCTGCTTTCATTCCTCTAAATTTTGCCGATTTTTGGGTTTAGAATGATTCCTTAAGCTCGTGTGCAGGGGCTATCGTCCTTATTTTTGCTAAAAATTCAAAATCTGCCCAGATTTTTGACCTAATCGATGCGATATATCGCATGCCAGTTCGACCAAGTCACTTGAGCTTGACGAATCACCTTAAGAGATGCGCGAATTCGAAGCGCGCTTCGCATTCCACTCATTGTTGATGTTTCACAATACAGTTCCCTTGAAAATTCCTATTTTATCGAAAGAATTTCAGCAACGCCTGAAGACTCTTACGACGTTTTTCCATAGCATGGCAGCACATCACTCATCCCGACTCCGACAGGCCCGACCATCTCCGGGGAGGCTTTTACGCAGCACATTCGTCTCGACGACCGTCACAATCAGGACCGTTACTTACTTTGTCGTCGAAATAAAAGCCAAATTAGCGAGTTTCGAGCCGGGGGCCCGGGCTGAAGCACCAGCGATAAATTAATACACTGCAATTTGATTTAATGGCTTTCTTTGTCTTCCCTCGGTCTCATACGCGGAGCCCCCCTGCCCCCCTCCGCCGGTGTGCTAAAATCGTAAACGACTTAATTTGAGCGCGGATATCGGCGGAGCGAGTTTGCCGCCCTCCTCGAGCGCGGCTCGGGGCCTGCAGGAGACAGACGGAGACAAAGGCCGAGTGTAGCGTTTTGAGAGGATGCTTTTTATCCGGATGAAAAATTAAAATAAGGTGGAAAAAAGCGGAGGGGTGGGGGCGGGGGGGGATGAGGGCGGGACGGGGACGTATCGAGTACACGGGGACGTCGCTCTCCGTTGTTCGTCAAATTGTCTGCACATCTTTTGTCGACCGGTGCGGCCTTGCCAAGCTGTGCATTGAAAATTGAACGTATTTCTGTCAAACGGAACCAGCACTGGAAAAAAAAAACGCATTGGATCCAAAGTCCAGACTCTTGGAAACATTGACAAGAAAAAGGACTCTTGATTCAATCAGATTTAAGCTTAAATCTAGAACCAAGCCTCTTAATTTGAGCGGATTTTCTTTTGATTTGAGCTTAAATCTGATTGAATCAAGAGTCCTTTTTCTTGTCAATATTTTCAAGAGTCTGGACTCTAGATCCAATGTATTTTTTTTTCCAGTGAGAGACAGGTGAGAAATAGGGGGTGTACTCGTGAAGCGGTGCATTTTTCACTATTTTGAATCTACTTCTATGCTGTTTCTCATATCGGAAAAAAATACGAAAAATACTGCGAAATCAGTTCTTCGACCATTTTCAGATGAAAAAATAAAAAAAATGTTCTTACAAATGGAGGATTTGCACACAAATGCTTCATCTAAGAGTGCCTAATGAGCTGAGTTTGCACTTTTCATAATTTTTCTCTGACATGGGAAATTGGAGAAAAATGGATTTAAAATTGAGAAAATTTGCCGCCTTGTTACGTTATCTGGCGGCATTCCCTATTTAAAAACATGCATTCTAGCAAATTAGGTTATTCTGTCATATGTCCTCCAATAGCTGTTCAATTTAGAAACCAAGGATATCTTCGTGCTCAGTTTCCTTAACAGTTTCATTTTAAACATGGAATTTACAAAATTTCAGACCCCTGCAAATTCTCCATTCTCCATTTTCAGCATATTTTCTTTTGCGTTCAATTTGGCAACGAGGAACGGACATCGAGGACGCAGAGCTGCATGGAGAGAGAAAAAGCCGAGAGGAGAGGACAGCGCGACAGGCAGAGGAGCGAGGGAGACAGCAAGTTCGATTCATTAGGGCAAAATGAGAGTTGAGAGAAAAGACAATAGCTGTTGAGATTCGATCGCCGCCACCGCCGGCCCAGAAGAAAAGCTCTTAATACTTCGAACGGCATCGGCAAGGGCGGGGGCATTGGGGGAGGGGGGGGGGCTCAGGACCCTGGCGAGGGCGGAAAGCACACGACGGAAAGACGAGGGCAGAAACCGCAGATCCGCGAAGGGTTTGAATTGGAGTTGGGTGGTTTCTGCCGAGCGGGGTGGAGGACGAGAGGTATCCCTCGTCCTCGAAGTGCAACCCCCCCCCCCCCCACTTCTCCCCTGGCGACCTAAGCTTTGCCACCGCGGCGCACCTATACACTGACGCTCTGGGGAGGAACGGTGTATGGGCACTCGGGTGTTGCCGATTTTGTCATTTATTCTTGAAAGAGGTTCGGTTTTCTGATTGGTTAAACTATCGATCAAAGGAGAATTTGCACGCAATTTTTTTTTATTGTTTCATTTGAAAGTGCTTAAAGTATTGATTTTGCAGTAAATTTTATAATTTTTTTTTGGATATGGGAAATAGTATAAAAATAGATTTGAAAGTTAAAAAATGCGCAGCCTCGTGACGTCATCTGGCGGAATTTCTCATTTAAACACATGTATTTTAGCAGATTAGATCATTTTGTCACATTTTCTCCGATAAATTTTCGATTCATGAACCAATGGTATCCTCGTGTTCAGTTCACTCAGTAGTTTCCACTGAAACACGAAATTCAGCAAATTTCGGACACCTGCAAATTCTCCATTGAACCACATTTTGCCATAAGGAGCCACTATTTCTGGATTAGAGGCAAAATATATGTCATTGGTTTCCGTATGCAGAAAGGTGCTTTTACGGAAGAACCAGAGGTAGTGGTCCCTTATTGCAATATGTGGCCAATTAGAAGAGGACAGTGACGATTAGAAGAAGACAGGATAACGTCTTACGAAAATCGCGGTAATTTGGAGAGGAGGTAATCGGGAAAGCCATGATGCCCTCATCGATGGGTATTCTCGATGACGCCACTTTGGATTTTGCAATGACGTTTTCTGATTGGCTAATTCGTTGACCAAGGAGAACATTGATAGCGCCGTTTCTGCCAGAATCGGTCTAGCTTTTGTTAATTTAGTAAGGAATGTCGATAGAGTTTCGATTATCCGCGAGGGTTGAGTCAGGCTGAACTGCGTCTGCCCGGAGATCGCGGATCAACCACTGCAAATATCCGTGGTGATCCCCGCGTCGAATTGAAAATCGCGGTTAAGCAGCCTCGAATATCCGCGGCGATCGCGAACTGAGAAATTCTGATGAATACAAATATCGCGGCTAATCCAAGACCGATCAAAGTGATTCGTAAAAGACCGCCTTGATTTTCCGCGGTGATAGGAGCTGAGCGCGCTAAGTTTAAACAAAAATCAAGAGAAGCACGGAATAAAGAACCCTATTAAGGAAACTTCGACTGAAAAACTTTATTCGGAAGGAATACCAACAAGTAACGGTACTTTATGAACACAAAATATGTAATTGTTAAAGGAATGAGGGAATTCCATTTTTTTGAGACTGCGATTTGGGAGAAAGTTAGATTTTTTAAAATACGATTTACTGACTTTAGAATTGAATTTTCCACGTTTCACTTAATTCGATCATTCTCGCAAGTCAGTTGTTTGATTGATCACCGACTTAAAGCCCGATCAATTGGACTGAATTTTGCAATTTGGAACTACAATATCTGGCTCAGTTTAGAAACGGCATTTGTACTATTAGTTCCTCTATGCACATGAGGGTTCTAACGGATGGGTTAGAAATTGTAGTTCAATTTCACAAAATGTAGTCCAGTTGATGATCAGGTTCCTGCTGTGCCAATATTTTCCATGCAATTTTAAGATGCTATTACTGATGAATCCAAAACCTTAAAAAATCTCTTTAAATAAAATATTCTGAGACATTATCTTAAATGATCGGAAAATTTAAATAGACTCCTCATTCTCCACGTTGAAAACTACCAAATTTACCGAAGGCAATAATAATGAAAATGGTTATAAATACGAAATAAGGTAGCTACACAAGTTCAGTTCCAACAAGTTCTGGATAAAATCAATATTGCGTCAAATGGCGAATTCGGCAACATCGGAGTTTTCATGCGGCGTTCCTCCCCGGGAGGACAGTGCAGTGAAACTTATTGGAAAATCCGAGCGTTTTGAAGACGGAAAATCTCCTGTGAATATCGCCGCCCGCGCCGCACAACGGCGCAAGCCTTTGCGAGAAGTTGGACACAAAATGTTCGACGGAAGTTGCAAATTTTGAAGTTTATTTCATACATATTGATGGGTGTTTCTTAAAGGGAATTTTTTTGGACTGAAACTAATGGGTCATAGAATCGTGTTTTGATGCTTGATAGTCGGATTGCATTTTGCAAAAAGGAACCAGGAGCTTTGCAATGTTGCTACGATCGTACAGCTTCTTTTGTCTTGGAATTACCTGATTATCCATCAACAGTTTCTTTTTACTCGATAAAAACTTTAAATTCAGGACAAAAATTACCATGTAAATTTCATACTTTTTCAGTATTTCAATGGTTATATTGAAATGGATGAAGTTGCACAATCTTAGCAACATCGCAATGCTCTTGATTCCTTTTTGCAAAATGCAATCCAATTATAGATTAGCTAAACAAGATAAGATCCGTCCAAACAGCAATTCCTACGCTCAATATTAACCGAGATATCGCTCTTTGAGAAAGTAGGTTTATGAAGTTATCCACCACGGTAGTTTGCATACCATGGTTTCTTCCCCTTTGGTTTCATCAATCAGCGAGACACTTTTTTCAACTGGTTTTCCGACGGTAAAAACGATGAAACCATGGTATGCACAACTGCGGTGAATGACATCATATACCGAGTTTTTCAAAGCTCGATATCTCGGTTAATATTGAACGTAGAAAGTTGCCGTCTGGATAGATCTTATTATTTCTACTTAATCTACAATAATGAAGCACCAAAACATCAGCACCAACGCAACTGACCCATTGGACCGCGTTGAACAGAAAGGAACCAAGCCACATCAGCCATTGCCAAATTTAACCGGGCCATTTAATTTTTTACAACAGAACGTTAGTACGGATTTCTATGAAAATTTTAAGGAAATTGTAGAAAATCCACTGAAATTTGCACAAGATTCTGAACGTAGAAAGTTGCTGTCTGGACAGATCGTATTATTTTTAGCTAGTTTACAATAATCAAGCATCAAAACACGATTTTGTGACCAGCGCAGCTGACCAATTGAATTACTTTTAAACTTCTACGTTTCATATCAACAAAGATTTTACCCACTGGAAAAAACCACACTGGATCTAGAGTCCAGGCTCTTAAAAACATCGACAAGAAAAAATACTCTTGATTCAATCAGATTTAAGCTTAACTCAAGAACCAAGCCTCTTAATTTGTGCGGATTTCCTTTTGATTTAAGCTTAAATCTGATTGAATCAAGAGTCCTTTTTCTTGTCAATGTTTTCAAGAGTCTGGACTCTAGATCCAATGTGTTTTTTTTCCAGTGCCTTTTAGAGTTTCCACGTCTTGTTCGAATTTTCCCATGAAATTTACCCACTGAGCGTCGCCTCGCCACCGGTGAACCTAACTGGTTTTCAATTCGACCCCCTCGAACCCGTGCATCACGGAGTCCGCCTCCATGCTCCCTGTCCCGTGTCCCCTATAGATTCGAATCATCCTCCTCTTTGCACGTATTTCCGCTTCCCAGCGCACCTATGAACAATTACTTTCGCTCGAGCTTTTCCCAATTTCCCCGCCGCACCGCGCCGTCCCGCGCTATTTAAATCCTCCGGTTTGATGGCTCTCGCACCCGGAGTGGTTGACCTCCTTTGACTACTCCGCTTTCGTTTGATATGTGTGTCGAGTTCTTTTTTTTGCTTTCACCGAAAAAAAAAAAAAACACATTGGATCTAGAGTCTAGACTCTTAAAAACATTGACAAGAAAAAGGACTCTTGCTTCAATCAGATTTAAGCTTAAATCAAAAGGAGATCCGCTCAAATTAAGAGGCTTGGTTCTTAATTTAAGCTTAAATCTGATTGAAGCAAGAGTATTTTTTCTTGTCGATGTTTATAAGAGTCTGGACTCTAGATCCAATGTGTTTTTTTCCAGTGTTTTATTCTATGGGGATGGAGACCTAGAGACGAAGAAAAATGGAGATATTTGGCAATAAGCAGTTCTTGATGCTGTGTGAATTTCTTTTAACAACCACCCCTAAAAAGCTCAAGCCGGGTCAAATTGGCCCAATTTTCTCTTTTTGAAGAGTTATGGGAACAGTTTATAGTACCTTCAGATATAAGTGTATAAATACATCCGAAGAGTGATCAGACATCACCAAATTGAAAAAAAAAGCAAAAAGTCCAGTGTCAACCCAGCCGGAGATAGGAGAGACGTAATCGGGCCTCGGTTTTTAACTTCTGAGCGAAACCTCATGGCGGAAGCATAAAGCGGAGCGTTGCGAGTTCACGTTTGCGCTATCGCGCCTTCAATTTTACAGACGCAACATGGACATCCATCAAGCATGAATAGTTGTATCTCTGCGCCGTCGTCAACCGTGTCATTTCCCTTGCTCTATTTCCATATTGTGTTTGTTTCGTTTGTATTATTTGTGGTGGTGCCCAAAGGGCTACTTGAGCAACACAGACGAAGATAGGAGAGACGTAATCGGGCTTTCTTTGTTAACTTTTCTCCCGAATCGAAACGATACCTCATCAACAGTGTAGAACGAATCATTGCGAGTTCACGCCTCTCGCCATAACGCCTTCAATTTTGAAGACACAACACGGACATCCATCGAGTACGAATAGTTGTATCTCTGCGCCGTCATCGACGCGCGTCCATTCTCTTGTTCCATCTTCTCATCTTGTTGGTTCTGTTTATTTTATTTGTAATGATGCCCCAAGGGCTACTTGAGCAACACAGACGAAGATAGGAGAGACGTAATAGGGCTTTCTTGGTTAACTTTTCTTCCGAATCGAAGCGATACCTCATCAGCAGTGTAGAACGAATCATTGCGAGTTCACGCCTCTCGCCATAACGCCTTCAATTTTGAAGACGCAACCCGGACATCCATCGAGTACGAATAGTTGTATCTCTGCGCCGCCATCAACGCGCATCCTCTCCCTTGCTCTACTTCCATATAAAGATGGTTCAGTTGGTCTTATTTAAAGTAGTGTTACAAGGGCTACGTGAGCAACACAGTCAAAGATAGGAAAGGCCTCTTTTTCTAACGTGCTCGTGGATAAAATTCCCTAGAAAAATCGATGAAAAATATTCACAGAATTCCTTGAAAATTCATATTTTATCAAATAAAATTCGGTTACGTCTAAGGGCTCATGCGGCGTTCTTTCTTGTAGCATGCCAGCACGAAACAGTGATTTCAGACTTTTTCTGAAGAAAACGCTTGAGAGTGTCAAATCAAACGGAAGTTTTACCGGTTTAAAGTTTCCGGTTCAAAATTTGTAGTTTTTATGAAAAACCAATATACGTTTGATGACATGCAGAGCACAACCTTGCCAGATCATAATACAACTTAACTCTCCGGATGCTGATGTTTAAAAAGAAGAAAAATTTGTAAAAACTAGCCCAGCAAAGTGCTCATCCCGACATTCATCAGTCATCATTAGAGGTATTTTATTTGCTTTTTTACTCAACAAGTTGCTCAACAATCATCATAGCGTTGAACTCTAGACGTAACTTTTGTCACACTCGATAAAAGTGATTGGATAGTGAGTTTGGGGGCTCTGAAATATATTTTCTGGGGCCTCGAGTGGGATAAAACACGGATAAAACACGAGAATCGCCGCGTATTTTACTCAAGGCTCGGCCTGTAAACGCCGGGGCTAATTAGGGTTCGGACATTTTGATTAGCGAGCGCTATTCAAATACGCGGCGCAATCAAGACAAAGAATCGCCGAGGCAGGGGCCGCAGGGGTTGCTCACCCGCCGCCGCACAGTAAAACGAGTCACCGAGAATAATCGGACACACAGTTTTTTAATGTTCCATTTGCAGTTCCATTCGTCACATTATGAATGTTAAGAGGAGTTTCTTGAGGAAAACTTAACGAAAAGTCAACGGAACACTCCCTCTCCTTCTCCTTCGCCCTTTTTGTCTTCTTCTTATTTTTCGCCCTCTTCCTCTCCTTTTCTTTTCGCCCTCCTCCTCTTCTTTTTCGCCCTCTTCCTATTCGTCTCTACTCGCCCTCTTCTTCTTCTTCTTTTTCTTTTTCGCCCTCTTCCTCTCCTTATCTTTTCGCCCTTCTCTTCTTCCTCTTCTTCTTTTTCGCCCTCTCTCTATTCGTTTCTACTCACCCTCTTCTTTTTCCTATTTTTCTTTTTCGCCCTCTTCTTCTTCGCCCTTCTTTTCCCCTTCTTCTTTTACGCCCTTTTCGTCTCCTTCTTTTTTTGCCCTCCTCCTCTTCCTATTCTTGTTCTTTGCCCTCTCCTTCTTCGCCATTTTCGTCTACTTCTCCGCCCTCTTCTTCTTCTTTTCCATCGCCATCTGTCTCTTCCTCGTCTTCCTGCGGCATTAGCCCTGTGTGGTCAGCCATTGACCTCTCAAATATATTGATACAATAGATGAAAATCGAGAGAGATTGATGAAGAATGATAAAAATGGCCAAGATATTGATATGAAAAGCTACGGGCTGGTTCTTACAGACAAGCGTTTGAAATGTAAGCATAAAACATATTTAAGAGTATTTAAGCATATTAAAATATAAGTAACCATATTTTGAACGAGCTTTCAAAGTTTCCAGAACACGTCCGAGCTCGTTCCACTGTCCGGCGGAGCGGGGAGCCAGCCCGAGGGAGCCCCAGCTAACTTACTGCCCAATAAAACAATGCAACTCCAGGCGGGGCGAGGTGGGAGGGGGGGTCGGGGGAAAATGGCGTCCATTCTAGTTAGGGCTTTATCAGGAATTAAACACCGGCGAAAAGTTGCGCGGGCGTCCCCGGGCTCCATAAATCACGGCCAAGTTAGACATGATTGTTTTCGAATGGATCGCACCGTAGGAGTCGCCGCCGCCGAGGCTTCCGGCTCGCTCCTGCCCCCCCCCCCCACCCCCCGCCCCCGCCGAATACCCCCATCGGACTGGGAATTAAGGGATGGAGGGGGTAGGGTCACGGGATAGCCTTTTATCCGACTCGACCCGCGGCAGGGGTTCCAAAGCTTTTGTTTTTGCCGGCGGAGCGGTCGGTGAACTTTAAGACGGGTTCGTTTTTCTTACGGTGGAAACGGGTTTATTGACCGGGAGTTTTTCGTCAAAACTGATGGGCCTCACTAGAAATAATTAAACGAATTGAATAGGATGGAAATCATTTATTTATTGGGGGAAAAGCTGTATCCCGAGGATTGAATGTAAATCTGGACATTCGAAAAACATTTAAGGAAATATTTAAATGTGTGGGTTGGGAAACCCTTTTTGCAACTTTTTAGAGACAATTAATGAGAAATTTAGTTTTAAGAAGTCATGAAAAAAGTGGCATCAAAATTTTGTTAGCTTATACAAATTACACGCACGGAGCGCAAACTTCACTGCAAAATATACATCATGAAAAATCAAAATTTTATGTAAAATGTTTGTAAACTTTTTACTTAAATTTACTTAAGTATAGTGGTAAAAAAAACTTGTAAAAGTGCAAAAGGTGGCCTAATTCGGAGATTTTTAAAGTTTTTCCAGGAGATTTTTGTTGTAAATACAAGTACTTCTTATGTCTTTTTGGTGAGCGAGCTTAGAATCAGATTATTACAATTTCCGCTTTCATCAAGTAAATTCATGTTTTTATCCCTGTCGAGGGTGGCCCCCCGACTGCATTACAATTCCAACCCCCAGAGGCGCTCCGCTTTTAAGGCGTCATGCGTTACGGGTAACTCCTATGATTTTATATTGTAAAGTATGGTGTATTACTTAATTCCATTTTTAATCGATTGATCCCGGTATTAACTCACCATCATCGACCATTAAAAAATATCAAAAATGATCTGATCATATGTGCAAGTCGGTACAACCATGAAAAACCAGTCGATAAACCTGTACACGACCCTGAGATAAAAACAGAGGCGGATCTAGCAATTTGGCAACACCGGATTTCCTCCATTTAAACCTGCGCTAAATAATCGATTCTTGTCAGAACACCTGGCCCCTCCAGGGATCGATACATTTCTATAGGTTTAAATGGAGAAAAGACAATATTGCCAATTTGCTAGATCCGCCAATGGATAAAAATCCCTTCCAGATCCGCATCGCGCTTCCACACACATCAAAACCCTGCCAACCTTGTGAGTACTTCCCACCTTACAGTTCCTTCAAACCTTTCTCGAGCACTTATAATTTACTCACTCAAGTATCACATCATCGACAAGCGGACTCGAATCCCTCGCGCGATCCCTTTGCCCGGCTAATTTCACATTAAGAACTGCAGTTAAACGAAACACTCCACCCGCCGGTCTCGAAGGTAACGCTTATTGCGCGCCCCCCGGCTCGCAGGCGCACGCAATCACACGGAAATTTAAGGGGGTGTAGTGGTTTAATTTGATGCTGCGCACCCGAAAGGGAACACACATTTTCCACATTTACCCCTTTTCACCGACTCGGAGTTTTTAAGCCCGCCGTGTCTTGGTATCTCGCTTTCTCGGGGAGGGAGGGGGGACCCTTGAATGTATTCTGCCACGCTGAGGAAAAACAACGTAAGACCATTCCAATATTGCCAATTCTCCCATTTAAAATACCAATTCAAAAGAAAACCTATGATTATTTTTCGTAGAAATGTTCAGATACCGTAGACTGAATTGCGAATGAAATCCCACATAATATTCGACGAAAATCATCAAAAAATCTCCTTCAAAAAGCCTATTTTACAGGGGTAAATTTGGCAACGTCTGAGGACTAATATGCCGTTCCCCCCTAGCACGGGAGTATTACGTTTGTATTTAATACTGTCGCGGAGTCAAGAGCAATGGTATGTGGATAATTGAAAAGAGTACAGTAGTGTTCCGTTCCGGGATCGGTTGAATGCCCTTCAAGACAAAAAACACGTATGTCCCACTCACACCTCTCATAGATCCGTGGTTTTTGCCGAGGTACTTTATTCCGCCATTTTGCGTAAGAGAACAGTAACTCCATATGGATGTGAGCGACGGCTAGCACGCTCTCTAACACGTTCCGAGGGTCACGATAAAATGGAGTTACGGGCCTTTTCCGTAGTGGTATTGCTCCGTCTTGCGGAGAGAGGGACAGTCTGCCGTGTTGAGGAAGACTACAGTATGTGCGTTTGTATTTGAGCCTCGAGGTGCGTTAAGGGAAGTGGCGACTGCGGGTCGGGGTGGAGCGTAGTTACGGCTGTTTTACGTTGGAGTGTTTCCCGGTCGGGTCGGCCGAGCGAATATCTTCGCATCGGGGTTTCACCTTGCGAATTCCCGGATCCCGGTAGCAGATACCGCACCAAAGGCGTCCAAAGGCTCCTTGTCTTCAGAGTCGAGTTCGCTTCTCCGTGTGCATAGTTTTCTTATCTCCAATTAAGCTAATCCGTTCCGCTCCCCTGCGCCTCCTTTTACCCTTTTTCCGCGCAGATACACCTGGCACCCCTCGTCCCCGGGAGACCGCAGAGCTTTCGACGTACTTTTGTCGGGGGTGGAACGGGGTTGGAAAGGGGTTGGGTTGGGGGGGGGTTGGGGAGTTCTTAATTTCACGAGCCATTCTCCTTACTTTTACTGCCCTTTGTAACCCTCGAGCTCGGACCGATGTCAAAGGAATGTTTCATTTGTCCCGGCGGACGGTGGGCTGGAATTGGATTTTTGGTGGCTGAGAGTGGCGGTAAAGAAGTGAAGAATAAAAATTTAAATTATGTATGTAAGGATTGGAGGGGTGTATCCAAAGCATGCGGAGAAGTAAAATGAAGCACAGAAAGTTGGTTGGTTTTCCAGAACGAGCAAAATTTAAATCTCTGCGATCAGAAGCATCGGACTTTTCGACATTTTAAAACACAACCAGATTTTATTCGTTAGTTTCATGAAAGGTCCTATTCATTTCAAAAATTTATTTGTCACTCTTATTTACCTTATGTATTGGTTTCATTCATCAGTCTTTCACTGATAATGATTGCATTTCATATTTTTCAGTCCAATTTTAATTTGTGGTCTTAATTTCCCCGCCGAATAGAGTGGGCTCAGCGATATTTTACCGTCCCGTTAAAAAATTACTTTTATATTGCGTTTTCTAAAACTCATCCCGTGTGTCAAAGCAACCGTGGCTTTAAACATTTTATGCTTCTTTTATTCGAGAGTCCTCAGATTCATTTTTAGATTATAAAAATTGACACTGAAAATCCAGATGAGTAAAATCTGAGCTCTCAAATTCAAAACACGATCTGGCACTGGTCAAATGAACCGGTTGAACATCAAAGCTGATCTATACTCAATTTTTCTTAATAATTTATTTAGTGTTTTTGCAAGAAAAAAAGCCCATCAAAGTCATTGAGAGCTCATTCCAGAGTCATCATGGGGAATCACATCAAGAAAGTATGGATTTGATCGACATGCATTGATCGAAAAAAAAAAACGTGAATCGGTCAAAGTGAACCAATTAACATCGATTCGATCGACAAAATTTGATCAATTCACAGGCTTGTCGATCAATTTACGGATTTGTCGATCGATTGTCTCTTTCATTTTTCGATCAGTTAATTTGGATCGAATCTACATCTCCATTACGTCCCATCAAGTCACATAACATACAAAATATAAAATCTATAACACATCAACGGCGTTTTCGCCGAGTCTGTAGAAAATCACTCCATAGTAAAAAGCATAATTGGATCACTGGATCCGGATTAAAAACCGGTTGAGCATGTGCGGACGGGGATCGGCCTTTAATTAATTTCTGATTGCGGAACAAATCGGGCACCGGGGCTCCGAGGTCGGCCGGGGGACAAAACGGAGAATGATGTTACATTTAAAATGTTTAAAATGCAAATACTCGGGACAAATAACCGGCCCTCGACCGGGCTGACCCCTGTCCCTGTCCGGTGTCCCTGTCCGTCGTCGCCTCGCATCCATCAGGGACGGTCATTCGGGGTTAATAGCTGTCGACAGGACCACAACAACACTCGCGTCCGGCCCAGGGCTCGCGCGAGCTGACCTCGCCACCGATTGAACCAGTTTTCTACGTCCCCTCGCACTTCGGGGTCTACTACCTGGTAGTGCTCCTAAACTTCGCGAAATGTCCGGTCTCTTGACCGTTCTACGGTTTACGCTTTCTAAGCGCCAACAATCATACTGCCGTGCTAAGGCAGAACGCCGTATGAGCCTTCAGGCGTTGCCAAATTTCCTTTTATAAAAACCGAATTCACTGAGAAAATTGCGATTATTATTTTCCAGAATTTTCAGAAAAGTTTGTACGCGATTTAATCTAAAACATCTGAAAATTTCAAAGAAAAATATGCATGAATGTGGTGGAAAATACACGTTTTATCAAGGGAAATTTGGCAACTCTCGAATGTTCATACGGCGTTCTTCCTTAGCACGGCAGCATAGGGACGGAGACTCTCTAAAAAAGCGACTGTCCACGGGATAAGGGATGGTCTAAACGGAAAAAAATGGAATATTGATTTAGCATTTGTACTGTCAAAAAATCCACGACAAGTATCAAATGTGTATTTAATATAAGAAGAGAAAAAAAGATAAAAAGAACAAAAAGAAAGAAAGAAAATGCCAACTCAACATTGAAATTGTTCTTTTAACCGTGGATGTAGTTACCCTAGCATCATTTATTGTAAAATCAGAATTTATACCTGTTTCACATTTTTATAACTTTATAAATGCTAAAACAACATTCAATTTTTTTCCGTGTGTGCTCCCGTGCTATTACGCCCTATGCACATTCGAATGTTCCCAAATTTCCTCTCGGAAAAAATATGAATTTTAAGCGAACTTTTGAATATTCTTCCTTGAAATTTTCTGACACTTCAGATCAAATTATGAGTAAAGTTCTTGTGAAAATTGGAAGCAACATATCGATGGCGAAAAAGCGAAACCTGGTATCTCCGTTTGCGACGTTGCAGAGTTTTTGTTACGCTTTATTTTTTCTTTCAAAAACTAATCAAAGTAATTTCCTGAACATTTCCTTGATTTTTCTTCTCTGTTCGCAGAATATTCTGTAAAAATTTCAATCTATAAATTAGCGTTCCTTCTTGAAAAAATATAATAGAAGCGGACATTTCGAAACAGCGCAAGGGAGATACGTTGTTTTGCACCTTAGCCACCGATATTTACAAATTATCCACATAATTTGTGAAAAAGAATATCGATTGAAAATTGGCAGCGTCTGAAGGCTCATAGGGCGTTCTTCCTTAGGAAAACTGTTCAGTTAGGCCGTAGGCGACAATGTGGCAAACTATAATAATTGTATTTGTATAGCTCAATGAAATTTTTGTTTTTGACGATGTTGCCTTCCTTTTGTTTCAGGATAATTTTGCCTGCCGACCAGTACCAATGTGTATTTCGAAGAGCTAATTTGACTGGATATTGACTCCATTTACACGAGTTGACAAAGATCTCAGTTTAAAGAAGTTACAATGAGGGTCCTGGAAGAATTAATTTGACGTACTACATTAATATCTCATCCAGACATTTTCATGGACGCCTTCAGCATTTTGTTTCTTCATTCTGGGCAGTACTGCCTTTAACCTCCTGCCCGATTGAGCTTCCACTTCAACGCAATATATGAGTGAGTTGAAGACCTAACGTATCCAGAAATATTCCAGACAAGAAGTTAAAAATAGTCGATCAAAAAGTATATAGCTTGCCCAATGACTGATATTACGATGAAAAGTACTTGGAGATCCATAATGAGACAATTTTGTATGGATGTTTTGCTTTTGTACTACACATTAAGGGAGCACTTGATATTATAAATCAGTCCATTTCAACGCTAGCTAATCGTCGCTTTACCTTTTCAATGGATTCTCTGGTTGTAAAGAGGGGGAAAAAAGTCCTAAATTCAAGTAAGAAAAAAGTTCTGATAGACGAGATGCTTTTCTTGTAATTCGTTAAAATCGTGATCGCTCAAAACATCTAACATACGCCCGAGTCCTGCCTTTCCTTGTAATTCTATACGCCTGGGAGGGCACTGGTAAAAATTCGCTTGGCTGACAAAAAGGCGTAACTACAATTTAAGATGAGCTCGAAAAAGCATTGGGTTACATGGACAACAGAGTTCATCGTCAAGTTTAGTTACGCTCGGAAGGCGACGAAATGGACTCAGAGCTGGTGGTTGACAGCATAAAAAAAGACAGAGAATGAGGTATTGTGCTGGGGTAAAATCATTGTCTTGGTAAAAGGAGGTCATTCATATTCAAAAAAAGGATGAATACTATGAGTTCGACTATTTTTTCTCTTTGGTTATACATACTTACAAGGGAGAACAAATAAGAATCTTTACAAGGTTGACCAGCCATCAACAGCCGATGCTCGCTAAAATATTTCACACCCATACTTAAAGACTGCATGAGTGGCCGTCCAAGCAGGTAAAGTGGATTCCAGTCTACAAGGGTTAAATTTTTAGTCAATTTCAGTTAAGACAGTCGAATCAGTATTTTCAAAAAATTTTAAGGAGGTATTTTGGTAGGGGTACTCCTGAAAAATTGAGGCATTATCGGAGATTTTTAAAATACGCAAGTTCTGCCGCCATGCACTTGCACCTGTACGGACCTCTAAAATCTACTTTTTATTTAATTTCCTTATCTTCCTTGGATCAAATAATTAATTCTGTATTCAATACTCTCTGGACTCACCATCAATAATCACTTGTGACTTGTAACTTCTGTAATACATGTATTCTGTTATTTTCCTCAATACACATAGCAAAAATAATATAAACGTAACCATCCCTGACTCTTCATTTTGTTCTTTGATTCCTCACTTGGACCGAGTTATATAAAGCGGTGGAAGCTATTTTGATTGCCAAGACACCGCAGATTTTGCATCTTTAGCCCTAAAAAGGACGATGGCTTCCGCGCAGGAGCTTAAAGAATCATTTAGATAACCAAAAATTGCAATATTCAGAAAAATAAAGGCAAGTTTTTTCTTTCTTTTTTTCTTTTTTTTTTAATTGCATTTGATTAGAGTTCAAGTATTTAATGCGAGGTTTTCACCCTAAAAGAATCCTGCTTTCATTTCTCTCAATTTTGCCGCTTTTTGGCTCGGAAGGATTCTTTGGCTATGCGGAGGGGCTATCGTCCTTTTTTCAGCAATAACGTTGAAAATGGCTGAGGCTTTTTACTTAATCGATGGGATTTATCGCAAAGCCTGTTCGACCACGCCAAAACTCGAGACGGACCATCTCAACCTTCTTCATTTTCCTGTTATCTCAGGAGGAGCAACCAAATTACTTCTCACACAGTGAAAATATACGTATTTTTCAACAGTAGCTATCGATATTCGGCCAGGCCTCCCTCTACCCTCTCACTTCCTGCCGTGCAGAGGAAGAAAGCCGTATAGACATTCGAGATTTGTTTAATCTTCTCGGATGAAACAAGTATTATTGAGGAAAGCTATGCATATTATCGCTAGAGATAGTCAGATATTTTACATTGAACTGTGCGTAAAATTGTCTGAAAAATTTGAAGAGGAAGTGACAGTTTCCCCAATAAAGTCGATTCTTACTGAAGGAAATATACGGCGACGTCTGAGGGCCCATACTGCCGTGCTAAGGAAACACGCCGCATGAACATTCGAGAATTGCCAAATTTCTCAGGATAAAACATGTATTTTTGAGGAACGTTATGCATATTCTTCCATGAAATTTTCGGAATATGCCAGATCAAGTTGCAAACAAAATCATCTGAAAAATTCGACGGGTAATATTTCAAATTTTACCATCAAACTCGGTTCCTAGTAAAGGAAATCCGGCAACGTCTAAAGGCTCATACTGCGTTTTCCCATACCCATACTGCCGTGCTAAGGAAGAACGTCGTATGAACATTCGAGAGTTGCAAAATTTCCCTCGTTCGAAGACGTATTTTTGACAACATTTATGCATATTTTCCCTCGAAATTTTCAGATATTTTGGATCAATTAAATTGCGTACAAAATTGTCTGAAAATTTTGGAAAATAATATTCGCAATCTCCCTGGAAATCCGGTTTTTGTCGGAGGAGACTTTTGCAACTTCTGAAGGCTTCTACGGTGTTCTTCCTAAGCACGGCAGCATACGGCGTCATATCTTAGGCTAAGATTCTTAGCACGGCAGCATTATTTCCGAATCTCGCTTCTCACCCAATGGCGTGGCGTGCTTTGCGATATGTCGATTGATAGGCCATTTAAACCTATAGAAAAGGATCGATAAAGAGGGTGTTCGCAGCGAATACCTTAATAATCGATTCTTTACCATATGTTTAAATGACATAACAATCGATACATCGCAATTCACGCCACGCCACTGTTCCCACCATGTTATCACGCAACTCCGACTTTAAAACAACAACAAGAGTACCCGGGCCTCATTATTCCGAAGCGCGAGGCGCCTTAATCAGCCCCAGGGAGGATGAGGGGGGGGAGTGGGCGCAAAGCCGGAAAGTTTAGGGCAGGCGAGTGAGGGGGTGGGGGTGGGGAATGGCCGCGCTGGCCTCTCGGCCAATGAGCGCGCGAGTGGTCAACGGGCGGAGGGTGAGTCCGGGGGGCGCTATTGTTTTACACCCTCGCTCTCGGCTCTCGCTATCTTGACCTTTTGTTCCAGCATCGCGCCTCTCTTGCTTACGCCCTCTATGTCCGGTGCCTCTCGCCAGGGATGGAGGGGAGGGGCGGGAAAGGGGTTGTGAAGTGAAATGGATCCGCTGCGCGTCTCATAAAATCCTGTCTGGAGTGCTAATTTTTCAGGGTGGAAAAAATATAAGAGTGGTTTGATGACAAATGGACCGTGTTTAGCAGAATGGAACAAGGCCCATCAGCTATTCCCACACCGAAGAAAAAGTGAATTTGATTTTACATTCTGAATGTAAAAAAAGTGTGCGAGAACTCACGAAACGCTGAAATAACCGCTACAACAGTTACTTTAGCGATGCCAAAATTTAAAACAAACTGCTGTGGCGGGTAATTCAGCAATTTGTGAGTTTTCGCATAAGCTAAATTTTTCTAGTAAAATGTGCAGCAACTTGTACATATTTTTTTCTTATAACTTTCAGCGGATTTACAATTTGATACAGTGTGTTCAAAAGTTTTAAAGAAAAATGTTGAAAACTTTCCAATTTTTTTTGGCAACAATAGCATCTTCACGGCGTTCCCCTTTCGTTAAGCCAACCCTATTTTCCCATTTCCTGTTTTTTTTTTTGACGCCGCCATCCTTCAACCCTTCCTGCCAACAACTCAGTTTCCAAGATACAAAGTTGGGGGTGGTTTTTCCCGACAGCCGAGCTGCAGTGCTAAGGAAGAAAACCGTATGAACATTCGAAAGTTGCCAAATAACTCCGGATAAAACATTTATTTTTGAGAACGACTATGCGTATATTTCCTAGACATTTTCAGACACTTTAGACGAAATTGGGAGCAAAATTGTCTGAAAAATTGAAGAAAAAAATTCACGATTTTCCCAGTAAATTAAGGCTTTATTTAAGGAAATGTGGCAACGTCTGAATGTTCATACGGCGTTCTTCCTGCGCACGGCAGAGCGCAGCTCCCATAAAACGCGAATTTGAGTTGTCGGAACAAGAGACCTCTCCCGCGATGGGCGGGGAAGAGAGGGGTGCAGACAAGGGAAAGCGACACGGCAGGGCCAGTAATCGAGAGAGCCGCCCCTGTGGCGGGGGTGGGGGTTCGGGGGTAGGAAAGTGCGAAAACAGAGGCGGCAAATGGGCGGTTAGCGCGGGTCTCGAGTGAGAAACTGCACGCTAATGATGAAAGGAAATTTCGAGGCCGAGCTGTGAGACCGCGGCGCTTTCGCGATAATGCGCCGCGGGTTGCTCGGCTGTGATGGACGGGGGCTTTTGTGACGTCAGAGGTGACGCCAGGGTTTCAGACGGGGGTTTTTTAGCGGGAGCCAAGCGTCCGAGGTAACGCCTCTTGAAAGCACGTAAATATGCAGAAAAATGTGGGAGAGGTGTGAGAGAAAGAGAGGGGAACGAGGAAAGAGGGGAAGGTTTTTTAGTTTTCCGGACAAAGAATCGTAAATTCATTCCAAGGTAGAAAGATTGACTGAACAATTCAGCACTTCACAAGAATACGATTGCGCAGTATAGGTCCAAAATTTTGGTGATTTTTGCGAGTAATCGATGGAAAAATCAGTGAAATATTCGGTTGTAAAAGCGCCGGTAAATCCGTAAATATAGGGTTTAAGAGCGGAAATCCTGTTCGGTTGGGATGCGTTTATATTTCTTTGTCCGAGAAGCCAAAATTTGTAATTTTCTACCAATTCGACGAAAAATGCCTTAAGATCACTCGAACTTTGCCAAATTGTTCCTGATTATTTTTTTTTATTTTAATGAAAGTTGTGAATAGTTGCCCTTGTTTTCACACGAGAGAGGTGCGTATTAAAGCCTCCACAAATTTTAAAGTGGCTCAACACAGAAATTATGGGTTTAGGACTCAGAATGCTAGAAAATCACGTTTCAAACACTGCGCATAATTCAAAACACCTGATACGACTATTTTAACCTCAAAGTAGCTCAAATTGCATACTGACTAAACTGAAGGAGAACCTAATTTTGTGCTCGTATTATCACTCTCCTCTTGAGATTCCTCTCGCGATGTTGGGTCTAACGCTAATCATCAACATTCCTAAAACAGGATCAACATGGAAATACGTAAAAACGTCAGGCTTAACATATGAAAATACAATTTTAGGATTCAGAAAGCCAGAAAATCACGTTTTAAACACTGCTCGCAATGCAAAACACCTGATACAACTATTTAAACTTCAAAGTAGCTCAAATTGCATACCCACTAGACTGAAGGAGAACCTGATTTTGTGCTCGTGATATCACTCTTCTCTTGAGATTCCCCTCGCCATGTTGGCTTTAACGCTAACCATCCAACATTCCACGACCATCAACAACCCCAAAGAGCTTCCACTCGATCGAGCAGGGTGTTCGGGGGCGAAAAACACGCCGAAAGTTGGTCTCCACTCGTTGCGGTGATTAATTTCCCGATTCCTCGAATCGGTCGTTCGTGACCGCGGCTCCGCACAAACGGGACGATCGGCGCGAACTCTATTAGTCGGCGGCGAACTTAGTTTCGGGCGAAAAGAGCCTGTCAGACACAGACCCAACCACGTGAACAATGGCCCCTGCTCCCACCTGTCAACGAGTTCATTTTCCCCCTTCGCCCCCTCACACACACACTCACACGTCATGGTCCCCCGGGTATCATGTTGCCAGATAGGTGTTCCGGGCAGTAGCATGGCGTGTTTTGCGATACATCGATTGTTATGCCATTTGAACCTATGGAAAAGGATCGATAAACAGGGTGTTCGCAGCGAACACCTTAATAATCGATTCTTAACCATAGGTTTAAATGGCATAACAATCGATGTATCGCAATTCACGCCACGCCACTGGTTCCGGGGGACCAACCCCTGACCCCTATGCTGCCGTGCTAAGGAAAAACGCCGTATGAACATTCGAGAGTTGCCAAATTTCCCTCAATAAAATATGTATTTTTGAGGAGAGTTATGAATATTTTTCCGAGAAATTTTTCCAGAACTTCAGGTAAAATTGCTAACATCATTATCCGAAAAATTGGAAGACAAATATTTAGGAATTTTCTCGAAAATTCGTGATTTACCTGAGGAAATTCGGCAATGCCTAAAGGTTCATACGGCGTTCTTCCTTAGCACGGCGGTATGAATCGTATTCAATACATCGAACGGGTGAGATTTTATCGATATCGATTGCTTCGATGCGACGTGTAAACACAGCCTCAAAAGTCAATTGAGTAATTGGATTAATGTGTGGAGTAATGTGATTTGTGACTAAGCAATTAGAGTAATTTTTTGAAATGAGTTTTCTCTAACTGGTCACTGAAAAAGAAGTACAGTAGACTCTGGATTATCCGGATTAATTGGTGCCGGGCCCGTTCCGGATGAAAAAGAAATCCAGATAATAATAGTAAACACAAACACCACCAACCAACACCACAGTATTCTTATTATGTATGCATCATGTACATACCAACACGAATTTAAAAGGTTAACGCCAAACTGAACGACTCAATGGTGATTGTGAATGGTAGCCGACAACTATAATCTATAACTATAAAGGAGAGGCCCCAATTTTGTACCCAATGTTTCAGCGACTTCCCGAAGGCGGATTTCCTTGAAACTTTGTACGCATGTGCGGTTCGTGCTGAAGGGGTGCAATTCGTCGTCCGATTTTCGAAATTTTGATTCTAAGGGTTGAAAACACGCTAAAAAAGGGTGACCCGTGTGTTAGAGCGGTGTTCCGCGATCGATCGTCGTCGTCTGGTCGTCGTGGTTTCCCTTCTTTTATTGCGTCTCGATCAGCTGTTTTTTCTGTCTAATTTTGGAGATTCCGAACCGGAGCAGTGTTGCCGAAATCACGAAATTTGTAATTTCACGTTATATTTTCATATGTGTTATGAATGTTCTGCGTTCATTCTTGAAAGTTGATGTAATTAGAGGGAAAGGGGAGGGATATTTAATGCATATTCATTTTTTAAATAAAGATGACCAAAAAAAGGAAAGAAAAAAAACAACGACACACTATTTCTTAAAGTTACCATGGATTTTTTAAAAGAAGATTCTCATTCTGTGAAATGGTTCGTTTGCAAGATGAACGTGATTTTCACCATATATAATTCCGTAAGCCTTTTCTTTGCGTCAAAATTCAGCGCGAACCGCCGGGCCGATCCGTGCGCGGGTGGTACCGGCTCGACCGTCCCGGTCCACCGACGGCGGGAAAAAAATAGAGATCGGCCGGCGTGCCTGGCCCCCCTCGCCCCCTCGGGAAAAACGGTTATCCCGTTCGTCCCGCTAGGAGATGCGCGGTTTTTCGTTTTCCCCGTGCTGTTCGTTCTCGGTCAGCTGATGACTCGGCTGCCCGAGGCGTTCGTTATCATGGACATTCGTCGTTTATGAAGAATTCCGATTTTTTGGTACAGTGCGCGTCGTCTTTTGAATTTTGTTGTCGTGTATGGAGAATCCCGAATTTTTAGTAAAGTGCGCGTCTTCGTTTTAATATTGGGAATGGATCGGAGTCGAAAGCGTGGGCGTCCGGCGAAGCGTGGCAATGTTTCTCGCAATTTATCCGCGCGACGCAAAGTGCGGCATGATGGCTATCTCAGTGAGATGGATAATGTACGACGTAGGGGTGAACAGGGAAATAACCTCAATTCATTTCGGCAGAGCACTGATAATTTTATCGAAAATGATTATCCGGAAAATAATTTCGGACTTTTAAATGTGAAGTGCCATGTATTGTGATGCCTTGAATTTCAAAAAAGAGGAGGTGAACGGCCATTTTAACAGATGTTGTCATAATGGTCTTCTCAGAATTGCCGAGCCTGGAATCAATGACCAACTCGCAACCTGTTCTCCAAACCCATTTTCATGACAAACATTTTGAGGTACAACAATTGTATGGCTTTTGCATCTCTGTCTGCTTCCAAAGCGCATATCTCCGGAGTTAGTCCATACTATTTCAAAATACAAGGTCAAATTTACAGGTAAGTTTAATTTATTTTGAATAATTTTCATCTTTGAATTTTCGTTTACGGGTGATTTCACGATAACAGGAATAGTTAAAATGTGAAATACCTTAGAAATAAAAGTGCACCAATTTTAACAGGATTTCATTACCTCATTTTAAAGGTATTAAACTTCCTATTCCCAGCTTTGGCACGCTCTATAATGATTCAGTGCAAAGTTAAAGTGATTGATAAATAAGCCATTGAATCAGGTATCAGCGCTTCCCGCGGGACTGCTGGAGGTCCACGCAAACAAGGCGGCCCTGCCAAATTGTGTCGGTTACGTAACAGACGCAGCGTAACCGACACTCAAAAATGTGAGATTAAAGATGATACAAAAGATGAAACTTGGCAATTCTTGAGTTGTGACGTGGAATTAATGCTGCCTTAAAAGTTTTCTAGACTTTGGAGACTTTCTTTTAGTTAAATACTATTAAATTGAGGTTTTTGCGTAGTGAGGAATTAGTGCTACACACGTAAAAATCACTGGTTTTCATAAAAATTAAAGTTTTCATTGTAAAAAAAAGTGACTTATCAGTAATGGTTTTGTCAAGAAGACTTCAGCGAACAATTTGATGGCAGTTTTGAAACTCCTGACTCCATTTGGCGAGATAAACACTGCACTTAATACAACTGCAAAAATGTGTTGCCAAATGTGGCGACACCTCTTTCTTATGACTTTTCTCACTCAATAATAAACATTTCAGTTCAAACTGGCAATTTTCTTGAACACTAGAGTCTCTTTTCAGCAAATATTGCCAAAGAGTTCATGATCAGTACTGATATGTTACCGCAAATTGCTCTTTTGCTTCAAAATCGAGGTTGGCGACGCGTAACCGACCGGACATTTTCGGCCTTTAAAGTCTCATATTATTAAATATAATAATAATTCATCATATTTTTAAGCATGGATAGGTTCAGGGACATCATTCCTATTGATTAATTAATTTGGTTTTCAATCGTTTTGCCCTATGTCGTTCATAACCCACGGCGACACGACTATTCCTATTATCGTGAAATCACCCTTACAGGTAAGTTGAATTTATTTTGATTAATTTTCATCTTTGAATTTTCTCAAAATTTCGATTAATTTGTCTCTTAAGGAGGGGTATCGATAAGGGCCTTTTTTGGCCCCCTCCTAGAATCTAGAAATTTAGGGGGGTTTTCCAAGTTGACTCAATGTAGTTTACGGAAACAATCATGATTTAGCCCATAAGCCACTGGATACGTGTTAAACGGTTGCCTAAACATAGGTCTACAGGCGTATTTTAGCGAAAATTCGTGATTTTCTATCACTCCGAGGCTATTTTGACATCGAGCGCATCGTCTAACTAAAACGAGCTTTTGATATGTTATTAAGGAGGCTTTAGGACACATTTTAACCAGGGTTTAGTTTTAGTTAGATTATGCGCTCATGGTTGAAAAAAACGTTTTACAAAAATCGACGTTTAAGGGACATCCGCAAAAATCCTAAGGAAACACGTCTCTCAAACTGTATGCACGCTAAGTATATTATCGAGGGCAGTTATCGAGTCTTCTTAGACTCTTACAAGGAGATTTCCAAAAAAAATAGAATTTTCCATACAAACAGCTATGAAGATAACGGATTTTGGAGTAGTGGAGGCATATTTTCACTAATAGCATAACATCAACTTAAATCTGGAAATTTATGCGGGTTTTTCGAGTTGTCTCATTAATAGTTTACGGAATTAATCATTATTTAGCCCATAGGCCACTTGATACCTGTTAAACGGTTGCCTAAACATAGGTCTGCAGGCGTATTTTAGCGAAAAATTCGTGGTTTTCTATTAATCCGAGGCTTTTTTGACACCGAGCTCATCGTCTAACTAAAACGAGCTTTTGATATGTTATCAAGAAAGCTTTAGGGCACATTTTAACCCTGGTTTGGTTTTAGTTAGATGATGCGCTCATAGTAAAAATTTTTTTGAAAAAAAAAAAAATGCAGAAAAATGCCGTTCAGTATCCGGTTGAATTTTTAAACATTTAAATCCTGCTGGTTGTCCTCCACATACATTGCATTTAAAGGTTGGTGTACCAATTATGCTTTTAAGAAATCTAAAACCTCCTAAATTGTGCAATGGTACCAGAGTAATTATTATTGCTTTACATAAGTACTTAATTGAAGCAAAAATAATTACAGACCCTATTCATTCCCAAAATTAACTATAATTCCATCAACTTGCCGTTCCAATTTAAGCGTTTTCAATTCCCTGTGAAACTTTGTTTTGCGATCAGCATAAATAAATCACATGGTCTAGCGTTAAAAAAACAGTGGTGTAGATCTAAGGCATGATTGCTTTTCACATGGACATGGACAGGTATACGTAGCTTTTTCAAGAGTTAGTTCTCCAGAAAATTTGTTTGTTCTGCAATCAACTTGTAAAACCAAAAATATTGTTTATAAAAAAGTGTTATGTTAATTTAATGCAAACAAACTTTCACAGAGAATTGAAAACGCTTCAAAGCTTCAACAGTTATGAACAACAATAATGAGTTGATTGAATTTTTTTCATGTTGTTTTAAAATCATTGCATAATCAAGATTTAGTAGAGATTTTCTTGGGACGTTGTAACGATTTTTTTGCGATTAAATCATGATTTTGTCATGATACAATCATGATTTTTTTAGAAACTATTTTTTTTGCTCCTTGAATGATTCTGTTCGAGTTTCTGGAGCTTTTTTTTCCTTCTTGATAATTTTTAGTAATTGCACATCAATTAGTGGGGCATCTGTAGATTTGTTACTTGTGTTACATTTTTTTAAAAAAGTATCATTTAAAAAAAAAAATTCGAAATAATCCACAACCATATCCTGCAGGTCGCATAATGCTTGCGTGGTTTCAAACATGATGGTAAAAAAGTAGAAATGAAAAATGATTTAATCAGGATCTTACCAACGTTCAATCATGATTATTTGCGCCTTCAATAACCGACTATGCAACGTGTTTAACAGGTAAAAAATCATGATTTAATCATGATTGACCTTTTGAAGGCACAAAAAAAAATCGTGATTCAATCATGATTTTCCTCAAAATTTCGTCAATCGCTGATTAAAGCTTGATGTATCAATGATTTTTCAGTGATTTTTGCTACCTCAATATTCAAATATTTTTATTTCTTTGTGTAATGTTTTTCATAATATGTATATTTTTCTGTTACAGGATTAATAAATACCAGAGCTACAAACAAATATAAACAATACAAGAGATTACCAAAATTTTTAATATTTATTATTTATAATGTTAAATAATTCTTTTGTTGGATTTGTCATTTACTTTTTTAGGTCTAGCGCAAGATCTCAAAATGTCTGTCACACTCATGATTTTATATTTTTTAAGTTTATTCTTTTGTATGATTTTTCATTTAATGTTTTTAGTGTAGAGCAACATCTCAAAATTTGCCTCTTTTATTTATTGAAATTAATAAATACATCTTCTTACAACAATTATTTATTTTTTATTTTCAAGACTGCTGGGTCTATAAATTACTACCATATTTACAAAATTGATACTCGCAGACATGTTTTTTGTTTTTGCTGATGGGTACAACAACAGCCCCCATATGTAAAAATATTTTGTAGCTTCTGAATAGTTATATTGAAAAATATAAATATGGGCATAATAGGTATAGTAAAATATATTAATTCAAAAATATTGTTATAACACGGTGTAATTTCATTAATGACGGTTTATCACCGTGCGAAGCACGGGTTGGTTGCTAGTTTACAATACAACGATTAAAACGCGCAATTCGTGAAGTATTCATGCAGTCATGTAGCCGCTAATGTGCCTTTTAGGCTAACTAACCGACTGCACTGCGTTTGGCGTAATGCGAGAAGTATTTATGCAATCTAGTAGGCGCTAATGCGTTCCACGCCGACCTCACTGTTTGGCGCAATGCGTGAAGTATTCCTTCAGCCTGCAGGCGCCAATAAGCCTTGCGACCGCTTCTCCGCGGATCCGCTCACTTATCGGAATGCGTACGTAGTTACATGGTTGCAAAATCGATCCGGATAATCCAGAGTCCGGATAATACGAAGTCGGATAATCCAGAGTCTACTGTATCACGATCCCAACTATACTCCTGGCTGATTTTGGCGATATAAGAGTAGTTGCACTAGCCAGAGGTATTGTCGATCCAAACACACTTTTGGCAGACTCAACTTTACTGTACCTCTGACTGGTGCAAGCACTCTTATATCTGGCGCAAAAATCAGCCAGGAGTATAGTTTGCATTGTAATACTTTTTTTCCGCGATGGTTTCGATTTTTTAAGCCCCCGACAAAAATCAAGTTTAATCAAAAACCCGGCAAATATGTGCTACACTCGCTCCATTTCACGAGAATTTCAGGCGCCTATGTCGATCACTACACTGCCGTGCTAAGGAAGAACGCCGTATGAGCCTCCAGCCGTTGCCAAATTTCCTTTGATAAAACACGAATTTCCTGGTAAACTTATGAATATTTTCCCTCCAATTTTCCAGGTAATTTTGCTCGCAATTTCGCCGAGAATCCCTGAAAATTTCAAGGAAAAATATCCATAACTTTCCTCAAAATTAAAAATTTTATCGAAGGAAATGTGGCAACTCTGGAATGCTCATACGGTTTTCTTCCTTAGCACGGCAGTACAAACCGCGGCTCAATCACCTGAAAGGCACTGAAATCGCCGCGACCGTTTCAGCATCCCATCCATCGTTTTTAAGGCCGGCCCTGGGATCGGCTAATTCTCGGCCCAATTAGCTACTTAAATTTTCCCGCCACTAATTACCCAATTACCCCCGTTAAATGCTATCGGCACCGCCCTTCATCCCGTCCAAGGATCACGGTTGCAGCGCGGGGGAGTTTCTCTCCTCTATTTGTTACTTGCCTTGACGAAAGTCCGCCTCTTTGAGATCAAGGCATTAAAGCTCTGAAAGAGTATGAAGGAGGTGTTTGATGAAACTGTTTTGCGCTTTATAATTTTGGAATGTTTCGATGCTGTCAGTTTTGCCGCATTGGATTTCGGGTCCCCGTGAGCATTTATTTTCATGCTGCGGAAAAAGGTATATGAAAAGGTTAAAGGTTTATGGCACATTTCGTAAAGTGGAACTTTTAAAAATAATGCGTAATTTATTTACGCTGATTGTGAGGTAAAGAGTGCATTTCGTTGCTTTTCTCACGCAGAAACGTAACTACAAATCACTAATTTTCAAGAAAGTTCGGGAATATTTTTTTTCAAATTTCTCAGATAATTGTGTTCAGAATATGGCCTAAATTTTCTGAAAATTTCAAGGAAAAATATTCAGAAATTTCCTCAAAACTAAACATTTCTCCTGAGGTAATTTGGCAACTCCCGAATGTTCATACGGCGTTCTTCCTTAGCACGGCAGTACAGTCTGTAGGCCTGGTCCCTAAAGTTGTAGGGCTCAGCGCTACTGCCATACTATAGCTGGCTCCATTTGATCTAAACAGTTAGTGCTCAGCACTACATCGTTTTTTCCGTGATCAACACTTGTCTTACTTAAGCTGAAGCTTGCGATGGACCCGTCTTGAAAATTGAGGATAGTATTCCAGCGGGCAGTCACAAGAAGAGTCATTTGTAAAAAAAACATTTAAGGCTCTATGAATATCCAAAAACAGTTGGGATGTTTGCAAAGTAGGTTTTTCCTCGCATCTTCCAATTTAAATAGACTCATTTAGCATAAATGCATCCATTTTTCTCGACCCCCATGACATAATCCTTCCTATGCACTTGAATCTGCGTAAAAAAACAAGCCAAAATTCTGACCACCCTCCCAGAGTCCCGCCCCGAAATTCAACTATCTCCCGACTACTCCATCGGGCGGGCCAAGCAAGGGAGCGGCGAATATCAAATTATAGCCCGCGCATGATTTGTAAACCCGTTTTATTAGTCAGGGAGTAATTTATTTAAATTTGTGAACTTTCCAGCGCTCGCCCCGAAACCCTCCCCCTCTCCCTCCCTCCCCCCCAGGATCCTCGGAGCGTGGCCGGCGAAGGCAGTAACGTCGCGGCCGCGTGTAAAATATTGGCAAGGTAAATCCCGCGCACGTTGCCGATTTTCGGAGATATCCCATTTTAAGCGAGGTCTGACAGACTCAGATCTTGGGACCTCTGATAGGTATATGACGGATGAGGATGCATTGGAGTTTGATAGATGGAGGTGAACGAAATTGAAAGAGACGAGAATGAGAGAAGGGAGAGGAAGAAGGAGGAGAAGGAAATTGAAAGATACGAGAAGAAGAGAAGGAAGAGGAAGAAGGAGGAGAGGAAGACAGAAAAAGCAGATAAAAACGAAATGAAAATTATGAAAAAGGGTATGAAGAGGAGAGATAAGGAGAACAAAAGGCAGAAAAAGAAGAGGGAAAGACGGAATAGTAGAAACAAGGAAAATATATATTTCGTCGTGTTTTTTTCCTTCTTCTGCTCTCCTATCCTCCCTTACTTTCCCTTCCTCCCCATTTTCCTCTTTTACCGCTTTTTCTTCTTCTTCCTCCTCTTCTTATCTTACATTTCACCTTCCTCCCTCCCATTTTCGTCTTCATCCTCCTGTTCTTCATATTCGCTTGTCAACCTTTTCTCTTTCTCCTGCGTCACCCATTTTTCTTTCTTCTTCTTCTCATACCATTGCAATTCTTTACACCTTCTTCGTCTTTTCTTTCTCCTCCCTCTGCTATACTTTGTCTTTTCTATCTCCTCTTTCATTTTCTTTGTCACCCTTTTATTGTTCTCCGCCTTTTTTTATTTTATTCTTTTTCAATTTTTTCCTTTTCTCCTACTTTCTTTATTCCTCTCCTTCATTTTTTCTTCCCCTTCCTTTCCTTCCGACATGCTACGCTTCTTCATCCGGTAAATAACACCAAGAGTTTCAAGCTACTGCTTTCATGGGTTCTTCCAAAACTTACCCTTCGTGTTCAATTTCATCGTATCATAGTAAGCTTCAGCGTATATATGTCGCAGGCAAATAGCAAAATTAGGCATTTTGTCGAATGCTTAGGCAAATAGTCAAATATTCTAACTTAGATTGAAATTCTGCTTTTTCCCCCTAAGTTTTGACAAAATAATTAATTTCTCCTGTGAGAAAAAAAATCTCAGTAAAAATTTACATCGCTCAATAGTATTTTAAACCATTTTTAGCTCCTTATATCTGGAAATTTCCAGCAAGTTATAAACTACAGAATTTTTAGAATTTCATCATTTAAAAATATGAGAGACAATTAAAGAGGAAGAGACAAAAAGAGTTCGTAGCTTTGATGAGTTATTTTTCCAAAAATATTGAAAACTCACGAGCTCTTCGGTATAAATTCACAGACTTTTATGGACCGTCAAAATTTACGTGTCTGCCTCGGCATTTGACAAAATGCCTAATTTCACTCTTTGCCTGCGACATATAAAAGGCCCCTATTACATCGCATCGCACTGAAAAAAAATTCCCGGCGTTTTTACCAAGGTCCATTGCTACCTTTACCATCTCACTTTTTTTTTACCAATTATTGGTAATTTTACCAAGACAGACTGGTAAGCTTACCTAAAAACCGGTATTTTTACTTTTTTTCAGGTAAGAATACCACTTTTATTGGTTATCAATTCCCGGTAACTTTGCCATTTTATCTCGGTAATTCTACCACAGTCGATTGGCCTTTTTATCAAGGTCCAGTAAAATTACCGAGAAAGTTCAATAATTTTACCGAGATTTCTTGGTAAAATTACCAATTCCATAAATGGTAATTTTACCAAGAAAAACTGGGATCAAATAAAACCCTGAACTCTTGGTAATTTTACCCTTTTCGTAGTAAATGCACCGCGATTTTTCTTCAGTGCGGTCAGACTTCAGTCCGGAACTCAGTCTTCAGTGGACGCAAATTGACTTGAGTCAAATGGTGGATTTTGCGGTAGATTTGGCAGCGTGGATGGCGCTCCCGGAAGATTTGGGCTGAAATTGGTCGGTGTGTGCCCCTCTCGAGGATTTGCCTTCCTCTAATTAATCATGCAACTTCCGGAGTGGAGAACGGGAGCAGGACATCTGCGGCTCCTTTTACCTTCCGTTTTGTTTGTTTCCTCGGGTCCGCTTTTTCTTTTTATTCTCCTTCCGCGCTTTCTTCCGCGGATCCCCCGCTTTCGGAGTCAACTTGGAACTTTTACGTCGCACTAGCAACGGGTCGGCGCTTGGAGTGCGCTTCCCTCTGATGCGGAATGGTGGCGCGCTTTACGATACATCGATTGATATGCCATTCAAACCTATGAAAAAAGATCGATGATCAGGGCGTTCGCAATAGATTGTTTTCGATATATCAAATAGGTGAGATTGTATCGATATCGATTGGTTCAACATGTAAACATAGCCTCAAAAGTCAATTGAGTAATCTATGGAAATGGGGTTTTTTTTATAGATTTTTGATTCTTATGAGTACTAAATGGCATCGCAAGGTGAAATAGTTAGGAAATTTCTCATTTTCAGCTTTTCCGACTGAAATCCTGAAAGTTCTGTTTAAGGTTATGTTCTATTGTTTCGAACTACTATCGAAAACGATCTATAAACATCGTAATAATCGATTCTTTACCATTGCTTCATATGGGATAATATCGATAGTCGATTATCATGATGCCTCGCCACCGGGATGAACGTCTTACCTGGAGACATAGAGAGAGAGATCTTTTACCAGTATGTGTTCAATTTAAGGCATTCAAATTATATACATGATCGTCTAGGGACGAGGGGACCTTTACACTGAAGAACTTAAATCCGCGATTGTGCAAAAACATCCTATGTCAACACCAGTGTTTTAAAATTTGCATAGGCCAATTCCAATGTAACTGACTAGCTAAGTAAAAGTCACTGTGAGACGTTGGAAATTAAGAAACCTTTTACTCAGGATCTCATTAATATAATTGAAATTTAATGCTGAGGTCATAGGTTTTGCTATTAAGGGTGATATAGGTGGGGGGGGACTACTGAGATGTCGAAAACAATGTAATGAACATTGGAAATTTATGCAAACACTGACTCAATGAGCTTGTCCAGTAATTTTTAGTTGTTGCGTTTTCGAAAATGTTGGGTGTAGACTGTAGGGCATTGCGAGTTCACGTCTCGCGCCATCGCGCCATCGCGCCTTCAATTTTACAGACGCAACACGGACGTCCATCAAGCACGAATAGTTGTATGTCTGTGCCGTCATCAACGTGCGTCCGTTTCTTTGCTCTACATATGTGATCTATGTCAGAGTTCCCTGGTGCTCCGTACACGAGGTCCGCACACCCTGCTACTCTCCGTGCTGCTACTGGCTGCTCCCTCATTCTGTGACGTCACACTTTCGGACCAGGTAAGATAGGGAAGCGTATTCCCCATAAGCTTTTGGTCCGCACGCGATCCCTGCGGTAAAGGGAAGTCCGCACGACACGGACACACGAAGAAAAAAACCTCGTGCGTGGGACCCGAAGTTTAGGTTATATGGATCTCTGAAGTTTTCGGATTGAGTATCTGAACACTTCAGGTGTGGCTGTCGAGGCTCGGATCGCACATCTGAAACTTCAGTTCTTACATCTGAAGTACTTCAGATGTGAGAACCGAAGTTTTTCGGATTTGAAAACCGAAGTACTTCAGATGTAAGAGCTGAAGTTTCAGATGTGTGATCCAAACCTTGGCAGCGGGACCTAATGTGTTCAGATGCTCAATCCGAAAACTTCAGAGATCCATATGACCTAAACTTCGGGTCTCACGCACGAAGTTTTTTTCTCCGTGCATAACTGTACATTTGCAATCACTGTCTATATCCGTATGGTGTTGATTCTGATTGTCTCATTTGTAGTGGCACTTCAAGGGCTGTACGTGAGTGACACAGCCGAAGAAAGGAAAGACGTAATCGGGCCTTGTTCCTAAATTTTTCTCCTGAATGTGAACGACACCTTATTGGAAGCAGGGTGCGGAGCATTGCGAGTTCACCCTCGCGCCATCGCGCCTTCAATTTTGCAGATGCAACGCGGACATTCATCGAGCACGAATGGTTGTATCTCTACGCCGTCATCAATTCGCTGCGTAACGTGGAGCGGAGCGGAGCATTGCGAGTTCGCGCCTCGCACCATCGCGCCTTCAATTTTGCGGACGCAACACGGACATCCATCGAGCACAAATAGTTGTATCTCTGCGCCGTCATCAATTCGCTCCGCTGTTTGCTGCCAATGAGGTGTCGCTTAGATTCGGGAGAAAATTTAAAAACGAAGCCCGATTACATCTCTCCCATTTTCGTCTGTGTGCTAATACTCAATTGTTTCCTTTTTTCTCGATTCGATATCTGATTCTTTTTCTATGAACTATTGTAGAGCTATATCTGGAGCTCGTGTGTGCCGGCCTCATAAAGTTTGGTTCACTTATGGGAGCCGTTCATAGATTACGTAACGCACTTTTCGGGCATTTTAATCCCCTCCCCCCCCGTTGTAACGCTTTTATGATGTGGGTCCCTATCCTGTAACACGTAAAAACAAAATGGTGCAACGCTCTCCTCGACCCCCCCCCCCTCTAGAGCGTCACGTAATTTATGGACGGCCCCTTATCTAGGGTGATAATGACTCAATTTTAAGTTTTTGTACACTGAAAAAAAAAATTCGGTGTATTTACTAAAAAAAGGGTATATTTACCAAATTGTAAAATTATTGAACTTTCTCGGTAATTTTACTGGACCTTGGTAAAAACGCCAATATTTTTTATCGACTGTGGTAGAATTACCGAGATACAATGGCAAAGTTACCGGGAATCGATTACCAATAAAAGTGGTATTCTTACCTGAAAAAAACAGTAAAAATATCGGTTTTTAGGTAAGCTTACCAGTCTGTCTCGGTAAAATTGCCAATAATTGGTAAAAAAAGTGAGAAGGTAAAGGTACCAACGGACCTTGGTAAAAACGCCGAGAATTTTATTCAGTGTAGGAATTTTTTCAGGAACCTTTTCTCAGTGAACGAGCACAAATTAAGAGATAGGTGGTAGTTTGGTCTTGTAAAATCGGTATCCAAAATTATTTGTCGTTTCTAGCCAAGAATTTCAGATCCCACACGCATTCTTGAGCCCTGAATCCGAGCACAAAAGTTCATTAAATCAGATAAAGCTCGTTCAAAAGAGAAGCAATTACTGTTCGCCCCTCCCAACCGCGGCTGCTCCGTCAAGGCCGCCCGCGATAGCATCACAAACAACGTCTCTCCTGGCAAATTTAAAGCTCCAAAATGCCCGATTGGACTTCGGCGAGACAAAGCGAGAATTTATTAAGTGCGGAACGGAGGGGAGGGGCGGTAGCGGCCGAGACCTCAAACAATGCCGGGAGGAGAGAAAGAGGAAAACGCGACGGGGAGAGAGCCGAGTCCGCGGCCGTGGATAAGCCGGAGTAGTTTCGGGAGGAAAGAAAATGAGTGAGAATGTAAAATTTAATCTGCATTTATTATGTGAGCATGTTTTAATGGCAGGGAGCGGCCCGGGGAAAGTGTAACCGAGCTCCCTTGTTTGTAATAACTCTCAGCAATCCCGGAAACAAAAGACAAAGAAAAAGGGGTGCGCGGCCCGCGACGCGGCGGGGTGCGGGGGGCCGAAAGGGTTGCAGGAAACCTCAAAAAGGAAGAAGTAAGGCGCGCAAAGAAAGATGGCGGACGCGTCTTAACGACCCGAGGGAGGGGGGCGCTGTGGTCACCGCGGGCTACAAAGGGATCCTGGCTCTGACGGCTTCGGGGGCGGACGAGCGGGGGGAGGGAGGGGGGGGGGGTCGAAAGTTGCTCTCTTAAACGCCGGCACCGTTCATTACTCTCTCCCTCAAAAATATACCGTTTTTAATCAAAGTTCCCTCCCGCGTGAGTTTCGCGTGTGTTCTCGCCACCCTCTCGTCCGTGATTGCCGGATGGTCCTGCAGGATCGGGATCATCTCCTCGTGGCTGAATTTACACGGTGCGATCTGGCAACAGCCCTCGGCCGTGAGTTATTAAGTCCTCGGTGCTGGGCAAGCGCGCGATCTCGACGCGAAATTTCACACCTGAAAACCCGCTTACGGTTTGTAGCGGCATCGCCCGAGAGATACGGTCCAGAGAAGTTTATTGTAGAGTACTCACACCATACGTGTAACAAGGATTAGAAACGGTATATTTTACAGAGCCCCGCACTAACAGTCTGAACGATGTATGTAATCTGGTGAGACAAACGTTTAATTCGGAGATCAACGCTATTTTTCGTCCCGAGCGATGATTGATGAACAACCAACGCAACGTATGTGCCATTAGTTTCCCTATGCACATAAGTGTTTTTGAATTTATAGTTCCAAATAGCAAAATGCAGTCCAAATGATTAAAAGTCTATCCTCGGCTATGTTGCCCACGTAGCCCTTGAAGCACCACTATAAAGAGGACAAACGGAACCAACAAAACATGGAAATAGAGCAAAGGAGAAGAAGCGCGTTGATGAAGGCGCAGAGATACAACTATTCGTGCTTAATGGATGTCCGTGCTGCGTCTGCAAAATTGAAGGCGCGATGGCGCGAGGCGTGAACTCGCTTTGCTCGGGGTCTCGGCTCGCGCCATCGCGCCTTCAATTTTGCATGATGCAACATGGACATCTATCAAGCACGAATAGTCGTATCTCTGCGCCTTCATCAACGCGCGTTCATTTCTTGATTCATTTCTATACAGCGTTGGTTCCGTTTGGTTTATTCGTGGTGGCTCCTCAAAAGCTACGTGAGCAACACAGCCAAAGATAGAAATCACAAATCTGACGTAGTTTTTTAACTTTTCTCCTGAATCCAAGCACTGGACGACACCTCATTAGCAGCGTAGAGTTCACGCCTCAGCCTCACACCATCGCGCCTTCGATCTAATTACACCGTGATAGTTCGCAAAGAATGAATACCTTCAATTGGACCACATTTTCCACAAATGAAACCACAATTTTTGGTTCAGTTTAGAAACAACGCATGTATCACTGTGTTTCCGTATGTACATGACTGTTATTACGAATGAGGCAGAAATTTTACTTTCCGATTGCAAAATGTGGTTCAATTAAGTCTCACTTGATGTTAGGACACCATTAAACGCACACGATGATATTAGAGGCAGAGATTATTAAGTAAAAATATTCATTAATCAGAGGGAGCCTGAAAACTACACTAAATCTTAATACATCAGCTCAATTTTATCCACACGTTCCGGAGGGTTTCTGTGTATTCAAGCGTGTGTTTTAAATAAAATATAAATAGTTAGAAATCCTTCCAGCCCTGTATTGCGTTGACTAGGCAAATTATCGAATAGCGAAAACTACGGATAGAGACACCAACCCTTCGTAACCACCCCTTAATGAGATCCACGCTACTCACACTATTGGAGACTAGACATTCTCGCCTTTGAGCCTACAAGCCTTCGAGTGCTTCAGCGAGTTAAAGGGCGACAGTGTGAAAATAGATGAACGAAAAATGAAGAAAAAAAGAAATACTCTACAAGCCTTCCGTTCTCAGATATCTTCCGATCAGACGCCGATGGAATCGCACTTCAAGAGTGATACACTTGTAGGTGTGAACTGATTAATATGATTTTCAAATTATGTACCTATAAACAACTCCTGAGATAGTAAGGGAAAGGTATCTAGAGAAGCGATGCCAAATCCTCCAAACTTCTCGAGTCAATCTCATTGAAATTGGGTGGTTATTTACGCATTTGAAAACGTCGGATTTAGTGGTGTTGCCAATTCGGCGAAAATCGACCTTATTATCCGTTTGATTCGGTGTAGTGTTGACGGATTTCTACCGCGCAATAATCGCCACCAGCATGCTTTCTCTCATTTCCACAACGTTCTTACGAACTCAAGCACTGCTCGTTTCAGCAAAAATGTCAAAATTATAATCTAAAGCGTTCGTCCAAGGCGATTCCGTAGGCGTTACGGCAACCGCGCGGACGCTGACTCCAATTATAAATTTCAGCTGTAACGAATAAACAAGTAGAGGCTTAATCATGCAGTGACTACTGAAACAACCACAACCATTGCCGAGAGCTGTTTATAAGATAATAAACAGTATCGCATGCAGCAAATTATTTTGATGTTGAAATTTTCAATATGAAAAACACAGGGTTGATTTAGGGATGTAACTTTGAGGACGAGGGATAATTCATTAAGATTCGTCAAAATTCTACAAAATCCACCAAAACGTACCAAAAGAGGCCAACTCTGAAAGGCAGGGGGAGAGGGAAGCCTGGAAGCCATTGCCCCAAAAACTGAAAAATTTCGGTTCATATGGAACTTTTTTCATAAGAACCAAGGATCTTCAATTCGTTGAGCTGATAATCAATCAGTGGTGAAGCGTGAAATGTATATTATCGATATTTCCCCATTTGAAGCCATGGTAAAGAATCTATTATTAAGGTGTTCATTGCAAACACTTTTTCGGTAGATATACTGTTCCATAGATTTAAATGGCAGATCAATCGATGTATCGTAAAGCTTGCCACGCAACTGAATCAAGTTAAGTTAAGTCAAACTAATAATTTTCAAAATTATAATTAAATTTAGTAAATTTAAATTTTAATGAAAAAAACACTAAGAAGTGGCCCGAACTGTATGTAACAAGGTGGAGAAATGGTGCTAGGTCCACACCCCGGAATGGTTTCCTAGGTTCCCTCGGTTTCCTCGCGAAATTGGGTTTAAATTTTAATGAAGAAGTTTAAACTTGTATTTAAATTTACAATTTAACCCTTTTATCAGGGACTTTATTTACCAAGATTATTGGTTCGCAAAACTGACCCTTCGATTGACGTCAGTTTGAGCGTTTAAGGGTCCTATCCTCTGAACCGAAAAACGCCTACTGAACTTGTCGGTTCGTATATTTCGTCGCTCCTCAGACGTGAGGGCGCATCTAAATTTCCTCGTGAGCTCTGTTTTCCGTATAACTCAATACTCCCCGGGGCTCATGTGCAAATAGAGATACGCCCTTACGTCAGAAAAGCTACGAGTTGATGCTTTCTAGGGAGACTCGCCTGAATGGTATTATCACAGATCGACGAAGGTTAGGGTTGGATTGTCATGTTATTATGAGCATTTGGGGAAAGCACAATTTTGACGCGCTTTAATCGAAAGTCGACAATTGTTTTGGGGGATATTTTTTTTTTTTTTGAGAGTGTACTGTCATTGCAAATATCCTTGACAATCATAGAATGACTAAAGAAAGTTATGCGATTTTGAAAAACTTCTGAAACGTTTGTTTACATCTCTACTACTAGCTCTCTGAATCCCGAAATGTCCATTTTTTGTCGCAGTTCATTCTACCGTTCTGCAAAGCTGATTTCAATGATTTTTGCGGTTATCGAAAGATGAAAGTCCGTTTTATGCAGGTTTTGTAGATAAATGACCAAGATATCCATATATTACGTAATGAAGTTGCGAATTCCCTCATTTCAACAATGTCTCCCATTGGATCCCATACTGGTCACAGTTGCCACAGTGCTTTGACGAACCGTGAAACTTTATTTTTGCACTTACGCTTGCTCTTCGCTTTCACGACAGTAGTTACCTCTTCATGAAAATGCCTACTTATTATCGGTTCGTGTGTCCAAAGCTCTTGATGAAAATCGGCAACAGGGAAGTAAGCTGCACTCCTTAGAGAAGCGGCAAAATCAATGGCCTCAGTGAAAAGCTCGGTTAGCGACCTCAAATGATGTATTTATTTTTATTATTTCTCGATACACTCCGTCGAGACGCTCTTACGGAGGAGTAGCCTCACGGCTCTTCATCCTCGTTGAGGCGGCTCGCTAACATGCTATTTAATGATGGCTCCCCGACGCATGTACACAACCACGGTGAAGTCCCCAAACCACGTATCTGCACAGTATCGCGCTGTTTCAAAGTCTCGTTTTGAGTTTCATTTCGTCGAATGAAAGCAAAATCAGGTAAAGCCTCAAACCACGTATCTGCACACAATCGCGCTGTTTCAAAGTCTCGTTTTGAGTTTTATTTCGTCGAACGAAAGCAAAATCAAGTAAAGCCTCAAACCACGTATCTGCACAGAATCGCGCTGTTTCAAAGTCTCGTTTTGAGTTTTATTTCGTCGAATGAAAGCGAAATCAAGTAAAGCCTCAAACCACGTATCTGCAAAGAATCGCGCTGTTTCAAAGTCTCACTTTGAGTTTCGTTTCGTTGAGTGGAGACAAAACTAAAATCATCCATTGGCATCATCACCAAAGTAGTCTGTCTTAGAAATCGAAATTTATCTTGGCTAGCTGGAATACAGTGCTTATGACCGAAAAATTTGGCTCAAACATTCTTGGTTGAAAAGTACCGTATATTAAAATTTTCAAAATAGGAATTGTGGTACTATAGATTTTATGAATCGTTTCCTTACGTAGATGGGTACAAAGAGAGATATAGCTGATTTTTTTTTAAAACATTTAGTTACCTGACTCGGAAAAGTTCAGAGCTCAATATGAACCAAAGTTCAGTACCCGTAACCAAATTTTTCTCCTCAGTGATATCCCTTCCGCCAAAAAAAATAGCTGCACGAGCGACGACTGTTAAAACTTTTGAAAAAGAACTTGTAAATTGTAAAAAAAGAAAGTCTTAAAAAACTGTCAAAATACGGCGTTTCGGAAAAACCCTTTTTCCGGTATTTTCAAGTATTTTTTTAGTAATTCACCAAAACTAAAATGGACGCAGTTTTTCGCTGAAAGGGAATATGTAAAAAATAATCCAATTGAAAGGTTTTATGCAATATGCAAGTTCTATACACGTGGTTCCTTTCTATTTAATATGCATTTTCACACAGTTTTTGACAATACAAATACGTCCAAATTCATGAAAAAAAAATTAAAAACTCCTGAAATACCTAATGTTTCTTTTAAAATTTATTAATTTTAAACAACTTTTGAAAAAGTAAAAATATCTTTATTTAAAAATATCGCAAAAGGATTACCTAAAACGTACTTTTTAACAGTTTTTTTAAATTTTAAGAAAGTGCTTTTTTACGGTACTTTGTCACTAAGGCCCGGACATTTTCCGTTGCAAATTTGATAATTTCTCCCTATTAAAATAAAATATGACGGTAAGTTGGCGACACAGGAGACCAAGATACGCGATTTGGGAATTTTACCATTAATATGGATTTGCTTACCCCTTTCCTCACGGCTCACGGGTTGCCGACATCCAAGACGCTTGCCTCGTCTACGAGTATGTCCCTGGAGTATCCGATTCCGCCAGGAGGGTTCCGATAATGAGGCATTTTTACTTGATAACTTGTTAAATTAATTTGCTACTCGTCGATGCGGAGGAGATGACTCTTCAACGGTTTGTGGCAAGTCTGAGAGGTCAAAAATTATTTTTTTGATAAGCTAGCGCTAAAATCACGTACTCTAATTTTCTCACCAGTGCGCTTACTCTTGTTCAAACTATTTGGACGATTCAGTAAGTTTTTTTTTTACCTTTTACAACTTCATTTGTTCATGACTGAGTCGGTTACTATCAAATATGTTGTCATGGGAACGGAGTTCCCCATGATATTAGAATCGTTCCGTTGCTTTCGCTATGGGATTCCCTATACCTCTGCGACCTTGAGCGTTTCGCCCAGTCTCCGATTTTTGGTTGATTTTCCGATGTATCAAAAACCGTTGTATTTTTTAGCCAATCATGTCTCTACGTCAAGTTGTGTTGATTGCTAAAATTCGCTTTCAGCGAGTTTTTTTCCACCTTGAGATGTCGTGTCTGACTGGTAAATCTGCGCAGAACCACGAAGTTCCGTTTATAGGCAAATTCTTTTTTTTGGGAGGTTCTGATTGGTTATTTTTCGCCATCAGTTTTCTGTTCGTTGGTGCAAAAGATCGCCTACCTCGTTGCTCTTGAGAAGCCGCCATTATCCCACCTCAAATTTTAAACATAGATATAAAGAAATAATAACCATCGTACAAGGTGGAAAATTGCTCTGGAGGACCCGTTACGGATATATGAGCCAAAATCAGAACTCGATTGATGGATTTATTCCATGAATACAGAAATATTGCCTCAGCTTACTGCCGCGATAGCAAGTGCATACTGAGATGAACCTTGAGACACATGATAGCATAGGCAAACAATGTCTCACAGAGAAAGGCGCTTAGCTTATTTCTCTCATATCTCAGAGGCTACGAAAACGCGAATCGCTCAAGGACAACTCTTGTGATAAGTCCCGCCCATCGTCCGAGTCTTTTAAATGCTATTTTTTCTCGAAGTGCCGCGGTTCCGTGATAGCCTGGTTGACTGAGGCGCCCCTTTTTTTTGATAAGGTGCGGGCAATAGGTGATCGGGAGTTCGATACCCGGCGATGGGAGTTAATTTTTAATGGTTGTATTGAATGTTTTAGACCAATCATCAAAAAATAATTAATACTAGATGATAAATGTACGAACATTTTCTCGTGAGTTAATATGTTAAACAAAAATACTGGAATATACCTCCTTCATATAATCAGCCACTTGTTTCCCCAAATTAATGACGTTATTTTCTTTTTTTCAATAAAGTTTATTTGCATTCAACGTTCGTAAGTTAAGCAAAAAGTACCTATTGATACAAATAGAAAGACATGAAAATAGTATGTCTAACATTTCAGTTGTTTTTTTTTTTATTATTTTTTTTGTTTTTTTGTTTTTTCAATAAAACAAATTGACTGGGACTAGAATCATTGTATCTCTGAAGACAAAAGCTAAGTTTTTTGATACAGAAATACTAATATATTCATCCTTTATATAATCAGGGAGATGTTGACCCAAATATTGATGTATATTTTCTCTGTTCGCCCAAATTAATGATGGTATTTTCTTTTTTCAATAAAATTAATTTACATTCCACGTTCTTAAAGTAATATTTTCTCCAAAATTCAGCAAAAAATAACAATTTATACCTACGCAAAAAGTAAATAAATAAATAAATAAATAAAGCAATGACATGAAAGTAGTATAGGTACACATCTAACATTTCAGTTACATCTATTTGAATGAAAAAAATGGCAACTTAGGAAGCACATAGGTCACTTATGATGCGTATTCGGGCATATGCGTAGAGTAGAAATATCATACTTTACGCCGAAAAAACGAAACTGAAAGTTAAATGCGTTAACTTCCGAAAACCATACATAATCCAACGAAAATAAATAATTGGTAAATAACAGCTTTCTTGTATGCAAAGAAAAAAAATTAAAAATGTTAAAAAAGAGATGTCGACACAAAATTACATAGCCCCTTCAATTCTGAAGATACTACAAACGAACTGTACCTTAACATTTTCATATCCCAGAAGCAAAAGTTCCCATGACGAATATTGCTATCGCTAGCGATTGCAAAAACCAACTTGTTTTCATTTTGTTCCAGGTGAACGGGTGGCTCTAGACACAAAGCACTGATCAAACTTTTAGGTACATTTCTTTCTGAGTTTCCTCAGAAAAATTGAAGTTAACATGTGAATTTGAAACATCGAATCTACTTTTTCGATCTTCGCGTAAACCGCATGTATTACAAGCGGCTATTATATCTGTTCAAAACTTAAACAAACAAAAAAACCGATGGAATGAGAATTTTACATATATGTAACTTGTTTGATAAAATAATAAATAAATGATGACTAAGTGTAATGGTTTATTATTTCAATGTCCCTTCATCCAATCTGCAACTCCACCCAAATCTGAACGATAATTGAAACGTAATCTGATGTCCCTCAGTCTGAATCACATCGGAAGTTACTCGCCGGGTAGCGGCATAATCCAATGAATTTAATCATCTGCTGATTAGTTAAGATGACGGCGGCTGACTCAATTCTCCCAGCCATGAACCGCCAATTCCATATTTATTACCGTCAGTGACGATTCGCAAGTTGGAAATACTGTTTTTCCATTCATTTAAATCCATTAAGAATATAGATTTTCGTTGCTTCCAATCGATTGTTTCACATTCATTTTAATGACAGAAAAAACAGCGTTGACAACTTCCAAGAATCGCCATTAATTTCTGTAATTCATTGAATTAAATACACTCGCCTCTAAGTATAAAGTCCATTTTTCCTATGAGGAAGAGGCATCGGTCATGAATGTTCTAAAATGAGAATGTATTACAATGTACCAAGTTTTGAAAAAGAGAAGAACGACCACCTTGCATAAATAAGTATTTTACTACGTTAATTTTAACGCCTTCTAATTTTGTGATGCAACAATTGCAACTTGCACGTCCACCAAGCGCGAATAGTTGCGTTAAGTTGCTGTCGCCAGCATCGCAGTATTCTGGACGATGAAAGTGAAATTAAAACTATCTCAGTCTGTTACATTTATTTTCAATCACTCAAAATTTTTGAATTTACAAGACAATGGGTCCGAGTTGAAAGGAAGGTTCTTATCTAAAGTTAAATAAGGTAAAAACTTTCCGATCTCCCAGAAAGTCCTCGGTTTTGCGTTAATTACCTTTTTGTCGCGCAGTTCGCGACAGAAGGCTTATTAGCCCGCTCGGATTATTTGCAATAATTAAGAGGAGAAATTCTGAATGTGACCAGGATTTTCCCCCTTTTTTGTGCGGAACACGTGCGATTTTTTTCCCTGTGGAGGATGGAACAAAAAATAAGTGATAGAATGTTCCGCGCCCCGAGAACACAACAGCTCGCTCGGCAGATTTTCATCAAACGAACGGCGCGGCGATCACGTCACATTGTATGCAATTGGCATTTTATTATACGCCGTTGCCAATTTTACACGAGTATTCACAAAGTATCATGAGCGCCATGCGACTTTTCAAAATTTCCGCCGCCACACAATACATTATTTACAGAGAAATTGTTCTACGAAGCTCTTCGAAAATTTCTTTGAATTTTCTTTGTGCTGACGATAAAATTCAGTGAAACTTTCAAACAGATCCAACCTACAATTTCTCTGTGAAAAACTAAAATGGCGGCAAACATTTTGAAACGTCGTATGGTGTTTATGATACTTTGGCCAGAAGGTGACGATATTTTTAAAATATTTGTATTAAAACTTCAAAATATGAAATTAGAACTTTAAAAGAATATATTCTTTTTTTTTTCATCAGGCTTTTTCCGAGTGGGTTCTCAAAATATGGCATCTCCGTCACGCAAAAAAAGAAGAAAAAAGATTTTCCACCATGGAGCGGGGACTTGCTGGAACAAACAGAGGCACGCCTAGCCGTGTCGCAAAGGCTGGATCCCTAATTAGCAAATTACTCATTTAGTTCCGAAAACAAAACAATTTGTTTTCCACCCAGACGGAAACCGGAAACAGGCAACGCGAGGCGAGTCGCTCTTAAAAGGTCCCCAAACATAATACTTTTTTTTTTTATAATATTACGTCTGTTCGGTTGTTTTTTTCGCCGGGGGAGGGGGCACGGTTATTTTCGAGTCCCGCGCGCTCTCTGGCGAGCGAAATTCAAAGCCGATCCGCATCAATAATAATTGTAGTGCCAACATTTCAATAAACGCGACAGGAGGAGGAAAATCGACAAAACTCGTGAGCCTTGGGATCCCCGTATGTTTGGCGCTTTCGGGGTCCATGAGTTTTCAGCCTTTGGGAAATATCCTCTTTCATCTTTCAAATATGCTCAACCCAGCATACATTTCTGAGCAAATTAGCCCCCCACCCCCGCTTGCCCTTTCAATGCCCCCTTCATATTCATGTCACAGTAGCGCTCACGTCAAGTTGATATCTTGGAAAAAATGCAAAAAAAAAGGTATCCTGTTGGGTGCTCTGCGTCGAATCCGGATATTCTATTCGCGGGTTTCTTTCTCCCCCGCGTTTTCTTCCGTTTTTAATCCTGGCCATTTTTTTTTTTTTTTTTTTTTTTTTTTTGTACGATTTCGAAAAACGGGGTGAGGTCGAGGGCCCCGGGAAAAAGCGCGGAGCTGGCTTTTCTCGCGGGTACTCGGCGAAAACGGGAAATGCATCTTTCCGGGTCACAAGGACCCAAGTCGCACGTTTGTTTCGTTATTTTATTATACGTATTCATTTCGTTGTACCCGTTCCGAACCCGCTCACGAGTTATTTCGTTCCATTAATTTGCACTCCACTCACGGTTCCTTGGAATTAATTCCTGCATTTTCCGCCCGCAACCCCGCCCGGTGTCCGGATTTTCCGATTCGAGCTGGGTAGGGACGTGACTCTAGGAATAGAGATCGGCTGGAAGCAACATTTTTACAGTATAGGGGAAAAAATAATAAAAAAGGGTCGATTTCACCTCTGAGAAGACTCGATTCGAGCTGGATACAACATTTTTACAGTGTAAAAAAATTTAAAAAAATAAAAAAAAGTTGATTTTACGTCTATGAGAAACCCCGATTCGAGCTGGGTAGGTACGTGATTCTAAGAATGGAGATCGGCTGGAAGCAACATTTTTACAGTGTTTATAAAAAAAGAAAAAGAAAAAAAAGAGGTCAACTTTACCTCTGAGAGAACCCGCCATGAAATCGCAAAAATCTTGCAATGATGCACGAAAAATACACCGAAAAATACACAAATGCGATGTTTGAAATCCATCCGAACTTATGATTTAAAAAAGAACACAACAACAGTTGATTCGCCAATATTTCGGAGAGACAAATTGTGACTGCGACCGAAAAAAAGAGGTGCTGTAATAACATCCTGGACGTTAAAAAAATGTGCGACAACTCTTTGATGTTGTCATTACCACTCTGGCTGTTAAAGTAACATCCTAGGATGTTACTTTTACATCCTATCATGCTACGTTAACTGCCAGGGTGTTAATAGCAACATCCAAGAGTTGTCGCACATTTTTTTAACAACCGCAACATCCGGGATGTCACTACAGCATATTTTATTTTGGTGTGGATCTTAAAAAGTGGGCATTGCCCTCCGGGCAAAAAATTTTCTTCACCTTGTGCAAATGAATCGAGGCAGAAAATCTGGAAACTTTTTCTTGCTTTCTACCCAACCCCCTCCCGCTTCCCCCATAAGTTTTAAAATTTTTAATCCGGCCAAAAAATTAAAAAAAATTTCACACCAATCAAGGCTGAAGCCCACCCCTCTCGAAGCCGCGTACCACGACACACGACGCCATCAACAATTACGCCGGGGCGTAGGAGCGTGAAAAGATAATTGGGTCCAACACTCCTGATCCCTCACAGGGCGAGCGCCCAAAACAAATATCAAGGGCCCACGAGGGGGCGCCACCACCATCGAACGTGAGGGATCCGCGGCCCGCGCGGTGTCCTCTTCGGATGAGTTAACGAGAAGATAAGATTCTATCGTAGATGCCAATTTTCCATCCTTCCTAGAACATAGCAACGTGTGATGGCGAGTTTTTATGGAAGTTAGGCAACGTGGCTGCTAATGACGGGGCGCTAATGATCGGTAATTATCCGTTCGAACAGCTGAGCACGTCCGGGTGTGCGGACAAGACACCGATACCCACCCCCGTGGACAGTGCGGTCGCGATCGAGATTCGATACATCGCGGCGAGGAGCAGTGGCGTGGCGTGCTTTACGATGTATCGATTGATCTGCCATTTAAAACTCGGGAAAAAGGTCGATAGACAGGGTGTTTGCAGCGAACAGTGGCGAGGCGTGAAAAATCGATAATCGATATCCTCCTTTTTGAAGCTATGGTAAAATATCGATTATTAAGGTATTCATCGCGAACACCCTGTTTATCGATCTTTTTCCATAGGCTCAAATGGCAGATCAATCGATGGATCGCAAATCATGCCACGCTACTGGTAGTGAACACCTTAACAATCGATTCCTTACCGCAGCCTCAAATGGGGAAAAATCGATAATCGATCACTAGTCACCGGAAGAAGAAGGGCTTTAAGCCGTTTTCATAGTCGGTACTTTTAGTCAGCTCCTTTCCTGAAGAAGCCTCTTGAAGATGGCCAAAGTGCGAACCCACGTATCTTCATTGCGGTGTTTCAGAACTTCCGTTCCTCTTTTATTTTTGATGGAAAAACAAGGCAACTTCATAGCCTGATATTTATACAAACTATATTACTAGTAGAGAGGAAAAATTGATTGCAGTTTTCTAAAAGAAACGAGGAGTATTCCAATATTGCCAGGATCGTTCAACTTACAAACATTATTTGCAATAACGTTCATGGAATAATGCGAGAAATCAAAACAGAAGTAATTTTCGTCTTTAATTTATAGTTTTTTAAGAGTGGAGATGAAACTTGTATGGATGATCCGTTTATATTTGCAAGGTAAAGAAAGTTGCACAATCTTAGCGACATTGGAACGCTCCCGGTTCCTCTTCGCAAAATGCAATCCAGTTTTATGATATATTTTTTTCCTCATGTATAATTAATTTTAACTTCGGACAATTTTTTATTTATTTAAAAGGAAACCTTCATTATTTGGAGGTCGACATTTGTCTCGATTCAATCTTTTTCGAAAATCTGAGTTCATTTTTTCCGTCTGATGAATATCCCTTTTGAGTTTATTTCAGGGTTTAGTTATCGATTTTATTATTATATTCGAAGTTCGATACATCGCCAGCACAAGCGTAACCGAGTGACACCATGAACATCCCTTCCCCCTTAACCATCCTCACATCTTGGCCTCGCCTTGTTAATACCCTGCGTCCTGTGCGAGAGTATAGGCAGATTAACGCTATCCATTGTTGCTAATTTTCAGAACAAAATAATCATACCTTTAAAAGAACTGAAATTTAAGCAAGCATATTACGTAGTATGCAATTGGACAGCTCGTACCGTGCTGAATAATTCTCACTTATTATCAATCGCACTCCAGATTCATGGATGTTTCATCGAGCGATTTTATTGGTCTAATTTGACAACTCTGGTAAAAAGCCATTCATCACTCTTCCGGTAATACATTATTAAAACAATCCTGACAAGTCGTCCCTTAAGTCTCGCGAACTCAAACAAGAGTCACAGGCTGAAGGTTTGGAAATTTTTCGTCGAGTCAGGAGCCAAACGCAGGTTAATGTTTCGCCTTCAATATGACGTGTAGGCAAACCCGCTCCGTCATGCACGAATAGTGGACTACACGGCGCCTTACAAAAGGAACACTAAAGAGTCGGATCTTCGGCTCGTTCTTCAGGTTGTCCGTTTGCAACGTTCCAGCTTTCTTGTCATACATGAATTTTTCCTTGGAAAACTAGTCAATGTAACTTCTTGAATATTAACATGATTATTCTTCCCTACCAGCAGAATGGACCACTAGACAAGGTACGAATTTTAGCATTCTGATACATGCTTCTCAACCAAAATTTCACGTAAAATACGATGCGCACAACGAAAATTACTGAAATCAACTCCTTACGAAGATATTCAATAATTCTTGATGCGTAAATTCAAACCACTCGCTCATGAAAACTCAATGCTCTACGTGATTCACATCGCGCGCTAAACGTTATCATGACATTCTCTGCGATATTAAAATCTGGCAACCTCAATCTTGACGCTTTGGATCTGCTATAGCAAATTGCTTATAGTTTGAACAACACATGGTGGGAAATGAACATTGCTCGATTGAGAAGCTTGTTGAAACCGTTGTAGTGCGCGATTTGACTCACGTAGAGCTCTGAGTTTTTTTTTCAGCGGGCAGTTCAACTTCCTTGTAACCAATGTGAAATAAAAACGTTAATATCTTCGTTAGGAGTTAATTTTAGTCATTTTCGTTGCGCGAATCGTGTTTTGAGTGAAATTTTTGTTAAGAAACATGTATCAGAATCCTTTAATTAGTACCTTGTCTAGTGGTCTATTAGAATATAAAGCATCTCAAGCTGTATGAACATATTTTAAGCTCTATATAGTTAGCTTAGCTTGTTTCTCTTCGAAAAATAAAACAGGAGCGGAAATTCTAAAACACCACAGTGCTGCTGTGCTGAGGAAAAACGCTTTATGAACATTCAAGAGTTGCCAAATTTCTCCAGATTAATCGTGTATTCATTTAGGAGAGGTACTCATATTTTTCTTTAAAATTTTCAGATATTTTAGATCAATTTGCGAACAAAATCGTCTGAAAATTTTGAAGCAAAACATTAAAAAAAAATCCCAATAAATTCTGTTTGACGGGAATCTGGCAACGTCTGGAGGCTCATACAGCGTTTTCCCTTAGCATGGCAGAATGGATGCATGTCGTTACGCACTTTGGCTATCGTAATGCTCCCCAAATACATATATTTGCTCTTTTTTTTTAGCACGGCAGTGCTATGGAACCATTTTAAAGCTATATCTATTTCGATGACCAAAGTGCAAAACCACGTATCTCCATTGCAGTGTTTCAAAATTTCTGCTCCTATTTTATTTTGTCTAAAAGAAACAAGCCAACTTTATGCCTGGACATTCTTACAGAATATTCGGCTAACGGAGAGGAAAACTGAAACTATGTTCACTAGCTTTCCATCACGGAAGAAAAAAAGTAAGAGGCTGTAGGATGATACGTATATTTCCAATAAATTGTGCTAGTACCCCAGTTAATTGTGAAAGCGCACCCCAATAAGTTAGACAGTAGGTTGGAAATGTAGCCAACGTGCAATACATTTCATAAAACTGAAAATTTCAATATGAGTGATTCTAAAAGATGATAGGTCCAATTGGACCCGTAACCCGTCTGCAGTTTGCCTTCCTGAATGGTTGTAGCTAATGTTGCACCAAAGAGCGTATCTCTTTGCGGGAAAATTGTGCTTGGTTGCGCTTTTTCCTTTTGTATTGAAATTTTCAGTTTTCTGAAATGTAACGCACTTTGGCTACATTTCCAACCTACTGCCTATCCGCCTCATTCATGTGTTTACCGCAATCAGTTTGAGCAAATTAATTAGGTTACTATTCCAAAATGTTTTAAAAGTACGAAATATGCATATCATCCAAAACATGGCATAGTAGCGTAATTTTAGGGGATAACCCCTAAAATTTTTTCCGTGAAAGAAACAGTAAAATATAACAGGAGGTCAATAACGGCGCAGTAGGGAATACGTGGTTTCGCACTTCGGCCATCACTTTGACATGAATATAAACGTCAGAAGATCAAACAATCCAACATAAAATAGGAGTAACAGGTAGACATCAACAAATAAACTAATCAGTCCTCTTAATAAATCATCTCCAATAAAACAGGCGTGATAGCGATCCGAAACGAGTTCTCCCCACAAAACACAGCATCATAATCTCATCACGGGCCACTTATTCAAATCAGCTCAGCCTCCGAGAACCGAACCGGACCAACCTGTCGCCGTCGCCGCGATGGCAGAGGGTAAGTACACTCATTAAATCTGTCATCATGCGGGCGAATTAATTTGGTCCAGAGCAGAGGTCAGAGGTCACCTCGCAGCATCCCGTAATCATCCGCTTGATTTAATGAGAGGTCATTTGCATCGTCATCCCCTTCGCAATCTCATCTCCATCGACACTCGTTTGACCGGTGGGGTGACTTGGTCCAGAGCAGAGGTGAGGTTGGAAGTTAAGGGCGCGCCATACGATTGTAATAATTGTTGAAATGATGCCCCGGTGAAGGACAGGGACCTGTTCTTGTTTATGCCCGCAGCATCCCTGCCTTTCGAAGATTCATGTTGACATTCATTTAATTCTAACTAATTATTCAGTCACTTGTTGATTTGAGCTCTCCCTCTTAGATCGTGTGAGTTACCCAGGGTGGCATGAAACGTAAGAAAGAAGTGAAAGATTGGAAATTACAGTGAAATATTTCATGAAATTTCACGAGGTTCTGAAATATGTCATATTTTTCAGAAGCTAGAGTATGCAACCCGCACTCAAACACACGAAAATTGAAGGAAGTCACTATTTTTAAACCTTGTGAAACATGAAAAGGAACCGATATTTTTTAATATCTTTCATAAATTTCTGAAATTTCATGAGCAAACTTAAAATTTCAAGATTTTATATTTCATGGAATTTTGCCATCCTGGTGTTACTCGGGCTAAAATCTTAGATTTTGCATGTGAATCCGAATTTGTATCATTCGTGCAATTTTCCAGCTTCTGTCAACACGAAAATAAGTCTCATGCTTTGAGACCCGAAAGGTGTTTTTTGTCTGATGGAACTTTTAAAAATGTGTCCCCCTTTTTTTTGAGGAGCTCATGGATTTCGTTCAAATTCTGCCTCAACAAAACCTTATGATAATCCTCTAGTGGAAGATTTAGCTTGATTTCAAAGTTAGTTTTGACAATGCAGCGTTGGAAAGTTTACATTTTTAACCATCGAAAAATGATACTAATATTTTGAAGATCCTCGGTTGAAAAAACAACTCTAGTCAATCTCCTTTTACTTTCCGAGGTACAGTATTATCATTTGATGTTATTGTCTCCCAAAAATGAAGAGGGGTGAGTTAAAGTTGTCTTCTTAACCGAGGATCTTCAAAGTATGAGCATTAGCTGAAACTTTTACGTGCAAATTGTCTCATCAAAAGGTATCAATTAAACCACATTCGAAACAGAATCCCTTGATTTCCCATCAAAAAGCCAGTTTTTTCAAAGGACATTTGGCAACGCCTGGAGGTTCATACGACGTTTTTCCTTAGCACGGCAGCACAGGCGATTCCAGGAATTTGGCAACACCGGATTTTCTCCATTTAAACCAGTGTTCCCGGGTGCTCCGTGTGCGAGATTCGTACGCTCTACCGCTCTCCGTGCTGCTATTGGCTGAGCGTCATTCTGTGCCCTAGTAGCAAGATTCACTTTCCCTTTCCTAACAAACGTATAAGGAATTAATAACGGTTATATAAGCACCATTTTAACTAAAGTTTATATATCGTGTATATAAGTTTTATATAAAATGCTCATGAAAATAATTATTCATATTTTCAGAAGATAACGTTTATATAAAATTTATATAATTGAGGAAGGGTTTTTATAAATTTTCTTTATACGCATATTATCCTTTTGCTTAATTTGCTTAATATAACTGTTATATAAATGACCTGAATGACCTTAACGTAAACCTATCTCATTTTCATGAATGATGATGATGATCCCATTTCAATGAACACCCTCGACTCTCAGACTGCGTGGGATAGGTATTACTAGAAATATTAGTGGCTCCGAGACGAGTTAAAAGGGGATAATTCGGCACACAATCCGAGGAGCCCTGTTAAAAATATATTAAAAATATAAAAAATTAAAATTTTTAAAATAATATTTTATAATATTTTTAAGGTATATCATAATTATTAGTTTTGTAAATATTTTACAAATATTATTAAATATTATTATAAAAATTTTAATTTTTTTTAAAAAATTTTAAATTAATATTATAAAAATTTAAAATAAAAAAAGGAAATGATAATAATAATAAATAAATAACATAAATACATCGACATAAATTCAAACTAGAAAAAGGCCCAAATAATTAAAACTGGAAAAAGACGCAATTATAAAAAAACATTAATATCGTTTAAAAAAGAGAGAGGGGGGGGAGAGAGAGCGAGAGGGGGAGGGGGAGGGAGAGAGAGAGAGAAAGAGAGAGTTAAAAAAATGAGAGTTAAAAAAATAGAGAGAGTTAAAAAAAATTATAGTTAAAAAACATGATAGTTAAAAAAAAGAGAGAGAGCTAAAAAAAAATGAGAGAGAGTTAAAAAAAAATGAAAATGAAAAAATTACATCATGAAATAAAAAACAATAAATAAATAAATAATAAATAATAAAGTCTGGTAAAATATCATAAGAATCCGTCAATAAACAAACATATTACGGCCTCAGAGGCCTGCGATAGTTAAGAGATTGAATTTAGGGGCCCACCTATATCAAGCCTGGCTGGTCTGGTGGTAAAGTACTGGACTACGGATTGCAACACCATCCCGAGGCGTGGGTTCTAATCCCGACTAGGACGGCGCGGATTTAAGGTAAGTCACAACTCTACGATGATCCACCACCTGGTAGTAACGCATATGAAAACTTGCACACTTCATAACTAGAGTGCGCTACCAGCCAGGAAGAAGAATGAAAAATTCATTTTATACACTGTTTGAATTTGGTTATATAACTTTTATACTAAGGGTTACATAAAAAGCGTATTAGAAATGTAAACTTTTAACTAAAAAACTTTATATCCATTACATAAACAATGAATTTTCTTTAGCTTGTGGTTATTTAAGGTTTATACTTTTAAAAACAAATTTTTTATATAACTCTGCTACTAGGGTGACGTCACGCGTACGGATATTTTAAGATAGGGAAGCGTTTTTTCCCATAAGGTTTTTGTCCGTACGCGGTCCGTGTCGGTATAGGGAATGTCCGCGCGGCACGGATAAATCCGTACGCCTGGCATCACTGATTTAAACCTATACTAAATAATCGATTCGTGTCGGAGCAGCTGGCCTCTCCAAGAATCGATACATTTCCATAGGCTTAAATGGAAGAAATACAATGTTGCCAGTTTGCTGGATCCGCCAATGGCGCAAAAGGACAGGACCGAAGAGGAGGCCGACATCGGGACAGGGACATGGGACAGGGATCGACATTCCACGGCGGAAAAGATGCAGATGTCCACTCAACTGCCCCGACTGGGTTGCCATGGCGACCGAGACCGGGGTCCATTCATCGCCGCCCGCGCGGGATCGATTAAAACGGCGCCGACCAATCAGCGAGCGCCGTCATCAAGGGTCACTCGCGCCTCACTCCCACACCACCGGCCACGCCGCTAGCGCCCAAACCGCGTATCTCCCGCGCGTCTCCGTCGCAGATACGCGGTTCCTCACTATGAAGGTGGAGCGAGCCTCCTCATTAATGTCAACAGCGCAAACAATGCACCCCCCACCCCCTGCCGCTCCGCGCCCTCTCGGGATCTCGCCCGTTTTTAGCGGCGGTGATTCCTCCACCGAGTTTTGACTCCCCGAGTGCGCAGATTAGTCTGGGCTTTCGGCAGATTACTGCCGGGCTAAGTAAAAACGCAGTATGAGCCATGAGGGGTTGACAAGGGATGTGTCCCATGAAGGAGGGTATTTTGGTATAGTTGTGAGGCTCGTAGCACTGAAGCGAGTATAAAAATCTGATGAGTAATTCTGCCGTGCTAAGGAAAAACGCCGTACGAACCTTCAGACGTTGCCAAATTTCCTTCGATAAAACAAGAATTTCCTGGTAAAATTTTGTTCGCAATGTTAAAGCTCGCGAAAACTTCAAGGACGAAAATTCAAA